>NW_027476249.1:0-300000 GCF_051020955.1 Megalopta genalis | reverse complement strand
TCGTCTCTTGTCTCGTCTCTCGTCTCGTCTCTCGTCTCTCGTCTCTCGTCTCGTCTCTCGTCTCGTCTCTCGTCTCGTCCCTCGTCTCTTGTCACTCGTCTCGACTCTCGTCTCGTCTCTCGTCTCGTCTCTCGTATCGTCTCTCGTCTCGTCTCTCGTCTCGTCTCTCGTCTCTCGGCGTTCGTCTCTCGTCGCACGTCTCGTCTCTCGTCTCGGCCTCCGTCTCGTCTCTCGTCTCTCGCCGCTCGTCTTCTCTCGTCTCGTCTCTCGTCTCGTCTCTCGTCTCTTCTCGTCTCTCGACTCTTCTCGTCTCTCGTCTCGTCTCTCGTCTCTCGTCTCGTCCTTCGTCTCGTCTCTCGTCTCGTCTCTCGTCTCGTCTTTCGTGTCGTCCTTCGTCTAGTCTCTCGTCTCGTCTCTAGTCTCTCGTCTCTCACCTCGTCTCTCGTCTCGTCCCTCGTCTTTCGCCTCGTCTCTCCTCTCGTATCTCGTCTTGTCTCTCGTCTCGTCTCTCGTGACGTCTCTCGTCACGTCGCTCGTCTCTCGTCTCTTGTCTTTCGTCTGATGTCTATCGTCTCGTCTCTCGTCTCTCGTCTCTCGTCTCGTCTCTCGTCTCGTCTCTCGTCTCGTCCCTCGTCTCTCGTCTCTCACCTCGTCTCTTGTCTCGTCCCTCGTCTTTCGCCTCGTCTCTCCTCTCGTATCTCGTCTCGTCTCTCGTCTCGTCTCACGTCTCGTCTCTCCTCTCGTCACTCGTCTCGTCTCTCGTCTCTCGTCTCGTCACTCGTCTCGTCTCGCGCCTCGTCCCTCGTCTCGTCTCGTCTCTTGTCTCGTCTCTCGTCTCGTCTCTCGTCTCTCGTCTCGTCTCTCTTCTCTCGTCTCGTCTCTAGTCGCGTCCCTCGTCTCACGTCTCTCGTCTCGTCTCTCATCTCGTCTCTCGTCTCTCGTCCCGTCCCTCGTCTCTTGTCTCTCGGCTCTCGTCTCGTCTCGCCTCTCTCGTCTCTCGTCTCGTCTCTCGCCTCGTCACTCGTCTCGTCTCTTGTCTCTTCTCTCGTCTCGTCTCTCGTCTCGTCTCTCGTCTCGTCTCTCGTCTCACGTCTCTCGTCGCTCGTCGCTCGTCTCGTCTCTCGTCTCGTCTCTTGTCTCGTCTCTCGTCTCGTCTCTCGTCTCTCGTCTCGTCTCTCGTCTCGTTTCTCGTCTCGTCTCTCGTCTCACGTCTCCCGTGGCTTGTCTCGTTTCTCGTCTGGTCTCTCGTCTCTCGTCACGTCTATCGTCTCGTCTCTCGTCTCGTCTCTTGTCACGTCTCTCGTCACGACTCTCGTCTCGTCTCTAGTCTCGTCCCTCGTCTCTCGTCTCTCGTCTCGTCTCTCGTCTCGTCTCTCGTCTCGTCTCTCGTCTCGTCTCTCCTCTCGTCACTCGTCTCGTCTCTCGTCACTCGTCTCGTCACTCGTCTCGTCTCGCGCCTCGTCTCTCGTCTCGTCTCGTCTCTTGTCTCGTCTCTCGTCTCGTCTCTCGTCTCTCGTCTCGTCTCTCTTCTCTCGTCTCGTCTCTAGTCGCGTCCCTCGTCTCACGTCTCTCGTCTCGTCTCTCGTCTCTCGTCTCGTCTCTCGTCTCGTTTCTCGTCTCGTCTCTCGTCTCACGTCTCCCGTGGCTCATCTCGTCTCTCGTCTCGTCTCTCGTCTCTCGTCACGTCTATCGTCTCGTCTCTCGTCTCGTCTCTTGTCACGTCACTCGTCTCGACTCACGTCTCGTCTCTAGTCTCGTCCCTCGTCTCTCGTCTCTCACCTCGTCTCTTGTCTCGTCTCACGTCTCGTCTCTCCTCTCGTCACTCGTCTCGTCTCTCGTCTCTCGTCTCGTCACTCGTCTCGTCTCGCGCCTCGTCCCTCGTCTCGTCTCGTCTCTTGTCTCGTCTCTCGTCTCGTCTCTCGTCTCTCGTCTCGTCTCTCTTCTCTCGTCTTGTCTCTAGTCGCGTCCCTCGTCTCACGTCTCTCGTCTCGTCTCTCATCTCGTCGCTCGTCTCTCGTCTCTTGTCTTTCGTCTGATGTCTATCGTCTCGTCTCTCGTCTCTCGTCTCTCGTCTCGTCTCTCGTCTCGTCTCTCGTCTCGTCCCTCGTCTCTCGTCTCTCACCTCGTCTCTTGTCTCGTCCCTCGTCTTTCGCCTCGTCTCTCCTCTCGTATCTCGTCTCGTCTCTCGTCTCGTCTCACGTCTCGTCTCTCCTCTCGTCACTCGTCTCGTCTCTCGTCTCTCGTCTCGTCACTCGTCTCGTCTCGCGCCTCGTCCCTCGTCTCGTCTCGTCTCTTGTCTCGTCTCTCGTCTCGTCTCTCGTCTCTCGTCTCGTCTCTCTTCTCTCGTCTCGTCTCTAGTCGCGTCCCTCGTCTCACGTCTCTCGTCTCGTCTCTCATCTCGTCTCTCGTCTCTCGTCCCGTCCCTCGTCTCTTGTCTCTCGGCTCTCGTCTCGTCTCGCCTCTCTCGTCTCTCGTCTCGTCTCTCGCCTCGTCACTCGTCTCGTCTCTTGTCTCTTCTCTCGTCTCGTCTCTCGTCTCGTCTCGTCTCTCGTCTCGTCTCTCGTCTCACGTCTCTCGTCGCTCGTCGCTCGTCTCGTCTCTCGTCTCGTCTCTCGTCTCTCGTCTCGTCTCTAGTCTCGCCCCTCGTCTCTCGTCTCTCGTCTCTCGTCCCTCGTCTCTCGTCTCTCGTCTCTCGTCTCTCGTCTCTCGTCTCTCGTCTCTCGTCTCGTCTCTCGTCTCGTCTCTCGTCTCTCGTCTCGTCCCTCCTCTCGTCTCGTCTCACGTCTCGTCTCTCGTCTCGTCTCTCGTCACGTCTCTCGTCTCGTCTCTCGTCTCTCGTCTCTCGTCTCTCGTCTCTCGTCTCATGTCTCTCGTCTCGTCTCTCGTCTCTCGTCTCTCGTCTCTCGTCTCATGTCTCTCGTCTCGTCTCTCGTCTCTCGTCTCTCGTCTCTCGTCTCATGTCTCTCGTCTCGTCTCTCGTCTCTCGTCTCGTCCCTCGTCTCGTCTCACGTCTCGTCTCTCGTCTCGTCTCTCGTCTCGTCTCTCGTCTCGTCTCTCGTCTCTCGTCTAGTCTCTCGTCACGTCTCTCGTCTCGTCTCTCGTCTCTCGTCTCTCGTCTCTCGTCTCTCGTCTCTCGTCTCACGTCTCTCGTATCTCGTCACTCGTCTCGTCTCTCGTCTCGTCTCTCGTCTCGTCTCTCGTCTCACGTCTCCCGTGGCTTGTCTCGTTTCTCGTCTGGTCTCTCGTCTCTCGTCACGTCTATCGTCTCGTCTCTCGTCTCGTCTCTTGTCACGTCTCTCGTCTCGACTCTCGTCTCGTCTCTAGTCTCGTCCCTCGTCTCTCGTCTCTCGTCTCGTCTCTCGTCTCGTCTCTCGTCTCGTCTCTCGTCTCGTCTCTCCTCTCGTCACTCGTCTCGTCTCTCGTCTCTCGTCTCGTCACTCGTCTCGTCTCGCGCCTCGTCTCTCGTCTCGTCTCGTCTCTTGTCTCGTCTCTCGTCTCGTCTCTCGTCTCTCGTCTCTCGTCTCGTCTCTCGTCTCGTCTCTCGTCTCGTCCCTCGTCTCTTGTCACTCGTCTCGACTCTCGTCTCGTCTCTCGTCTCGTCTCTCGTATCGTCTCTCGTCTCGTCTCTCGTCTCGTCTCTCGTCTCTCGGCGTTCGTCTCTCGTCGCACGTCTCGTCTCTCGTCTCGGCCTCCGTCTCGTCTCTCGTCTCTCGCCGCTCGTCTTCTCTCGTCTCGTCTCTCGTCTCGTCTCTCGTCTCTTCTCGTCTCTCGACTCTTCTCGTCTCTCGTCTCGTCTCTCGTCTCTCGTCTCGTCCTTCGTCTCGTCTCTCGTCTCGTCTCTCGTCTCGTCTTTCGTGTCGTCCTTCGTCTAGTCTCTCGTCTCGTCTCTAGTCTCTCGTCTCTCACCTCGTCTCTCGTCTCGTCCCTCGTCTTTCGCCTCGTCTCTCCTCTCGTATCTCGTCTTGTCTCTCGTCTCGTCTCTCGTGACGTCTCTCGTCACGTCGCTCGTCTCTCGTCTCTTGTCTTTCGTCTGATGTCTATCGTCTCGTCTCTCGTCTCTCGTCTCTCGTCTCGTCTCTCGTCTCGTCTCTCGTCTCGTCCCTCGTCTCTCGTCTCTCACCTCGTCTCTTGTCTCGTCCCTCGTCTTTCGCCTCGTCTCTCCTCTCGTATCTCGTCTCGTCTCTCGTCTCGTCTCACGTCTCGTCTCTCCTCTCGTCACTCGTCTCGTCTCTCGTCTCTCGTCTCGTCACTCGTCTCGTCTCGCGCCTCGTCCCTCGTCTCGTCTCGTCTCTTGTCTCGTCTCTCGTCTCGTCTCTCGTCTCTCGTCTCGTCTCTCTTCTCTCGTCTCGTCTCTAGTCGCGTCCCTCGTCTCACGTCTCTCGTCTCGTCTCTCATCTCGTCTCTCGTCTCTCGTCCCGTCCCTCGTCTCTTGTCTCTCGGCTCTCGTCTCGTCTCGCCTCTCTCGTCTCTCGTCTCGTCTCTCGCCTCGTCACTCGTCTCGTCTCTTGTCTCTTCTCTCGTCTCGTCTCTCGTCTCGTCTCTCGTCTCGTCTCTCGTCTCACGTCTCTCGTCGCTCGTCGCTCGTCTCGTCTCTCGTCTCGTCTCTTGTCTCGTCTCTCGTCTCGTCTCTCGTCTCTCGTCTCGTCTCTCGTCTCGTTTCTCGTCTCGTCTCTCGTCTCACGTCTCCCGTGGCTTGTCTCGTTTCTCGTCTGGTCTCTCGTCTCTCGTCACGTCTATCGTCTCGTCTCTCGTCTCGTCTCTTGTCACGTCTCTCGTCACGACTCTCGTCTCGTCTCTAGTCTCGTCCCTCGTCTCTCGTCTCTCGTCTCGTCTCTCGTCTCGTCTCTCGTCTCGTCTCTCGTCTCGTCTCTCCTCTCGTCACTCGTCTCGTCTCTCGTCACTCGTCTCGTCACTCGTCTCGTCTCGCGCCTCGTCTCTCGTCTCGTCTCGTCTCTTGTCTCGTCTCTCGTCTCGTCTCTCGTCTCTCGTCTCGTCTCTCTTCTCTCGTCTCGTCTCTAGTCGCGTCCCTCGTCTCACGTCTCTCGTCTCGTCTCTCGTCTCTCGTCTCGTCTCTCGTCTCGTTTCTCGTCTCGTCTCTCGTCTCACGTCTCCCGTGGCTCATCTCGTCTCTCGTCTCGTCTCTCGTCTCTCGTCACGTCTATCGTCTCGTCTCTCGTCTCGTCTCTTGTCACGTCACTCGTCTCGACTCACGTCTCGTCTCTAGTCTCGTCCCTCGTCTCTCGTCTCTCACCTCGTCTCTTGTCTCGTCTCACGTCTCGTCTCTCCTCTCGTCACTCGTCTCGTCTCTCGTCTCTCGTCTCGTCACTCGTCTCGTCTCGCGCCTCGTCCCTCGTCTCGTCTCGTCTCTTGTCTCGTCTCTCGTCTCGTCTCTCGTCTCTCGTCTCGTCTCTCTTCTCTCGTCTCGTCTCTAGTCGCGTCCCTCGTCTCACGTCTCTCGTCTCGTCTCTCATCTCGTCGCTCGTCTCTCGTCTCTTGTCTTTCGTCTGATGTCTATCGTCTCGTCTCTCGTCTCTCGTCTCTCGTCTCGTCTCTCGTCTCGTCTCTCGTCTCGTCCCTCGTCTCTCGTCTCTCACCTCGTCTCTTGTCTCGTCCCTCGTCTTTCGCCTCGTCTCTCCTCTCGTATCTCGTCTCGTCTCTCGTCTCGTCTCACGTCTCGTCTCTCCTCTCGTCACTCGTCTCGTCTCTCGTCTCTCGTCTCGTCACTCGTCTCGTCTCGCGCCTCGTCCCTCGTCTCGTCTCGTCTCTTGTCTCGTCTCTCGTCTCGTCTCTCGTCTCTCGTCTCGTCTCTCTTCTCTCGTCTCGTCTCTAGTCGCGTCCCTCGTCTCACGTCTCTCGTCTCGTCTCTCATCTCGTCTCTCGTCTCTCGTCCCGTCCCTCGTCTCTTGTCTCTCGGCTCTCGTCTCGTCTCGCCTCTCTCGTCTCTCGTCTCGTCTCTCGCCTCGTCACTCGTCTCGTCTCTTGTCTCTTCTCTCGTCTCGTCTCTCGTCTCGTCTCGTCTCTCGTCTCGTCTCTCGTCTCACGTCTCTCGTCGCTCGTCGCTCGTCTCGTCTCTCGTCTCGTCTCTCGTCTCTCGTCTCGTCTCTAGTCTCGCCCCTCGTCTCTCGTCTCTCGTCTCTCGTCCCTCGTCTCTCGTCTCTCGTCTCTCGTCTCTCGTCTCTCGTCTCTCGTCTCTCGTCTCGTCTCTCGTCTCGTCTCTCGTCTCTCGTCTCGTCCCTCCTCTCGTCTCGTCTCACGTCTCGTCTCTCGTCTCGTCTCTCGTCACGTCTCTCGTCTCGTCTCTCGTCTCTCGTCTCTCGTCTCTCGTCTCTCGTCTCATGTCTCTCGTCTCGTCTCTCGTCTCTCGTCTCTCGTCTCTCGTCTCATGTCTCTCGTCTCGTCTCTCGTCTCTCGTCTCTCGTCTCTCGTCTCATGTCTCTCGTCTCGTCTCTCGTCTCTCGTCTCGTCCCTCGTCTCGTCTCACGTCTCGTCTCTCGTCTCGTCTCTCGTCTCGTCTCTCGTCTCGTCTCTCGTCTCTCGTCTAGTCTCTCGTCACGTCTCTCGTCTCGTCTCTCGTCTCTCGACTCTCGTCTCTCGTCTCGTCTAGTCTCTCGTCTAGTCTCTCGTCACGTCGCTTGTCTCGTATCTCGTCTCGTCTCTCGTCTCGTCACTCGTCTCGTCTCTCGTCTCGTCTCTCGTCTCTCGTCTCTCGTCTCTCGTCTCTCGTCTCTCGTCTCTCGTCTCTCGTCTCTCGTCTCTCGTCTCTCGTCTCTCGTCTCTCGTCTCGTCTGTCGTCTCGTCTCTCGTCACGTCTCTCGTCTCGTCTCTCGTCTCTCGTCTCGTCACTCGTGTCGTCTCTCGTCTCTCGTCTCGTCCCTCGTCTCTCGTCTCGTCTCTTGTCTCTCGTCTCTCGTTTCTCGTCTCTCGTCTCTCGTCTCTCGTCTCTCGTCTCGTCTCTCGTCTCGTCTCTCGTCTCTCGTCTCGTCTCTCGTTCTCGTCTCGTCACTCGTCTCGTCTCTCGTCTCGTCACTCGTCTCTCGTCTCGTCTCTCGTCTCGTCTCTCGTCTCGTCTCTCGTCTCGTCTCTCGTCTCGTCACTCGTCTCATCTCTCATCTCTCGTCTCGTCACTCGTCTCGTCTCTCGTCTCTCGTCTCGTCACTCGTCTCGTCTCTCGTCTCTCGTCTCGACTCTCGTGACGTCTCTCGTCTCGTCTCTCGTCTCTCGTCTCGTCACTCGTCTCGTCTCTCGTCTCGTCTCTCGTCTCGTCTCGTCTCTTGTCTCGTCTCTCGTCTCGTCTCTCGTCTCTCGTCTCGTCTCTCTTCTCTCGTCTCGTCACTCGTCTCGTCTCTAGTCTCGTCCCTCGTCTCTCGTCTCTCGTCTCTCGTCACTCGTCTCTCGTCTCTCGTCTCGTCTCGTCTCTCGTCTCGTCTCTCGTGACGTCTCTCGTCTCGTCTCTCGTCTCTCGTCTCTCGTCGCATGTCTCTCGTCTCGTCTCTCGTCTTGTCTCACGTCTTGTCTCTCGTCTCGTTTCTCGTCTCGTCTCTCGTCACGTCACTCGGCTCGACTCTCGTCTCGTCTCTCGTCTCTCGTCACGTCTCTCGTCTCGTCTCTCGTCTCTCGTCTCGTCTCTCGTCTCGTCCCTCGTCTCTCGTCTCGTCTCTCGTCTCGTCTCTCGTCTCTCGTCTCGTCTCTCGTCTCGTCTCTAGTCTCTCGTCTCGTCACTCGTCTCGTCTCTCGTCTCTAGTCTCGCCCCTCGTCTCTCGTCTCTCGTCTCTCGTCCCTCGTCTCTCGTCTCTCGTCTCTCGTCTCTCGTCTCTCGTCTCTCGTCCTGTCTCGTCTCGTCTCTCGTCTCGTCTCTCGTCTCGTCTCACGTCTCGTCTCTCGTCTCGTCTCTCGTCACGTCTCTCGTCTCGTCTCTCGTCTCTCGTCTCTCGTCCCTCGTCACTCGTCACTCGACTCTCGTCTCATGTCTCTCGTCTCGTCTCTCGTCTCTCGTCTCTCGTCTCTCGTCTCTCGTCTCATGTCTCTCGTCTCTCGTCTTATGTCTCTCGTCTCGTCTCTCGTCTCTCGTCTCGTCTCTCGTCTCTCGTCTCGTCTCTCGTCTCGTCCCTCGTCTCGTCTCACGTCTCGTCTCTCGTCTCGTCTCTCGTCACGTCACTCGTCTCGTCTCTCGTCCCGTCTCTCGTCTCGTCTCTCGTCTTGTCTCTCGTCTCGTCTCTCGTCTCGTCTCTAGTCTCTCGTCTCGTCACTCGTCTCGTCTCTCGTCTCGTCTTTCGTCTCGGCCCACGTCTCTCGTCTCGTCTCTCGTCGCGTCTCTCGTCTCGTCTCTCGTCTCGTCTCTCGTCTCTCGTCTCTCGTCTCGTCTCTCGTCTCTCGTCTCTCGTCTCTCGTCTCTCGTCCTGTCTCGTCTCTCGTCTCGTCTATGGTCTCTCGTCTAGTCTCTGGTCTCTCGTCTCGTCTCTCGTCTCGTCTCTCGTCTCTCGTCTCGTCCCTCCTCTTGTCTCTCATCTCTCGTCTCGTCTCACGTCTCGTCTCTCGTCTCGTCTCTCGTCTCGTCTCTCGTCACGTCTCTCGTCTCGTCTCTCGTCTCTCGTCTCTCGTCTCCCGTCTCTCGTCTCATGTCTCTCGTCTCGTCTCTCGTCTCTCGTCTCTCGTCTCATGTCTCTCGTCTCGTCTCTCGTCTCTCGTCTCTCGTCTCTCGTCTCATGTCTCTCGTCTCGTCTCTCGTCTCTCGTCTCGTCTCTCGTCTCGTCCCTCGTCTCGTCTCTCGTCTCGTCTCTCGTCTCGTCTCTCGTCACGTCACTCGTCTCGTCTCTCGTCTCGTCTCTCGTCTCTCGTCTCGTCCCTCGTCTCTCGTCTCTCGTCTCTCGTCTATCGTCTATCGTCTCTCGTCTCTCGTCTCGTCTCTCGTCTCGTCTCGTTTCTTTTCTCGTCTTTCGTCTCGTCTCTCGTCTCTCGTCTCGTCTCTCTTCTCACGTCTCGTCTCTCGTCTCGTCTCTAGTCTCGTCCCTCGTCTCTCGTCTCTCGTCTCTCGTCTCGTCTCGTCTCTCGTCGCGTTTCTCGTGACGTCTCTCGTCTCGTCTCTCGTCCCTCGTTGCTCGTCTTCTCTCGTCTCGTCTCGTCTCTCGTCGCGTCTCTCGTGACGTCTCTCGTCTCGTCTCTCGTCCCTCGTTGCTCGTCTTCTCTCGTCTCGTCTCGTCTCTCGTCTCGTCTCGTCTCGCGTCTCGTCTCGTGTCTCGTCTCTCGTCTCGTCTCTCTTCTCTCGTCTCGTCTCTCATCTCTCGTCTCGTCTCTCGTCTCGTCCCTCGTCTCTCGTCTCTCGTCTCGTCTCTCGTCTCGTCTCTCGTCTCGTCTCTCGTCTCGTCTCTCGTCTCGTCTCTCGTCTCGTCTCTCGTCTCGTCTCGTCTCTTGTCTCGTCTCACGTCTCGGCTCTCGTCTCTCGTCTCGTCTCTCGTTCTCGTCTCGTCACTCGTCTCGTCTCTCGTCTCTCGTCTCGTCACTCGTCTCTCGTCTCGTCTCTCGTCTCGTCTCTCGTCTCGTCTCTCGTCTCGTCTCTCGTCTCGTCACTCGTCTCATCTCTCGTCTCTCGTCTCGTCACTCGTCTCGTCTCTCGTCTCTCGTCTCGTCACTCGTCTCGTCTCTCGTCTCGTCTCTCGCCTCGTCTTGTCTCTTGTCTCGTCTCTCGTCTCGTCTCTCGTCTCGTCTCTCGTCTCTCGTCTCTCGTCTCGTCTCTCGTCTTGTCTCTCGTCTCGTCTCTCGTCTCGTCTCTCGTCTCGTCACTCGTCTCATCTCTCGTCTCTCGTCTCGTCACTCGTCTCGTCTCTCGTCTCTCGTCTCGTCACTCGTCTCGTCTCTCGTCTCGTCTCTCGCCTCGTCTCGTCTCTTGTCTCGTCTCTCGTCTCGTCTCTCGTCTCGTCTCTCGTCTCTCGTCTCTCGTCTCGTCCCTCGTCTCTCGTCTCTCGTCTCTCGTCTATCGTCTCTCGTCTCTCGTCTCGTCTCTCGTCTCGTCTCGTTTCTTTTCTCGTCTCGTCTCGTTTCTTTTCTCGTCTCTCGTCTCGTCTCTCGTCTCTCGTCTCGTCTCTCTTCTCACGTCTCGTCTCTCGTCTCTCGTCTCTCGTCTCTCGTCTCTCGTCTCTCGTCTCTCGTCTCTCGTCTCTCGTCTCTCGTCCTGTCTCGTCTCGTCTCTCGTCTCGTCACTCGTCTCTCGTCTCGTCTCTCGTCTCGTCCCTCGTCTCTCGTCTCGTCTCTCGTCTCGTCTCTCGTCTTGTCTCTCGTCTCGTCTCTCGTCTCGTCTCTAGTCTCTCGTCTCGTCACTCGTCTCGTCTCTCGTCTCGTCTTTCGTCTCGGCCCACGTCTCTCGTCTCGTCTCTCGTCGCGTCTCTCGTCTCGTCTCTCGTCTCTCGTCTCTCGTCTCGTCTCTCGTCTTGTCTCTCGTCTCGTCTCTCGTCTCGTCTCTCGTCTCGTCACTCGTCTCATCTCTCGTCTCTCGTCTCGTCACTCGTCTCGTCTCTCGTCTCTCGTCTCGTCACTCGTCTCGTCTCTCGTCTCGTCTCTCGCCTCGTCTCGTCTCTTGTCTCGTCTCTCGTCTCGTCTCTCGTCTCGTCTCTCGTCTCTCGTCTCTCGTCTCGTCCCTCGTCTCTCGTCTCTCGTCTCGTCTCTCGTCTCGTTTCTTTTCTCGTCTCGTCTCGTTTCTTTTCTCGTCTCTCGTCTCGTCTCTCGTCTCTCGTCTCGTCTCTCTTCTCACGTCTCGTCTCTCGTCTCTCGTCTCTCGTCTCTCGTCTCTCGTCTCTCGTCTCTCGTCTCGTCTCTCGTCTCGTCTCTAGTCTCTCGTCTCGTCACTCGTCTCGTCTCTCGTCTCGTCTTTCGTCTCGGCCCACGTCTCTCGTCTCGTCTCTCGTCGCGTCTCTCGTCTCGTCTCTCGTCTCTCGTCTCTCGTCTCGTCTCTCGTCTTGTCTCTCGTCTCGTCTCTCGTCTCGTCTCTCGTCTCGTCACTCGTCTCATCTCTCGTCTCTCGTCTCGTCACTCGTCTCGTCTCTCGTCTCTCGTCTCGTCACTCGTCTCGTCTCTCGTCTCGTCTCTCGCCTCGTCTCGTCTCTTGTCTCGTCTCTCGTCTCGTCTCTCGTCTCGTCTCTCGTCTCTCGTCTCTCGTCTCGTCCCTCGTCTCTCGTCTCTCGTCTCGTCTCTCGTCTCGTTTCTTTTCTCGTCTCGTCTCGTTTCTTTTCTCGTCTCTCGTCTCGTCTCTCGTCTCGTCTCTCTTCTCACGTCTCGTCTCTCGTCTCTCGTCTCTCGTCTCTCGTCTCTCGTCTCTCGTCCTGTCTCGTCTCGTCTCTCGTCTCGTCACTCGTCTCTCGTCTCGTCTCTCGTCTCGTCCCTCGTCTCTCGTCTCGTCTCTCGTCTCGTCTCTCGTCTCGTCTCTCGTCTCTCGTCTCTCGTCTCGTCTCTCGTCTTGTCTCTCGTCTCGTCTCTCGTCTCGTCTCTAGTCTCTCGTCTCGTCACTCGTCTCGTCTCTCGTCTCGTCTTTCGTCTCGGCCCACGTCTCTCGTCTCGTCTCTCGTCGCGTCTCTCGTCTCGTCTCTCGTCTCGTCTCTCGTCTCTCGTCTCTCGTCTCGTCTCTCGTCTCTCGTCTCTCGTCTCTCGTCTCTCGTCCTGTCTCGTCTCTCGTCTCGTCTATGGTCTCTCGTCTAGTCTCTGGTCTCTCGTCTCGTCTCTCGTCTCGTCTCTCGTCTCTCGTCTCGTCCCTCCTCTTGTCTCTCATCTCTCGTCTCGTCTCACGTCTCGTCTCTCGTCTCGTCTCTCGTCTCGTCTCTCGTCACGTCTCTCGTCTCGTCTCTCGTCTCTCGTCTCTCGTCTCCCGTCTCTCGTCTCATGTCTCTCGTCTCGTCTCTCGTCTCTCGTCTCTCGTCTCATGTCTCTCGTCTCGTCTCTCGTCTCTCGTCTCTCGTCTCATGTCTCTCGTCTCGTCTCTCGTCTCTCGTCTCGTCTCTCGTCTCGTCCCTCGTCTCGTCTCTCGTCTCGTCTCTCGTCTCGTCTCTCGTCACGTCACTCGTCTCGTCTCTCGTCTCGTCTCTCGTCTCTCGTCTCGTCCCTCGACTCTCGTCTCTCGTCTCTCGTCTATCGTCTATCGTCTCTCGTCTCTCGTCTCGTCTCTCGTCTCGTCTCGTTTCTTTTCTCGTCTTTCGTCTCGTCTCTCGTCTCTCGTCTCGTCTCTCTTCTCACGTCTCGTCTCTCGTCTCGTCTCTAGTCTCGTCCCTCGTCTCTCGTCTCTCGTCTCTCGTCTCGTCTCGTCTCTCGTCGCGTTTCTCGTGACGTCTCTCGTCTCGTCTCTCGTCCCTCGTTGCTCGTCTTCTCTCGTCTCGTCTCGTCTCTCGTCGCGTCTCTCGTGACGTCTCTCGTCTCGTCTCTCGTCCCTCGTTGCTCGTCTTCTCTCGTCTCGTCTCGTCTCTCGTCTCGTCTCGTCTCGCGTCTCGTCTCGTGTCTCGTCTCTCGTCTCGTCTCTCTTCTCTCGTCTCGTCTCTCATCTCTCGTCTCGTCTCTCGTCTCGTCCCTCGTCTCTCGTCTCTCGTCTCGTCTCTCGTCTCGTCTCTCGTCTCGTCTCTCGTCTCTCGTCTCGTCTCGTCTCTTGTCTCGTCTCACGTCTCGGCTCTCGTCTCTCGTCTCGTCTCTCGTTCTCGTCTCGTCACTCGTCTCGTCTCTCGTCTCTCGTCTCGTCACTCGTCTCTCGTCTCGTCTCGTCTCTCGTCTCGTCTCTCGTCTCGTCACTCGTCTCATCTCTCGTCTCTCGTCTCGTCACTCGTCTCGTCTCTCGTCTCTCGTCTCGTCTCTCGTCTCGTCTCTCGCCTCGTCTCGTCTCTTGTCTCGTCTCTCGTCTCGTCTCTCGTCTCGTCTCGTCTCTCGTCTCGTCTCTAGTCTCGTCCCTCGTCTCTCGTCTCTCGTCTCTCGTCTCTCGTCTCTCGTCTCGTCTCGTGTCTCGTCTCGACTCTCGTGACGTCTCTCGTCTCGTCTCTCGTCTCTCGTCTCTCGTCTCTCGTCTCGTCACTCGTCTCGTCTCTCGTCTCGTCTCTCGTCTCGTCTCGTCTCTTGTCTCGTCTCTAGTCTCGTCCCTCGTCTCTCGTCTCTCGTCTCTCGTCTCTCGTCTCTCGTCTCTCGTCACTCGTCTCTCGTCTCTCGTCTCTCGTCTCTCGTCTCTCGTCTCTCGTCTCGTCACTCGTCTCATCTCTCGTCTCTCGTCTCGTCTCTCGTCTCGTCTCTCGTCTCGTCTCGTCTCTTGTCTCGTCTCTCGTCTCGTCTCTCGTCTCTCGTCTCGTCCCTCTTCTCTCGTCTCGTCACTCGTCTCGCCTCTAGTCTCGTCCCTCGTCTCTCGTCTCTCGTCTCTCGTCTCTCGTCACTCGTCTCTCGTCTCTCGTCTCTCGTCTCTCGTCTCTCGTCTCTCGTCTCTCGTCTCTCGTCTCGTCTCTCGTCTCGTCTCTCGTCTCGTCTCTCGTCTCGTCTCTCGTCTCGTCTCTTGTCTCGTCTCTCGTCTCACGTCTCTCGTCGCTCGTCTCGTCTCTCATCTCGTCTCGTCTCTCGTCTCTCGTCTCGTCTCTAGTCTCGCCCCTCGTCTCTCGTCTCTCGTCTCTCGTCCCTCGTCACTCGTCTCTCGTCTCTCGTCTCTCGTCTCTCGTCTCTCGTCTCTCGTCCTGTCTCGTCTCGTCTCTCGTCTCGTCTCTCGTCTCGTCTCTGGTCTCTCGTCTCGTCTCTCGTCTCGACTCTCGTCACTCGTCTCGTCCCTCCTCTCGTCTCTCATTTCTCGTCTCGTCTCACGTCTCGTCTCTCGTCTCGTCTCTCGTCACGTCTCTCGTCTCGTCTCTCGTCTCTCGTCTCTCGTCTCTCGTCTCTCGTCTCATGTCTCTCGTCTCGTCTCTCGTCTCTCGTCTCGTCTCTCGTCTCGTCCCTCGTCTCGTCTCTCGTCTCTCGTCTCGTCTCTAGTCTCGCCCCTCGTCTCTCGTCTCACGTCTCTCGTCCCTCGTCTCTCGTCTCTCGTCTCTCGTCTCTCGTCTCTCGTCTCTCGTCTCTCGTCTCTCGTCTCTCGTCCTGTCTCGTCTCGTTTCTCGTCTCGTCTCTCGTCTCGTCCCTCGTCTCTCGTCTCTCGTCTCTCGTCTCGTCTCGCCTCTCTCGTCTCTCGTCTCGTCACTCGTCTCGTCTCTCGTCTCGTCTCTAGTCTCGTCTCTCGTCACGTCTCTCGTCACGACTCTCGTCTCTCGTCTCTCGTCTCTCGTCTCGTCTCTCGTCTCGTCTCTCGTCTCGTCTCTCGTCTCGTCTCTCGTCTCGTCACTCGTCTCATCTCTCGTCTCTCGTCTCGTCACTCGTCACGTCTCTCGTCTCTCGTCTCGTCACTCGTCTCGTCACTCGTCTCGTCTCTCGTCTCGTCACTCGTCTCGTCTCTCGTCTCGTCTCTCGTCTCGTCTCTTGTCTCGTCTCTCGTCTCGTCTCTCGTCTCTCGTCTCGTCTCTCTTCTCTCGTCTCGTCTCTCGTCTCGTCTCTAGTCTCGTCTCTCGTCTCTCGTCTCGTCTCGTCTCTCGTCTCGACTCTCGTGACGTCTCTCGTCTCGTCTCTCGTCTCTCGTCTCTCGTCTCTCGTCTCTCGTCTCGTCACTCGTCTCGTCTCTCGTCTCGTCTCTCGTCTCGTCTCGTCTCTTGTCTCGTCTCTCGTCTCGTCTCTCGTCTCGTCCCTCGTCTCTCGTCTCACGTCTCTCGTCGCTCGTCTCGTCTCTCATCTCGTCTCGTCTCTCGTCTCACGTCTCGTCTCTAGTCTCGTCCCACGTCTCTCGTCTCTCGTCTCTCGTCTCGTCTCTCGTCTCGTCTCTCGTCTCGTCTCTCGTCTCGTCTCTCGTCTCGTCTCTCGTCTCGTCTCTCGTCTCGTCTCTCGTCTCGTCTCTCGTCTCACGTCTCTCGTCGCTCGTCTCGTCTCTCATCTCGTCTCGTCTCTCGTCTCTCGTCTCGTCTCTAGTCTCGCCCCTCGTCTCTCGTCTCTCGTCTCTCGTCCCTCGTCACTCGTCTCTCGTCTCTCGTCTCTCGTCTCTCGTCTCTCGTCTCTCGTCCTGTCTCGTCTCGTCTCTCGTCTCGTCTCTCGTCTCGTCTCTGGTCTCTCGTCTCGTCTCTCGTCTCGACTCTCGTCACTCGTCTCGTCCCTCCTCTCGTCTCTCATTTCTCGTCTCGTCTCACGTCTCGTCTCTCGTCTCGTCTCTCGTCACGTCTCTCGTCTCGTCTCTCGTCTCTCGTCTCTCGTCTCTCGTCTCTCGTCTCATGTCTCTCGTCTCGTCTCTCGTCTCTCGTCTCGTCTCTCGTCTCGTCCCTCGTCTCGTCTCTCGTCTCTCGTCTCGTCTCTAGTCTCGCCCCTCGTCTCTCGTCTCACGTCTCTCGTCCCTCGTCTCTCGTCTCTCGTCTCTCGTCTCTCGTCTCTCGTCTCTCGTCTCTCGTCTCTCGTCTCTCGTCCTGTCTCGTCTCGTTTCTCGTCTCGTCTCTCGTCTCGTCCCTCGTCTCTCGTCTCTCGTCTCTCGTCTCGTCTCGCCTCTCTCGTCTCTCGTCTCGTCACTCGTCTCGTCTCTCGTCTCGTCTCTAGTCTCGTCTCTCGTCACGTCTCTCGTCACGACTCTCGTCTCTCGTCTCTCGTCTCGTCTCTCGTCTCGTCTCTCGTCTCGTCTCTCGTCTCGTCTCTCGTCTCGTCACTCGTCTCATCTCTCGTCTCTCGTCTCGTCACTCGTCACGTCTCTCGTCTCTCGTCTCGTCACTCGTCTCGTCACTCGTCTCGTCTCTCGTCTCGTCACTCGTCTCGTCTCTCGTCTCGTCTCTCGTCTCGTCTCTTGTCTCGTCTCTCGTCTCGTCTCTCGTCTCTCGTCTCGTCTCTCTTCTCTCGTCTCGTCTCTCGTCTCGTCTCTAGTCTCGTCTCTCGTCTCTCGTCTCGTCTCGTCTCTCGTCTCGACTCTCGTGACGTCTCTCGTCTCGTCTCTCGTCTCTCGTCTCTCGTCTCTCGTCTCTCGTCTCGTCACTCGTCTCGTCTCTCGTCTCGTCTCTCGTCTCGTCTCGTCTCTTGTCTCGTCTCTCGTCTCGTCTCTCGTCTCTCGTCTCGTCTCTCTTCTCTCGTGTCGTCACTCGTCTCGTCTCTAGTCTCGTCCCTCGTCACTCGTCTCTCGTCTCTCGTCTCTCGTCTCTTGTCACTCGTCTCGTCTCGTCTCTCGTCTCGTCTCTCGTGACGTCTCTCGTCTCGTCTCTCGTCCCTCGTCTCTCGTCTTGTCTCTCGTCTCGTCTCTCGTCTCTCGTCTCGTCTCTCGTCTCTCGTCTCGTCTCTCGTCTCGTCTCTCGTCTCGTCTCTAGTCTCTCGTCTCGTCACTCGTCTCGTCTCTCTTCTCGTCTCTCGTATCGTCCCTCGTCTCTCGTCTCACGTCTCTCGTCCCTCGTCTCGTCTCTCATCTCGTCTCGTCTCTCGCCTCGTCTCTCGTCTCGTCCCTCGTCTCTCGTCTCACGTCTCTCGTCTCTCGTCTCGTCTCTCATCTCGTCTCGTCTCTCGTCTCACGTCTCGTCTCTAGTCTCGTCCCTCGTCTCTCGTCTCTCATCTCTCGTCTCGTCTCTCGTCTCGTCTCTCATCTCGTCCCCCGTCTCTCGCCTCTTGTCTGGTCTCTCGTCTAGTCTCCCGTCACGTCTCTAGTCTCGTCTCTCGTCTCGTCACTCGTCTCATCTCTCGCCTCTCGTCTCGTCACTCGTCTCGTCTCTCGTCTCTCGTCTCGTCACTCGTCTCGTCTCTCGTCTCGTCTCTCGTCTCGTCTCGTCTCTTGTCTCGTCTCTCGCCTCGTCTCTCGTCTCTCGTCTCGTCTCTCTTCTCTCGTCTCGTCTCTCGTCTCGTCTCTTGTCTCGTCTCTCGTCTCGTCTCTCGTCTCGTCACTCGTCTCATCTCTCGTCTCTCGTCTCGTCACTCGTCTCGTCTCTCGTCTCTCGTCTCGTCACTCGTCTCGTCTCTCGTCTCGTCTCTCGTCTCGTCTCGTCTCTTGTCTCGTCTCTCGTCTCGTCTCTCGTCTCTCGTCTCGTCTCGTCTCTCGTCTCGTCTCTAGTCTCGTCCCTCGTCTCTCGTCTCTCGTCTCTCGTCCCTCGTCTCTCGTCTCTCGTCTCGTCTCGTCTCTCGTCTCGTCTATCGTGACGTCTCTCGTCTCGTCTCTCGCCTCTCGTCTCTCGTCTCGTCTCTCGTGACGTCGCTCGTCTCGTCTCTCGTCTCTCGTCTCGTCTCTCGTCTCGTCTCTCGCCTCGTCTCTCGTCTCTCGACTCGTCTCTCGACTCGTCTCTCGTCTCGTCTCGTCTCTCGTCTCGTCTCGTCTCTCGTCTCTCGTCTCGTCTCTCGTCTCGTCTCTCGTCTCGTCTCTCGTCTCTCGACTCGTCTCTCGTCTCGTCTCGTCTCTCGTCTCGTCTCTCGTGACGTCTCTCGTCTCGTCTCTCGTCTCTCGTCTCTCGTCTCTCGTCTCTCGTCTCGTCACTCGTCTCGTCTCTCGTCTCGTCTCTCGTCTCGTCCCTCGTCTCTCGTCTCACGTCTCTCGTCGCTCGTCTCGTATCTCATCTCGTCTCGTCTCTCGTCTCACGTCTCGTCTCTAGTCTCGTCCCTCGTCTCTCGTCTCTCGTCTCTCGTCTCGTCTCTCGTCTCTCGTTGCTCGTCTTCTCTCGTCTTGTCTCGTCTCTCGTCTCGTCTCGTCTCTCGTCTCGTCTCTCGTCTCGTCTCGTCTCGCGTCTCGTCTCTCGTCTCTCGTCTCGTCTCGTGTCTCGTCTCTCGTCTCGTCTCTCTTCTCTCGTCTCGTCTCTCGTCTCGTCCCTCGTCTTTCGTCTCTCGTCTCGTCTCTCGTCACGTCTCTCGTCTCGTCTCTCGTCTCTCGTCTAGTCTCTCGTCACGTCTCTCGTCTCGTCTCTCGTCTCTCGACTCTCGTCTCACGTCTCGTCTAGTCTCTCGTCTAGTCTCTCGTCACGTCGATTGTCTCGTATCTCGTCTCGTCTCTCGTCTCGTCACTCGTCTCGTCTCTCGTCTCGTCTCTCGTCTCTCGTCTCTCGTCACTCGTCTCTCGTCTCTCGTCACTCGTCTCGTCTCTCGTCTCGTCTCTCGTCTCGTCTCTCGTCTCGTCTCTCGTCTCTCGTCTCGTCTCTCGTCTCGTCTGTCGTCTCGTCTCTCGTCACGTCTCTCGTCTCGTCTCTCGTCTCTCGTCTCGTCACTCGTGTCGTCTCTCGTCTCTCGTCTCGTCCCTCGTCTCTCGTCTCGTCTCTTGTCTCTCGTCTCTCGTTTCTCGTCTCTCGTCTCTCGTCTCTCGTCTCTCGTCTCGTCTCTCGTCTCGTCTCTCGTCTCTCGTCTCTCGTCTCGTCACTCGTCTCTCGTCTCGTCTCTCGTCTCGTCTCTCGTCTCGTCTCTCGTCTCGTCTCTCGTCTCGTCACTCGTCTCATCTCTCGTCTCTCGTCTCGTCACTCGTCTCGTCTCTCGTCTCTCGTCTCGTCACTCGTCTCGTCTCTCGTCTCGTCTCTCGTCTCGTCTCGTCTCTCGTCTCGTCTCGTCTCTTGTCTCGTCTCTCGTCTCGTCTCTCGTCTCTCGTCTCGTCTCGTCTCTCGTCTCGTCTCTAGTCTCGTCCCTCGTCTCTTGTCTCTCGTCTCTCGTCTCTCGTCTCCCGTCTCGTCTCGTCTCTCGTCTCGACTCTCGTGACGTCTCTCGTCTCGTCTCTCGTCTCTCGTCTCTCGTCTCTCGTCTCTCGTCTTGTCACTCGTCTCGTCTCTCGTCTCGTCTCTCGTCTCGTCTCGTCTCTTGTCTCGTCTCTCGTCTCGTCTCTCGTCTCTCGTCTCGTCCCTCTTCTCTCGTCTCGTCACTCGTCTCGTCTCTAGTCTCGTCCCTCGTCTCTCGTCTCTCGTCTCTCGTCTCTCGTCTCTCGTCTCTCGTCTCGTCTCGTCTCTCGTCACGTCTCTTGTCTCGTCTCTGGTCTCTCGTCTCTCGTCGCATGTCTCTCGTCTCGTCTCTCGTCTTGTCTCACGTCTTGTCTCTCGTCTCGTTTCTCGTCTCGTCTCTCGTCACGTCACTCGGCTCGACTCTCGTCTCGTCTCTCGTCTCTCGTCATGTCTCTTGTCTCGTATCTCGTCTCTCGTGTCTCGTCTCGTCTCTCGTCTCGTCCCTCGTCTCTCGTCTCGTCTCTCGTCTCGTCTCTCGTCTCTCGTCTCCTCTCTCGTCTCTCGTCTCGTCTCTCGTCTCGTCTCTAGTCTCTCGTCTCGTCACTCGTCTCGTCTCTCGTCTCGTCTCTCGTCTCGTCCCTCGTCTCTCGTCTCACGTCTCTCGTCTCTCGTCTCGTCTCTCATCTCGTCTCGTCTCTCGTCTCACGTCTCGTCTCTAGTCTCGTCCCTCGTCTCTCGTCTCTCGTCTCTCGTCTCGTCTCTCGTCTCGTCTCTCATCTCGTCCCCCGTCTCTCGTCTCTTGTCTGGTCTCTCGTCTAGTCTCCCGTCACGTCTCTCGTCTCGTCTCTCGTCTCGTCACTCGTCTCATCTCTCGTCTCTCGTCTCGTCACTCGTCTCGTCTCTCGTCTCTCGTCTCGTCACTCGTCTCGTCTCTCGTCTCGTCTCTCGTCTCGTCTCGTCTCTTGTCTCGTCTCTCGTCTCGTCTCTCGTCTCTCGTCTCGTCTCTCTTCTCTCGTCTCGTCTCTCGTCTCGTCTTTAGTCTCGTCCCTCGTCTCTCGTCCCTCGTCTCTCGTCTCTCGTCTCGTCTCGTCTCTCGTCTCGTCTATCGTGACGTCTCTCGTCTCGTCTCTCGCCTCTCGTCTCTCGTCTCTCGTCTCGTCACTCGTCTCGTCTCTCGTCTCGTCTCTCGTCTCGTCTCGTCTCGTCTCTTGTCTCGACTCTCGTCTCGTCTCTCGTCTCTCGTCTCGTCTCTCTTCTCTCGTCTCGCCTCTCGTCTCGTCTCTAGTCTCATCCCTCGTCTCTCGTCTCTCGTCTCGTCTCGTCTCTCGTCTCGTCTCTCGTGACGTCTCTCGTCTCGTCTCTCGTCTCTCGTCTCGTCTCTCGTCTCGTCTCTCGTCTCGTCTCTCGTCTCTCGACTCGTCTCTCGTCTCGTCTCGTCTCTCGTCTCGTCTCTCGTGACGTCTCTCGTCTCGTCTCTCGTCTCTCGTCTCTCGTCTCTCGTCTCTCGTCTCGTCACTCGTCTCGTCTCTCGTCTCGTCTCTCGTCTCGTCCCTCGTCTCTCGTCTCACGTCTCTCGTCGCTCGTCTCGTCTCCCATCTCGTCTCGTCTCTCGTCTCACGTCTCGTCTCTAGTCTCGTCCCTCGTCTCTCGTCTCTCGTCTCTCGTCTCGTCTCTCGTCTCGTCTCTCGTCTCGTCTCTCGTCTCGTCTCTCGTCTCGTCTCTCGTCTCGTCTCTCGTCTCACGTCTCTCGTCGCTCGTCTCGTCTCTCATCTCGTCTCGTCTCTCGTCTCTCGTCTCGTCTCTAGTCTCGCCCCTCGTCTCTCGTCTCTCGTCTCTCGTCACTCGTCACTCGTCTCTCGTCTCTCGTCTCTCGTCTCTCGTCTCTCGTCTCTCGTCCTGTCTCGTCTCGTCTCTCGTCTCGTCTCTCGTCTCGTCTCTGGTCTCTCGTCTCGTCTCTCGTCTCGTCTCTCGTCTCGTCTCTCGTCACTCGTCTCGTCCCTCCTCTCGTCTCTCATTTCTCGTCTCGTCTCACGTCTCGTCTCTCGTCTCGTCTCTCGTCACGTCTCTCGTCTCGTCTCTCGTCTCTCGTCTCTCGTCTCTCGTCTCTCGTCTCATGTCTCTCGTCTCGTCTCTCGTCTCTCGTCTCGTCTCTAGTCTCGCCCCTCGTCTCTCGTCTCTCGTCTCTCGTCCCTCGTCTCTCGTCTCTCGTCTCTCGTCTCTCGTCTCTCGTCTCTCGTCCTGTCTCGTCTCGTTTCTCGTCTCGTCTCTCGTCTCGTCCCTCGTCTCTCGTCTCTCGTCTCTCGTCTCGTCTCGCCTCTCTCGTCTCTCGTCTCGTCACTCGTCTCGTCTCTCGTCTCGTCTCTAGTCTCGTCTCTCGTCACGTCTCTCGTCTCGACTCTCGTCTCTCGTCTCTCGTCTCTCGTCTCGTCTCTCGTCTCGTCTCTCGTCTCGTCTCTCGTCTCGTCTCTCGTCTCGTCTCTCGTCTCGTCACTCGTCTCATCTCTCGTCTCTCGTCTCGTCACTCGTCACGTCTCTCGTCTCTCGTCTCGTCACTCGTCTCGTCTCTCGTCTCGTCACTCGTCTCGTCTCTCGTCTCGTCTCTCGTCTCGTCTCTTGTCTCGTCTCTCGTCTCGTCTCTCGTCTCTCGTCTCGTCTCTCTTCTCTCGTCTCGTCTCTCGTCTCGTCTCTAGTCTCGTCCCTCGTCTCTCGTCTCTCGTCTCTCGTCTCTCGTCTCTCGTCTCTCGTCTCTCGTCTCTCGTCTCGTCTCGTCTCTCGTCTCGACTCTCGTGACGTCTCTCGTCTCTCGTCTCTCGTCTCTCGTCTCGTCTCGTCTCTCGTCTCGACTCTCGTGACGTCTCTCGTCTCGTCCCTCGTCTCTCGTCTCTCGTCTCTCGTCTCTCGTCTCTCGTCTCTCGTCTCTCGTCCTGTCTCGTCTCGTTTCTCGTCTCGTCTCTCGTCTCTCGTCTCTCGTCACTCGTCTCGTCTCGCCTCTCTCGTCTCTCGTCTCGTCACTCGTCTCGTCTCTCGTCTCGTCTCTAGTCTCGTCTCTCGTCACGTCTCTCGTCTCGACTCTCGTCTCTCGTCTCTCGTCTCTCGTCTCGTCTCTCGTCTCGTCTCTCGTCTCGTCTCTCGTCTCGTCTCTCGTCTCGTCACTCGTCTCATCTCTCGTCTATCGTCTCGTCACTCGTCACGTCTCTCGTCTCTCGTCTCGTCACGTCTCTCGTCTCTCGTCTCGTCACTCGTCTCGTCTCTTGTCTCGTCACTCGTCTCGTCTCTCGTCTCGTCTCTCGTCTCGTCTCTTGTCTCGTCTCTCGTCTCGTCTCTCGTCTCTCGTCTCGTCTCTCTTCTCTCGTCTCGTCTCTCGTCTCGTCTCTAGTCTCGTCCCTCGTCTCTCGTCTCTCGTCTCTCGTCTCTCGTCTCTCGTCTCTTGTCTCGTCTCGTCTCTCGTCTCGACTCTCGTGACGTCTCTCGTCTCGTCTCTCGTCTCTCGTCTCTCGTCTCTCGTCTCTCGTCTCGTCACTCGTCTCGTCTCTCGTCTCGACTCGTCTCTTGTCTCGTCCCTCGTCTCGTCTCTCGGCTCTCGTCTCGTCTCTCTTCTCTCGTGTCGTCACTCGTCTCGTCTCTAGTCTCGTCCCTCGTCTCTCGTCTCTCGTCTCTCGTCTCTCGTCTCTTGTCACTCGTCTCGTCTCGTCTCGCGTCTCGTCTCTCGTCTCGTCACTCGTCTCGTCCCTCCTTTCGTCTCTCATTTCTCGTCTCGTCTCACGTCTCGTCTCTCGTCTCGTCTCTCGTCACGTCTCTCGTCTCGTCTCTCGTCTCTCGTCTCTCGTCTCTCGTCTCTCGTCTCATGTCTCTCGTCTCGTCTCTCGTCTCTCGTCTCGTCTCTCGTCTCGTCCCTCGTCTCGTCTCTCGTCTCTCGTCTCGTCTCTAGTCTCGCCCCTCGTCTCTCGTCTCTCGTCTCTCGTCCCTCGTCTCTCGTCTCTCGTCTCTCGTCTCTCGTCTCTCGTCTCTCGTCTCTCGTCCTGTCTCGTCTCGTTTCTCGTCTCGTCTCTCGTCTCGTCCCTCGTCTCTCGTCTCTCGTCTCTCGTCTCGTCTCGCCTCTCTCGTCTCTCGTCTCGTCACTCGTCTCGTCTCTCGTCTCGTCTCTAGTCTCGTCTCTCGTCACGTCTCTCGTCTCGACTCTCGTCTCTAGTCTCTCGTCTCTCGTCTCGTCCCTCGTCTTTCGTCTATCGTCTCGTCTCTCGTCCTGTCTCGTCTCGTCTCTCGTCTCGTCTCTCGTCTCGTCTCTGGTCTCTCGTCTCGTCTCTCGTCTCGTCTCTCGTCTCGTCTCTCGTCACTCGTCTCGTCCCTCCTCTCGTCTCTCATTTCTCGTCTCGTCTCACGTCTCGTCTCTCGTCTCGTCTCTCGTGACGTCTCTCGTCTCGTCTCTCGTCTCTCGTCTCTCGTCTCTCGTCTCTCGTCTCTCGTCTCATGTCTCTCGTCTCGTCTCTCGTCTCTCGTCTCGTCTCTCGTCTCGTCCCTCGTCTCGTCTCTCGTCTCTCGTCTCGTCTCTAGTCTCGCCCCTCGTCTCTCGTCTCTCGTCTCTCGTCCCTCGTCTCTCGTCTCTCGTCTCTCGTCTCTCGTCTCTCGTCACTCGTCTCTCGTCTCTCGTCCTGTCTCGTCTCGTTTCTCGTCTCGTCTCTCGTCTCGTCCCTCGTCTCTCGTCTCTCGTCTCTCGTCTCGTCTCGCCTCTCTCGTCTCTCGTCTCGTCACTCGTCTCGTCTCTCGTCTCGTCTCTAGTCTCGTCTCTCGTCACGTCTCTCGTCTCTCGTCTCGTCACTCGTCTCGTCTCTCGTCTCGTCACTCGTCTCGTCTCTCGTCTCGTCTCTCGTCTCGTCTCTCGTCTCGTCTCTTGTCTCGTCTCTCGTCTCGTCTCTCGTCTCTCGTCTCGTCTCTCTTCTCTCGTCTCGTCTCTCGTCTCGTCTCTCGTCTCGACTCTCGTGACGTCTCTCGTCTCGTCTCTCGTCTCTCGTCTCTCGTCTCTCGTCTCTCGTCTCGTCACTCGTCTCGTCTCTCGTCTCGTCTCTCGTCTCGTCTCGTCTCTTGTCTCGTCTTTCGTCTCGTCTCTCGTCTCTCGTCTCGTCTCTCTTCTCTCGTGTCGTCACTCGTCTCGTCTCTAGTCTCGTCCCTCGTCTCTCGTCTCTCGTCTCTCGTCTCTCGTCTCTTGTCACTCGTCTCGTCTCGTCTCTCGTCTCGTCTCTCGTCACGTCGCTTGTCTCGTATCTCGTCTCGTCTCTCGTCTCGTTTCTCGTCTCGTCTCTCGTCTCTCGTCTCTTGTCACTCGTCTCTCGTCTCTCGTCACTCGTCTCGTCTCTCGTCTCGTCTCTCGTCTCGTCTCTCGTCTCGTCTCTCGTCTCTCGTCTCGTCTCTCGTCTCGTCTCTCGTCTCTCGTCTCTTGTCACTCGTCTCTCGTCTCTCGTCACTCGTCTCGTCTCTCGTCTCGTCTCTCGTCTCGTCTCTCGTCTCGTCTCTCGTCTCTCGTCTCGTCTCTCGTCTCGTCTCTCGTCTCGTCCCTCGTCTCTCGTCTCGTCTCTTGTCTCTCGTCTCTCGTTTCTCGTCTCTCGTCTTGTCTCTCGTCTCGTCTCTCGTCTCTCGTCTCACGTCTCGTCTCTAGTCTCGTCCCTCGTCTCTCGTCTCTCGTCTCTCGTCTCGTCTCTCGTCACGTCGCTTGTCTCGTATCTCGTCTCGTCTCTCGTCTCGTCCCTCGTCTCTCGTCTCGTCTCTTGTCTCTCGTCTCTCGTTTCTCGTCTCTCGTCTCTCGTCTCTCGTCTCGTCTCTCGTTCTCGTCTCGTAACTCGTCTCGTCTCTCGTCTCGTCACTCGTCTCGTCTCTCGTCTCGTCTCTGGTCTCTCGTCTCGTCTCTCGTCTCGTCTCTCGTCTCGTCTCTCGTCACTCGTCTCGTCCCTCCTCTCGTCTCTCATTTCTCGTCTCGTCTCACGTCTCGTCTCTCGTCTCGTCTCTCGTCACGTCTCTCGTCTCGTCTCTCGTCTCTCGTCTCTCGTCTCTCGTCTCTTGTCTCGTCTCTCGTCTCTCGTCTCGTCTCTCGTCTCGTCCCTCGTCTCGTCTCTCGTCTCTCGTCTCGTCTCTAGTCTCGCCCCTCGTCTCTCGTCTCTCGTCTCTCGTCCCTCGTCTCTCGTCTCTCGTCTCTCGTCTCTCGTCTCTCGTCTCTCGTCACTCGTCTCTCGTCCTGTCTCGTCTCGTTTCTCGTCTCGTCTCTCGTCTCGTCCCCCGTCTCTCGTCTCTCGTCTCTCGTCTCGTCTCGCCTCTCTCGTCTCTCGTCTCGTCACTCGTCTCGTCTCTCGTCTCGTCTCTAGTCTCGTCTCTCGTCACGTCTCTCGTCTCGACTCTCGTCTCTAGTCTCGTCTCTCGTCACGTCTCTCGTCTCGACTCTCGTCTCTCGTCTCTCGTCTCTCGTCTCGTCTCTCGTCTCGTCTCTCGTCTCGTCTCTCGTCTCGTCTCTCGTCTCGTCTCTCGTCTCGTCACTCGTCTCATCTCTCGTCTCTCGTCTCGTCACTCGTCTCATCTCTCGTCTCTCGTCTCGTCACTCGTTTCGTCTCTCGTCTCACGTCTCGTCACTCGTCTCGTCTCTCGTCTCGTCTCTCGTCTCGTCTCTAGTCTCGTCTCTCGTCTCTCGTCTCGTCTCGTCTCTCGTCTCGACTCTCGTGACGTCTCTCGTCTCGTCTCTCGTCTCTCGTCTCTCGTCTCTCGTCTCTCGTCTCTCGTCTCTCGTCTCGTCACTCGTCTCGTCTCTCGTCTCGTCTCTCGTCTCGTCTCGTCTCTTGTCTCGTCACTCGTCTCGTCTCTCGTCTCTCGTCTCGTCTCCCTTCTCTCGTGTCGTCACTCGTCTCGTCTCTAGTCTCGTCCCTCGTCTCTCGTCTCTCGTCTCTCGTCTCTCGTCTCTTGTCACTCGTCTCGTCTCGTCTCTCGTCTCGTCTCTCGTGACGTCTCTCGTCTCGTCTCTCGTCCCTCGTCTCTCGTCTTGTCTCTCGTCTCGTCTCTCGTCTCTCGTCTCGTCTCTCGTCTCGTCTCTCGTCTCGTCTCTAGTCTCTCGTCTCGTCACTCGTCTCGTCTCTCTTCTCGTCTCTCGTATCGTCCCTCGTCTCTCGTCTCACGTCTCTCGTCTCTCGTCTCGTCTCTCATCTCGTCTCGTCTCTCGTCTCTCGTCTCACGTCTCGTCTCTAGTCTCGTCCCTCGTCTCTCTTCTCTCGTCTCGTCTCTCGTCTCGTCTCTCATCTCGTCCCCCGTCTCTCGTCTCTTGTCTGGTCTCTCGTCTAGTCTCCCGTCACGTCTCTCGTCTCGTCTCTCGTCCCTTCTCTCGTCTCGTCTCTCGTCACGTCTCTTGTCTCGTCTCTCGTCCCTCGTCACTCGTCTCTCGCCTCGTCTCTCGTCTCGTCTCTCGCCTCGTCTCTCGTCTCGTCACTCCTCTCGTATCTCGTCTCTTCTCTCCTCTCTCGTCTCGTCACGCGTCTCGTCTCTCGTCTCGTCTCGTGTCTCGTCTCTCGTCTCGTCTCTCTTCTCTCGTCTCGTCTCTCGTCTCGTCCCTCGTCTTTCGTCTATCGTCTCGTCTCTCGTCACGTCTCTCGTCTTGTCTCTCGTCTCTCGTCTCGTCTCTCGTCTCTCGACTCTCGTCTCTCGTCTCGTCTAGTCTCTCGTCTAGTCTCTCGTCACGTCGCTTGTCTCGTATCTCGTCTCGTCTCTCGTCTCGTCTCTCGTCTCGTCTCTCGTCTCTCGTCTCTTGTCACTCGTCTCTCGTCTCTCGTCACTCGTCTCGTCTCTCGTCTCGTCTCTCGTCTCGTCTCTCGTCTCGTCTCTCGTCTCTCGTCTCGTCTCTCGTCTCTCGTCTCGTCTCTCGTCTCGTCCCTCGTCTCGTCTCTCGTCTCTCGTCACGTCTCTAGTCTCACCCCTCGTCTCTCGTCTCTCGTCTCTCGTCCCTCGTCTCTCGTCTCTCGTCTCTCGTCTCTCGTCTCTCGTCTCTCGTCTCTCGTCCTGTCTCGTCTCGTTTCTCGTCTCGTCTCTCGTCTCGTCCCTCGTCTCTCGTCTCTCGTCTCTCGTCTCGTCTCGCCTCTCTCGTCTCTCGTCTCGTCACTCGTCTCGTCTCTCGTCTCGTCACTCGTCTCGTCTCTCGTCTCGTCACTCGTCTCGTCTCTCGTCTCGTCTCTCGTCTCGTCTCTTGTCTCGTCTCTCGTCTCGTCTCTCGTCTCTCGTCTCGTCTCTCTTCTCTCGTCTCGTCTCTCGTCTCGTCTCTAGTCTCGTCTCTCGTCTCTCGTCTCGTCTCGTCTCTCGTCTCGACTCTCGTGACGTCTCTCGTCTCGTCTCTCGTCTCTCGTCTCTCGTCTCTCGTCTCTCGTCTCGTCACTCGTCTCGTCTCTCGTCTCGTCTCTCGTCTCGTCTCGTCTCTTGTCTCGTCTCTCGTCTCGTCTCTCGTCTCTCGTCTCGTCTCTCTTCTCTCGTGTCGTCACTCGTCTCGTCCCTAGTCTCGTCCCTCGTCTCTCGTCTCTCGTCTCTCGTCTTTCGTCTCTTGTCACTCGTCTCGTCTCGTCTCTCGTCTCGTCTCTCGTGACGTCTCTCGTCTCGTCTCTCGTCCCTCGTCTCTCGTCTTGTCTCTCGTCTCGTCTCTCGTCTCGTTTCTCGTCTCGTCTCTCGTCTCTCGTCTCTTGTCACTCGTCTCTCGTCTCTCGTCACTCGTCTCGTCTCTCGTCTCGTCTCTCGTCTCGTCTCTCGTCTCGTCTCTCGTCTCTCGTCTCGTCTCTCGTCTCGTCTGTCGTCTCGTCTCTCGTCACGTCTATCGTCTCGTCTCTCGTCTCTCGTCTCGTCACTCGTGTCGTCTCTCGTCTCTCGTCTCGTCCCTCGTCTCTCGTCTCGTCTCTTGTCTCTCGTCTCTCGTTTCTCGTCTCTCGTCTCTCGTCTCTCGTCTCGTCTCTCGTCTCTCGTCTCGTCTCTCGTCACGTCGCTTGTCTCGTATCTCGTCTCGTCTCTCGTCTCGTTTCTCGTCTCGTCTCTCGCCTCTCGTCTCTTGTCACTCGTCTCTCGTCTCTCGTCACTCGTCTCGTCTCTCGTCTCGTCTCTCGTCTCGTCTCTCGTCTCGTCTCTCGTCTCTCGTCTCGTCTCTAGTCTCGTCTCTCGTCACGTCTCTCGTCTCGACTCTCGTCTCTAGTCTCGTCTCTCGTCACGTCTCTCGTCTCGACTCTCGTCTCTCGTCTCTCGTCTCTCGTCTCGTCTCTCGTCTCGTCTCTCGTCTCGTCTCTCGTCTCGTCTCTCGTCTCGTCTCTCGTCTCGTCACTCGTCTCATCTCTCGTCTCTCGTCTCGTCACTCGTTTCGTCTCTCGTCTCTCGTCTCGTCACTCGTCTCGTCTCTCGTCTCGTCACTCGTCTCGTCTCTCGTCTCGTCTCTCGTCTCGTCTCTTGTCTCGTCTCTCGTCTCGTCTCTCGTCTCTCGTCTCGTCTCTCTTCTCTCGTCTCGTCTCTCGTCTCGTCTCTAGTCTCGTCTCTCGTCTCTCGTCTCGAATCGTCTCTCGTCTCGACTCTCGTGACGTCTCTCGTCTCGTCTCTCGTCTCTCGTCTCGTCTCTCTTCTCTCGTGTCGTCACTCGTCTCGTCTCTAGTCTCGTCCCTCGTCTCTCGTCTCTCGTCTCTCGTCTCTCGTCTCGTCACTCGTCTCGTCTCTCGTCTCGTCTCTCGTCTCGTCTCGTCTCTTGTCTCGTCTCTCGTCTCGTCTCTCGTCTCTCGTCTCGTCTCTCTTCTCTCGTGTCGTCACTCGTCTCGTCTCTAGTCTCGTCCCTCGTCTCTCGTCTCTCGTCTCTCGTCTCTCGTCTCTTGTCACTCGTCTCGTCTCGTCTCTCGTCTCGACACTCGTCTCATCTCTCGTCTCACGTCTCGTCACTCGTCTCGTCTCTCGTCTCTCGCCTCGTCACTCGTCTCGTCTCTCGTCTCGTCTCTCGTCTCGTCTCTAGTCTCGTCCCTCGTCTCTCGTCTCTCGTCTCTCGTCACTCGTCTCTCGTCTCTCGTCCTGTCTCGTCTCGTCTCTCGTCTCGTCTCTCGTCTCGTCTCTGGTCTCTCGTCTCGTCTCTCGTCTCGTCTCTCGTCTTGTCTCTCGTCTCTCGTCTCGTCCCTCCTCTCGACTCTCATCTCTCGTCTCGTCTCACGTCTCGTCTCTCGTCTCGTCTCTCGTCACGTCTCTCGTCTCGTCTTTCGTCTCTCGTCTCTCGTCTCTCGTCTCTCGTCTCTCGTCTCATGTCTCTCGTCTCGTTTCTCGTCTCTCGTCTCGTCTCTCGTCTCGTCCCTCGTCTCGTCTCTCGTCTCTCGTCTCGTCTCTAGTCTCGCCCCTCGTCTCTCGTCTCTCGTCTCTCGTCCCTCGTCACTCGTCAATCGTCTCTCGTCTCTCGTCTCTCGTCTCTCGTCTCTCGTCCTGTCTCGTCTCGTCTCTCGTCTCGTCTCTCGTCTCGTCTCTCGTCTCTCGTCTCATCTCTAGTCTCGCCCCTCGTCTCTCGTCTCTCGTCTCTCGTCTCTCGTCTCTCGTCTCTCGTCTCTCGTCTCTCGTCTCTCGTCTCGTCTCTCGTCTCGTCTCTCATCTCGTCCCCCGTCTCTCGTCTCTTGTCTGGTCTCTCGTCTAGTCTCCCGTCACGTCTCTCGTCTCGTCTCTCGTCCCTTCTCTCGTCTCGTCTCTCGTCACGTCTCTTGTCTCGTCTCTCGTCCCTCGTCACTCGTCTCTCGCCTCGTCTCTCGTCTCGTCACTCCTCTCGTATCTCGTCTCTTCTCTCCTCTCTCGTCTCGTCTCGCGTCTCGTCTCTCGTCTCGTCTCGTGTCTCGTCTCTCGTCTCGTCTCTCTTCTCTCGTCTCGTCTCTCGTCTCGTCCCTCGTCTTTCGTCTATCGTCTCGTCTCTCGTCACGTCTCTCGTCTTGTCTCTCGTCTCTCGTCTAGTCTCTCGTCACGTCTCTCGTCTCGTCTCTCGTCTCTCGACTCTCGTCTCTCGTCTCGTCTAGTCTCTCGTCTAGTCTCTCGTCACGTCGCTTGTCTCGTATCTCGTCTCGTCTCTCGTCTCGTCTCTCGTCTCGTCTCTCGTCTCTCGTCTCTTGTCACTCGTCTCTCGTCTCTCGTCACTCGTCTCGTCTCTCGTCTCGTCTCTCGTCTCTCGTCTCTCGTCTCTCGTCTCTCGTCTCATGTCTCTCGTCTCGTCTCTCGTCTCTCGTCTCGTCTCTCTTCTCTCGTCTCGTCTCTCGTCTCGTCTCTAGTCTCGTCCCTCGTCTCTCGTCTCTCGTCTCTCGTCTCTCGTCTCTCGTCTCTCGTCTCGTCTCGTCTCTCGTCTCGACTCTCGTGACGTCTCTCGTCTCGTCTCTCGTCTCTCGTCTCTCGTCTCTCGTCTCTCGTCTCGTCACTCGTCTCGTCTCTCGTCTCGTCTCTCGTCTCGTCTCGTCTCTTGTCTCGTCCCTCGTCTCTCGTCTCTCGTCTCTCGTCCCTCGTCACTCGTCAATCGTCTCTCGTCTCTCGTCTCTCGTCTCTCGTCTCTCGTCCTGTCTCGTCTCGTCTCTCGTCTCGTCCCTCGTCTCGTCTCTCGTCTCTCGTCTCATCTCTAGTCTCGCCCCTCGTCTCTCGTCTCTCGTCTCTCGTCTCTCGTCTCTCGTCTCTCGTCTCTCGTCTCGTCTCTCGTCTCGTCTCTCATCTCGTCCCCCGTCTCTCGTCTCTTGTCTGGTCTCTCGTCTAGTCTCCCGTCACGTCTCTCGTCTCGTCTCTCGTCCCTTCTCTCGTCTCGTCTCTCGTCACGTCTCTTGTCTCGTCTCTCGTCCCTCGTCACTCGTCTCTCGCCTCGTCTCTCGTCTCGTCACTCCTCTCGTATCTCGTCTCTTCTCTCCTCTCTCGTCTCGTCTCGCGTCTCGTCTCTCGTCTCGTCTCGTGTCTCGTCTCTCGTCTCGTCTCTCTTCTCTCGTCTCGTCTCTCGTCTCGTCCCTCGTCTTTCGTCTATCGTCTCGTCTCTCGTCACGTCTCTCGTCTTGTCTCTCGTCTCTCGTCTAGTCTCTCGTCACGTCTCTCGTCTCGTCTCTCGTCTCTCGACTCTCGTCTCTCGTCTCGTCTAGTCTCTCGTCTAGTCTCTCGTCACGTCGCTTGTCTCGTATCTCGTCTCGTCTCTCGTCTCGTCTCTCGTCTCGTCTCTCGTCTCTCGTCTCTTGTCACTCGTCTCTCGTCTCTCGTCACTCGTCTCGTCTCTCGTCTCGTCTCTCGTCTCGTCTCTCGTCTCGTCTCTCGTCTCTCGTCTCGTCTCTCGTCTCTCGTCTCTCGTCTCTCGTCTCTCGTCTCATGTCTCCCGTCTCGTCTCTCGTCTCTCGTCTCGTCTCTCTTCTCTCGTCTCGTCTCTCGTCTCGTCTCTAGTCTCGTCCCTCGTCTCTCGTCTCTCGTCTCTCGTCTCTCGTCTTTCGTCTCGTCTCGTCTCTCGTCTCGACTCTCGTGACGTCTCTCGTCTCGTCTCTCGTCTCTCGTCTCTCGTCTCTCGTCTCTCGTCTCGTCACTCGTCTCGTCTCTCGTCTCGTCTCTCGTCTCGTCTCGTCTCTTGTCTCGTCCCTCGTCTCGTCTCTCGGCTCTCGTCTCGTCTCTCTTCTCTCGTGTCGTCACTCGTCTCGTCTCTAGTCTCGTCCCTCGTCTCTCGTCTCTCGTCTCTCGTCTCTCGTCTCTTGTCACTCGTCTCGTCTCGTCTCGCGTCTCGTCTCTCGTCTCGTCACTCGTCTCGTCCCTCCTCTCGTCTCTCATTTCTCGTCTCGTCTCACGTCTCGTCTTTCGTCTCGTCTCTCGTCACGTCTCTCGTCTCGTCTCTCGTCTCTCGTCTCTCGTCTCTCGTCTCTCGTCTCATGTCTCTCGTCTCGTCTCTCGTCTCTCGTCTCGTCTCTCGTCTCGTCCCTCGTCTCGTCTCTCGTCTCTCGTCTCGTCTCTAGTCTCGCCCCTCGTCTCTCGTCTCTCGTCTCTCGTCCCTCGTCTCTCGTCTCTCGTCTCTCGTCTCTCGTCTCTCGTCTCTCGTCTCTCGTCCTGTCTCGTCTCGTTTCTCGTCTCGTCTCTCGTCTCGTCCCTCGTCTCTCGTCTCTCGTCTCTCGTCTCGTCTCGCCTCTCTCGTCTCTCGTCTCGTCACTCGTCTCGTCTCTCGTCTCGTCTCTAGTCTCGTCTCTCGTCACGTCTCTCGTCTCGACTCTCGTCTCTAGTCTCTCGTCTCTCGTCTCGTCCCTCGTCTTTCGTCTATCGTCTCGTCTCTCGTCCTGTCTCGTCTCGTCTCTCGTCTCGTCTCTCGTCTCGTCTCTGGTCTCTCGTCTCGTCTCTCGTCTCGTCTCTCGTCTCGTCTCTCGTCACTCGTCTCGTCCCTCCTCTCGTCTCACGTCTCGTCTCTCGTCTCGTCTCTCGTCACGTCTCTCGTCTCGTCTCTCGTCTCTCGTCTCTCGTCTCTCGTCTCTCGTCTCTCGTCTCATGTCTCTCGTCTCGTCTCTCGTCTCTCGTCTCGTCTCTCGTCTCGTCCCTCGTCTCGTCTCTCGTCTCTCGTCTCGTCTCTAGTCTCGCCCCTCGTCTCTCGTCTCTCGTCTCTCGTCCCTCGTCTCTCGTCTCTCGTCTCTCGTCTCTCGTCTCTCGTCTCTCGTCTCTCGTCTCTCGTCCTGTCTCGTCTCGTTTCTCGTCTCGTCTCTCGTCTCGTCCCTCGTCTCTCGTCTCTCGTCTCTCGTCTCGTCTCGCCTCTCTCGTCTCTCGTCTCGTCACTCGTCTCGTCTCTCGTCTCGTCTCTAGTCTCGTCTCTCGTCACGTCTCTCGTCTCGACTCTCGTCTCTCGTCTCTCGTCTCGTCTCTCGTCTCGTCTCTCGTCTCGTCTCTCGTCTCGTCTCTCGTCTCGTCTCTCGTCTCGTCACTCGTCTCATCTCTCGTCTCTCGTCTCGTCACTCGTCTCGTCTCTCGTCTCTCGTCTCGTCACTCGTCTCGTCTCTCGTCTCGTCACTCGTCTCGTCTCTCGTCTCGTCTCTCGTCTCGTCTCTTGTCTCGTCTCTCGTCTCGTCTCTCGTCTCTCGTCTCGTCTCTCTTCTCTCGTCTCGTCTCTCGTCTCGTCTCTAGTCTCGTCTCTCGTCTCTCGTCTTGTCTCGTCTCTCGTCTCGACTCTCGTGACGTCTCTCGTCTCGTCTCTCGTCTCTCGTCTCTCGTCTCTCGTCTCTCGTCTCGTCACTCGTCTCGTCTCTCGTCTCGTCTCTCGTCTCGTCTCGTCTCTTGTCTCGTCTCTCGTCTCGTCTCTCGTCTCTCGTCTCGTCTCTCTTCTCTCGTGTCGTCACTCGTCTCGTCTCTAGTCTCGTCCCTCGTCTCTCGTCTCTCGTCTCTCGTCTCTCGTCTCTTGTCACTCGTCTCGTCTCGTCTCTCGTCTCGTCTCTCGTCACGTCGCTTGTCTCGTATCTCGTCTCGTCTCTCGTCTCGTTTCTCGTCTCGTCTCTCGTCTCTCGTCTCTTGTCACTCGTCTCTCGTCTCTCGTCACTCGTCTCGTCTGTCGTCTCGTCTCTCGTCTCGTCTCTCGTCTCGTCTCTCGTCTCTCGTATCGTCTCTCGTCTCGTCTCTCGTCTCTCGTCTCTTGTCACTCGTCTCTCGTCTCTCGTCACTCGTCTCGTCTCTCGTCTCGTCTCTCGTCTCGTCTCTCGTCTCGTCTCTCGTCTCGTCTCTCGTCTCTCGTCTCGTCTCTCGTCTCGTCTGTCGTCTCGTCTCTCGTCACGTCTCTCGTCTCGTCTCTCGTCTCTCGTCTCGTCACTCGTGTCGTCTCTCGTCTCTCGTCTCGTCCCTCGTCTCTCGTCTCGTCTCTTGTCTCTCGTCACTCGTTTCTCGTCTCTCGTCTTATCTCTCTTCTCGTCTCTCGTCTCTCGTCTCACGTCTCGTCTCTAGTCTCGTCCCTCGTCTCTCGTCTCTCGTCTCTCGTCTCGTCTCTCGTCACGTCGCTTGTCTCGTATCTCGTCTCGTCTCTCGTCTCGTTTCTCGTCTCGTCTCTCGTCTCTCGTCTCTTGTCACTCGTCTCTCGTCTCGTCACTCGTGTCGTCTCTCGTCTCTCGTCTCGTCCCTCGTCTCTCGTCTCGTCTCTTGTCTCTCGTCTCACGTTTCTCGTCTCTCGTCTTGTCTCTCGTCTCGTCTCTCGTCTCTCGTCTCACGTCTCGTCTCTAGTCTCGTCCCTCGTCTCTCGTCTCGTCTCTCGTCTCGTCTCTCGTCTCGTCTCTCGTCTCTCGTCTCGTCTCTCGTCTCGTCTGTCGTCTCGTCTCTCGTCACGTCTCTCGTCTCGTCTCTCGTCTCTCGTCTCGTCACTCGTGTCGTCTCTCGTCTCTCGTCTCGTTCCTCGTCTCTCGTCTCGTCTCTTGTCTCTCGTCTCTCGTTTCTCGTCTCTCGTCTCTCGTCTCTCGTCTCGTCTCTCGTCTCGTCTCTCGTCTCTCGTCTCGTCTCTCGTTCTCGTCTCGTAACTCGTCTCGTCTCTCGTCTCGTCTCTGGTCTCTCGTCTCGTCTCTCGTCTCGTCTCTCGTCTCGTCTCTCGTCACTCGTCTCGTCCCTCCTCTCGTCTCTCATTTCTCGTCTCGTCTCACGTCTCGTCTCTCGTCTCGTCTCTCGTCACGTCTCTCGTCTCGTCTCTCGTCTCGTCTCTCGTCACGTCTCTCGTCTCGACTCTCGTCTCTAGTCTCGTCTCTCGTCACGTCTCTCGTCTCGACTCTCGTCTCTCGTCTCTCGTCTCTCGTCTCGTCTCTCGTCTCGTCTCTCGTCTCGTCTCTCGTCTCGTCTCTCGTCTCGTCTCTCGTCTCGTCACTCGTCTCATCTCTCGTCTCTCGTCTCGTCACTCGTTTCGTCTCTCGTCTCACGTCTCGTCACTCGTCTCGTCTCTCGTCTCGTCTCTCGTCTCGTCTCTTGTCTCGTCTCTCGTCTCGTCTCTCGTCTCTCGTCTCGTCTCTCTTCTCTCGTCTCGTCTCTCGTCTCGTCTCTAGTCTCGTCTCTCGTCTCTCGTCTCGTCTCGTCTCTCGTCTCGACTCTCGTGACGTCTCTCGTCTCGTCTCTCGTCTCTCGTCTCTCGTCTCTCGTCTCTCGTCTCTCGTCTCTCGTCTCGTCACTCGTCTCGTCTCTCGTCTCGTCTCTCGTCTCGTCTCGTCTCTTGTCTCGTCTCTCGTCTCGTCTCTCGTCTCTCGTCTCGTCTCTCTTCTCTAGTCTCGTCCCTCGTCTCTCGTCTCTCGTCTCTCGTCTCTCGTCTCTTGTCACTCGTCCCGTCTCGTCTCTCGTCTCGTCTCTCGTGACGTCTCTCGTCTCGTCTCTCGTCCCTCGTCTCTCGTCTTGTCTCTCGTCTCGACTCTCGTCTCTCGTCTCTCGTCTCTCGTCTCGTCTCTCGTCTCGTCTCTCTTCTCGTCTCTCGTATCGTCCCTCGTCTCTCGTCTCACGTCTCTCGTCTCTCGTCTCGTCTCTCATCTCGTCTCGTCTCTCGTCTTTCGTCTCACGTCTCGTCTCTAGTCTCGTCCCTCGTCTCTCTTCTCTCGTCTCGTCTCTCGTCTCGTCTCTCATCTCGTCCCCCGTCTCTCGTCTCTTGTCTGGTCTCTCGTCTAGTCTCCCGTCACGTCTCTTGTCTCGTCTCTCGTCCCTTCTCTCGTCTCGTCTCTCGTCACGTCTCTTGTCTCGTCTCTCGTCCCTCGTCACTCGTCTCTCGCCTCGTCTCTCGTCTCGTCTCTCGCCTCGTCTCTCGTCTCGTCACTCCTCTCGTATCTCGTCTCTTCTCTCCTCTCTCGTCTCGTCTCGCGTCTCGTCTCTCGTCTCGTCTCGTGTCTCGTCTCTCGTCTCGTCTCTCTTCTCTCGTCTCGTCTCTCGTCTCGTCCCTCGTCTTTCGTCTATCGTCTCGTCTCTCGTCACGTCTCTCGTCTTGTCTCTCGTCTCTCGTCTAGTCTCTCGTCACGTCTCTCGTCTCGTCTCTCGTCTCTCGACTCTCGTCTCTCGTCTCGTCTAGTCTCTTGTCTAGTCTCTCGTCACGTCGCTTGTCTCGTATCTCGTCTCGTCTCTCGTCTCGTCTCTCGTCTCGTCTCTCGTCTCTCGTCTCTTGTCACTCGTCTCTCGTCTCTCGTCACTCGTCTCGTCTCTCGTCTCGTCTCTCGTCTCGTCTCTCGTCTCGTCTCTCGTCTCTCGTCTCGTCTCTCGTCTCTCGTCTCTCGTCTCTCGTCTCTCGTCTCATGTCTCTCGTCTCGTCTCTCGTCTCTCGTCTCGTCTCTCGTCTCGTCCCTCGTCTCGTCTCTCGTCTCTCGTCTCGTCTCTAGTCTCACCCCTCGTCTCTCGTCTCTCGTCTCTCGTCCCTCGTCTCTCGTCTCTCTTCTCTCGTCTCTCGTCTCTCGTCTCTCGTCTCTCGTCCTGTCTCGTCTCGTTTCTCGTCTCGTCTCTCGTCTCGTCCCTCGTCTCTCGTCTCTCGTCTCTCGTCTCGTCTCGCCTCTCTCGCCTCTCGTCTCGTCACTCGTCTCGTCTCTCGTCTCGTCACTCGTCTCGTCTCTCGTCTCGTCACTCGTCTCGTCTCTCGTCTCGTCTCTCGTCTCGTCTCTTGTCTCGTCTCTCGTCTCGTCTCTCGTCTCTCGTCTCGTCTCTCTTCTCTCGTCTCGTCTCTCGTCTCGTCTCTAGTCTCGTCTCTCGTCTCTCGTCTCGTCTCGTCTCTCGTCTCGACTCTCGTGACGTCTCTCGTCTCGTCTCTCGTCTCTCGTCTCTCGTCACTCTTCTCTCGTCTCGTCACTCGTCTCGTCTCTCGTCTCGTCTCTCGTCTCGTCTCGTCTCTTGTCTCGTCTCTCGTCTCGTCTCTCGTCTCTCGTCTCGTCTCTCTTCTCTCGTGTCGTCACTCGTCTCGTCTCTAGTCTCGTCCCTCGTCTCTCGTCTCTCGCCTCTCGTCTCTTGTCACTCGTCTCGTCTCGTCTCTCGTCTCGTCTCTCGTGACGTCTCTCGTCTCGTCTCTCGTCCCTCGTCTCTCGTCTTGTCTCTCGTCTCGTCTCTCGTCTCTCGTCTCACGTCTCGTATCTAGTCTCGTCCCTCGTCTCTCGTCTCTCGTCTCTCGTCTCGTCTCTGGTCACGTCGCTTGTCTCGTATCTCGTCTCGTCTCTCGTCTCGTTTCTCGTCTCGTCTCTCGTCTCTCGTCTCTTGTCACTCGTCTCTCGTCTCTCGTCACTCGTCTCGTCTCTCGTCTCGTCTCTCGTCTCGTCTCTCGTCTCGTCTCTCGTCTCTCGTCTCGTCTCTCGTCTCGTCTGTCGTCTCGTCTCTCGTCACGTCTATCGTCTCGTCTCTCGTCTCTCGTCTCGTCACTCGTGTCGTCTCTCGTCTCTCGTCTCGTCCCTCGTCACTCGTCTCGTCTCTTGTCTCTCGTCTCTCGTTTCTCGTCTCTCGTCTCTCGTCTCTCGTCTCGTCTCTCGTCTCGTCTCTCGTCTCTCGTCTCGTCTCTCGTTCTCGTCTCGTCACTCGTCTCGTCTCTCGTCTCGTCACTCGTCTCGTCTCTCGTCTCGTCTCTGGTCTCTCGTCTCGTCTCTCGTCTCGTCTCTCGTCTCGTCTCTGGTCACTCGTCTCGACCCTCCTCTCGTCTCTCATTTCTCGTCTCGTCTCACGTCTCGTCTCTCGTCTCGTCTCTCGTCACGTCTCTCGTCTCGTCTCTCGTCTCTCGTCTCTCGTCTCTCGTCTCTCGTCTCATGTCTCTTGTCTCGTCTCTCGTCTCTCGTCTCGTCTCTCGTCTCTTCCCTCGTCTCGTCTCTCGTCTCTCGTCTCGTCTCTAGTCTCGCCCCTCGTCTCTCGTCTCTCGTCTCTCGTCCCTCGTCTCTCGTCTCTCGTCTCTCGTCTCTCGTCTCTCGTCTCTCGTCTCTCGTCCTCTCTCGTCTCGTTTCTCGTCTCGTCTCTCGTCTCGTCCCTCGTCTCTCGTCTCTCGTCTCTCGTCTCGTCTCGCCTCTCTCGTCTCTCGTCTCGTCACTCGTCTCGTCTCTCGTCTCGTCTCTAGTCTCGTCTCTCGTCACGTCTCTCGTCTCGACTCTCGTCTCTAGTCTCGTCTCTCGTCACGTCTCTCGTCTCGACTCTCGTCTCTCGTCTCTCGTCTCTCGTCTCGTCTCTCGTCTCGTCTCTCGTCTCGTCTCTCGTCTCGTCTCTCGTCTCGTCTCTCGTCTCGTCACTCGTCTCATCTCTCGTCTCTCGTCTCGTCACTCGTTTCGTCTCTCGTCTCTCGTCTCGTCACTCGTCTCGTCTCTCGTCTCGTCACTCGTCTCTTCTCTCGTCTCGTCTCTCGTCTCGTCTCTTGTCTCGTCTCTCGTCTCGTCTCTCGTCTCTCGTCTCGTCTCTCTTCTCTCGTCTCGTCTCTCGCCTCGTCTCTAGTCTCGTCTCTCGTCTCTCGTCTCGACTCTCGTGACGTCTCTCGTCTCGTCTCTCGTCTCTCGTCTCTCGACTCTCGTCTCTCGTCTCTCGTCTCGTCACTCGTCTCGTCTCTCGTCTCGTCTCTCGTCTCGTCTCGTCTCTTGTCTCGTCTCTCGTCTCGTCTCTCGTCTCTCGTCTTGTCTCTCTTCTCTCGTGTCGTCACTCGTCTCGTCTCTCGTCTCGTCTCTCGTCTCGTCTCTAGTCTCGTCCCTCGTCTCTCGTCTCTCGTCTCTCGTCACTCGTCTCTCGTCTCTCGTCCTGTCTCGTCTCGTCTCTCGTCTCGTCTCTCGTCTCGTCTCTGGTCTCTCGTCTCGTCTCTCGTCTCGTCTCTCGTCTTGTCTCTCGTCTCTCGTCTCGTCCCTCCTCTCGACTCTCATCTCTCGTCTCGTCTCACGTCTCGTCTCTCGTCTCGTCTCTCGTCACGTCTCTCGTCTCGTCTCTCGTCTCTCGTCTCTCGTCTCTCGTCTCTCGTCTCTCGTCTCATGTCTCTCGTCTCGTTTCTCGTCTCTCGTCTCGTCTCTCGTCTCGTCCCTCGTCTCGTCTCTCGTCTCTCGTCTCGTCTCTAGTCTCGCCCCTCGTCTCTCGTCTGTCGTCTCTCGTCCCTCGTCACTCGTCAATCGTCTCTCGTCTCTCGTCTCTCGTCTCTCGTCTCTCGTCCTGTCTCGTCTCGTCTCTCGTCTCGTCTCTCGTCTCGTCTCTCGTCTCTCGTCTCATCTCTAGTCTCGCCCCTCGTCTCTCGTCTCTCGTCTCTCGTCTCTCGTCTCTCGTCTCTCGTCTCGTCTCTCGTCTCGTCTCTCATCTCGTCCCCCGTCTCTCGTCTCTTGTCTGGTCTCTCGTCTAGTCTCCCGTCACGTCTCTCGTCTCGTCTCTCGTCCCTTCTCTCGTCTCGTCTCTCGTCACGTCTCTTGTCTCGTCTCTCGTCCCTCGTCACTCGTCTCTCGCCTCGTCTCTCGTCTCGTCACTCCTCTCGTATCTCGTATCTTCTCTCCTCTCTCGTCTCGTCTCGCGTCTCGTCTCTCGTCTCGTCTCGTGTCTCGTCTCTCGTCTCGTCTCTCTTCTCTCGTCTCGTCTCTCGTCTCGTCCCTCGTCTTTCGTCTATCGTCTCGTCTCTCGTCACGTCTCTCGTCTTGTCTCTCGTCTCTCGTCTAGTCTCTCGTCACGTCTCTCGTCTCGTCTCTCGTCTCTCGACTCTCGTCTCTCGTCTCGTCTAGTCTCTCGTCTAGTCTCTCGTCACGTCGCTTGTCTCGTATCTCGTTTCGTCTCTCGTCTCGTCTCTCGTCTCGTCTCTCGTCTCTCGTCTCTCGTCTCTCGTCTCTCGTCCTGTCTCGTCTCGTTTCTCGTCTCGTCTCTCGTCTCGTCCCTCGTCTCTCGTCTCTCGTCTCTCGTCTCGTCTCGCCTCTCTCGTCTCTCGTCTCGTCACTCGTCTCGTCTCTCGTCTCGTCTCTCGTCTCGTCTCTCGTCTCGTCTCTCGTCTCGTCTCTCGTCTCGTCTCTCGTCTCGTCACTCGTCTCATCTCTCGTCTCGTCTCTCGTCTCTCGTCTCGTCTCTCGTCTCTCGTCTCTCGTCTCTCGTCTCTCGTCCCATGTCTCTCGTCTCGTCTCTCGTCTCTCGTCTCGTCTCTCGTCTCGTCCCTCGTCTCGTCTCTCGTCTCTCGTCTCGTCTCTAGTCTCACCCCTCGTCTCTCGTCTCTCGTCTCTCGTCCCTCGTCTCTCGTCTCTCGTCTCTCGTCTCTCGTCTCTCGTCTCTCGTCTCTCGTCTCTCGTCTCTCGTCCTGTCTCGTCTCGTTTCTCGTCTCGTCTCTCGTCTCGTCCCTCGTCTCTCGTCTCTCGTCTCTCGTCTCGTCTCGCCTCTCTCGTCTCTCGTCTCGTCACTCGTCTCGTCTCTCGTCTCGTCTCTCGTCTCGTCTCTCGTCTCGTCTCTCGTCTCGTCTCTCGTCTCGTCACTCGTCTCATCTCTCGTCTCTCGTCTCGTCACTCGTCTCGTCTCTCGTCTCTCGTCTCGTCACTCGTCTCGTCTCTCGTCTCGTCACTCGTCTCGTCTCTCGTCTCGTCTCTCGTCTCGTCTCTTGTCTCGTCTCTCGTCACGTCTCTCGTCTCTCGTCTCTCGTCTCGTCTCTCGTCTCGTCTCTCGTTCTCGTCTCGTCACTCGTCTCGTCTCTCGTCTCGTCACTCGTCTCGTCTCTCGTCACTCGTCTCGTCCCTCCTCTCGTCTCTCATTTCTCGTCTCGTCTCACGTCTCGTCTCTCGTCACGTCTCTCGTCTCGTCTCTCGTCTCTCGTCTCTCGTCTCTCGTCTCTCGTCTCATGTCTCTTGTCTCGTCTCTCGTCTCTCGTCTCGTCTCTCGTCTCGTCCCTCGTCTCGTCTCTCGTCTCTCGTCTCGTCTCTAGTCTCGCCCCTCGTCTCTCGTCTCTCGTCTCTCGTCCCTCGTCTCTCGTCTCTCGTCTCTCGTCTCTCGTCTCTCGTCTCTCGTCTCTCGTCCTGTCTCGTCTCGTTTCTCGTCTCGTCTCTCGTCTCGTCCCTCGTCTCTCGTCTCTCGTCTCTCGTCTCGTCTCGCCTCTCTCGTCTCTCGTCTCGTCACTCGTCTCGTCTCTCGTCTCGTCTCTAGTCTCGTCTCTCGTCACGTCTCTCGTCTCGACTCTCGTCTCTAGTCTCGTCTCTCGTCACGTCTCTCGTCTCGACTCTCGTCTCTCGTCTCGTCACTCGTTTCGTCTCTCGTCTCTCGTCTCGTCACTCGTCTCGTCTCTCGTCTCGTCTCTCGTCTCGTCTCTCGTCTCGTCTCTCGTCTCGTCTCTAGTCTCGTCTCTCGTCACGTCTCTCGTCTCGACTCTCGTCTCTAGTCTCGTCTCTCGTCACGTCTCTCGTCTCGACTCTCGTCTCTCGTCTCTCGTCTCTCGTCTCTCGTCTCTCGTCTCTCGTCTCGTCTCTCGTCTCGTCTCTCGTCTCGTCTCTCGTCTCGTCTCTCGTCTCGTCTCTCGTCTCGTCACTCGTCTCATCTCTCGCCTCTCGTCTCGTCACTCGTCTCATCTCTCGTCTCTCGTCTCGTCACTCGTTTCGTCTCTCGTCTCTCGTCTCGTCACTCGTCTCGTCTCTCGTCTCGTCTCTCGTCTCGTCTCTTGTCTCGTCTCTCGTCACGTCTCTCGTCTCTCGTCTCGTCTCTCTTCTCTCGTCTCGTCTCTCGTCTCTTCTCTCGTCTCGTCTCTCGTCTCGTCTCTAGTCTCGCCTCTCATCTCTCGTCTCGTCTCGTCTCTCGTCTCGACTCTCGTGACGTCTCTCGTCTCGTCTCTCGTCTCTCGTCTCTCGTCTCTCGTCTCTCGTCTCTCGTCTCGTCTCTCTTCTCTCGTGTCGTCACTCGTCTCGTCTCTAGTCTCGTCCCTCGTCTCTCGTCTCTCGTCTCTCGTCTCTTGTCACTCGTCTCGTCTCGTCTCTCGTCTCGTCTCTCGTGACGTCTCTCGTCTCGTCTCTCGTCTCGTCTCTCGTCTCTCGTCTCGTCTCTCGTCTCTCGTCTCGTCTCTCGTCTCGTCTCTCGTCTCGTCTCTAGTCTCCCGTCTCGTCACTCGTCTCGTCTCTCTTCTCGTCTCTCGTATCGTCCCTCGTCTCTCGTCTCACGTCTCTCGTCTCTCGTCTCGTCTCTCATCTCGTCTCGTCTCTCGTCTCACGTCTCGTCTCTAGTCTCGTCCCTCGTCTCTCGTCTCTCGTCTCGTCTCTCGTCTCGTCTCTCATCTCGTCCCCCGTCTCTCGTCTCTTGTCTGGTCTCTCGTCTAGTCTCCCGTCACGTCTCTCGTCTCGTCTCTCGACCCTTCTCTCGTCTCGTCTCTCGTCACGTCTCTTGTCTCGTCTCTCGTCCCTCGTCACTCGTCGCTCGCCTCGTCTCTCGTCTCGTCACTCCTCTCGTATCTCGTCTTTTCTCTCCTCTCTCGTCTCGTCTCGCGTCTCGTCTCTCGTCTCGTCTCGTGTCTCGTCTCTCGTCTCGTCTCTCTTCTCTCGTCTCGTCTCTAGTCTCGTCTCTCGTCTCTCGTCTCGTCTCGTCTCTCGTCTCGACTCTCGTGACGTCTCTCGTCTCGTCTCTCGTCTCTCGTCTCTCGTCTCTCGTCTCTCGTCTCGTCACTCGTCTCGTCTCTCGTCTCGTCTCTCGTCTCGTCTCGTCTCTTGTCTCGTCTCTCGTCTCGTCTCTCGTCTCGTCTCTCTTCTCTCGTGTCGTCACTCGTCTCGTCTCTAGTCTCGTCCCTCGTCTCTCGTCTCTCGTCTCTCGTCTCTCGTCTCTTGTCACTCGTCTCGTCTCGTCTCTCGTCTCGTCTCTCGTGACGTCTCTCGTCTCGTCTCTCGTCCCTCGTCTCTCGTCTTGTCTCTCGTCTCGTCTCTCGTCTCTCGTCTCGTCTCTCGTCTCTCGTCTCGTCTCTCGTCTCGTCTCTCGTCTCGTCTCTAGTCTCTCGTCTCGTCACTCGTCTCGTCTCTCTTCTCGTCTCTCGTATCGTCCCCCGTCTCTCGTCTCTTGTCTGGTCTCTCGTCTAGTCTCCCGCCACGTCTCTCGTCTCGTCTCTCGTCCCTTCTCTCGTCTCGTCTCTCGTCACGTCTCTTGTCTCGTCTCTCGTCCATCGTCACTCGTCTCTCGCCTCGTCTCTCGTCTCGTCACTCCTCTCGTATCTCGTCTCTTCTCTCCTCTCTCGTCTCGTCTCGCGTCTCGTTTCTCGTCTCGTCTCGTGTCTCGTCTCTCGTCTCGTCTCTCTTCTCTCGTCTCGTCTCTCGTCTCGTCCCTCGTCTTTCGTCTATCGTCTCGTCTCTCGTCACGTCTCTCGTCTTGTCTCTCGTCTCTCGTCTAGTCTCTCGTCACGTCTCTCGTCTCGTCTCTCGTCTCTCGACTCTCGTCTCTCGTCTCGTCTAGTCTATCGTCTAGTCTCTCGTCACGTCGCTTGTCTCGTATCTCGTCTCGTCTCTCGTCTCGTCTCTCGTCTCGTCTCTCGTCTCTCGTCTCTTGTCACTCGTCTCTCGTCTCTCGTCTCGTCTCTCGTCTCGTCTCTCGTCTCTCGTCTCGTCTCTCGTCTCTCGTCTCGTCTCTCGTCTCTCGTCTCGTCTCTCGTCTCTCGTCTCTCGTCTCTCGTCTCTCGTCTCATGTCTCTCGTCTCGTCTCTCGTCTCTCGTCTCGTCTCTCGTCTCGTCCCTCGTCTCGTCTCTCGTCTCACGTCTCGTCTCTAGTCTCACCCCTCGTCTCTCGTCTCTCGTCTCTCGTCCCTCGTCTCTCGTCTCTCGTCTCTCGTCTCTCGTCTCTCGTCTCTCGTCTCGACTCTCGTGACGTCTCTCGTCTCGTCTCTCGTCTCTCGTCTCTCGTCTCTCGTCTCTCGTCTCGCGTCTCGTCTCTCGTCTCGTCTCGTGTCTCGTCTCTCGTCTCGTCTCTCTTCTCTCGTCTCGTCTCTCGTCTCGTCCCTCGTCTTTCGTCTATCGTCTCGTCTCTCGTCACGTCTCTCGTCTCGTCTCTCATCTCGTCCCCCGTCTCTCGTCTCTTGTCTGGTCTCTCGTCTAGTCTCCCGTCACGTCTCTCGTCTCGTCTCTCGTCCCTTCTCTCGTCTCGTCTCTCGTCACGTCTCTTGTCTCGTCTCTCGTCCCTCGTCACTCGTCGCTCGCCTCGTCTCTCGTCTCGTCACTCCTCTCGTATCTCGTCTTTTCTCTCCTCTCTCGTCTCGTCTCGCGTCTCGTCTCTCGTCTCGTCTCGTGTCTCGTCTCTCGTCTCGTCTCTCTTCTCTCGTCTCGTCTCTAGTCTCGTCTCTCGTCTCTCGTCTCGTCTCGTCTCTCGTCTCGACTCTCGTGACGTCTCTCGTCTCGTCTCTCGTCTCTCGTCTCTCGTCTCTCGTCTCTCGTCTCGTCACTCGTCTCGTCTCTCGTCTCGTCTCTCGTCTCGTCTCGTCTCTTGTCTCGTCTCTCGTCTCGTCTCTCGTCTCGTCTCTCTTCTCTCGTGTCGTCACTCGTCTCGTCTCTAGTCTCGTCCCTCGTCTCTCGTCTCTCGTCTCTCGTCTCTCGTCTCTTGTCACTCGTCTCGTCTCGTCTCTCGTCTCGTCTCTCGTGACGTCTCTCGTCTCGTCTCTCGTCCCTCGTCTCTCGTCTTGTCTCTCGTCTCGTCTCTCGTCTCTCGTCTCGTCTCTCGTCTCTCGTCTCGTCTCTCGTCTCGTCTCTCGTCTCGTCTCTAGTCTCTCGTCTCGTCACTCGTCTCGTCTCTCTTCTCGTCTCTCGTATCGTCCCCCGTCTCTCGTCTCTTGTCTGGTCTCTCGTCTAGTCTCCCGCCACGTCTCTCGTCTCGTCTCTCGTCCCTTCTCTCGTCTCGTCTCTCGTCACGTCTCTTGTCTCGTCTCTCGTCCATCGTCACTCGTCTCTCGCCTCGTCTCTCGTCTCGTCACTCCTCTCGTATCTCGTCTCTTCTCTCCTCTCTCGTCTCGTCTCGCGTCTCGTTTCTCGTCTCGTCTCGTGTCTCGTCTCTCGTCTCGTCTCTCTTCTCTCGTCTCGTCTCTCGTCTCGTCCCTCGTCTTTCGTCTATCGTCTCGTCTCTCGTCACGTCTCTCGTCTTGTCTCTCGTCTCTCGTCTAGTCTCTCGTCACGTCTCTCGTCTCGTCTCTCGTCTCGTCTCTCGTCTCGTCTCTCGTCTCGTCTCTCGTCTCGTCTCTCGTCTCGTCACTCGTCTCATCTCTCGTCTCTCGTCTCGTCACTCGTCTCATCTCTCGTCTCTCGTCTCGTCACTCGTTTCGTCTCTCGTCTCTCGTCTCGTCACTCGTCTCGTCTCTCGTCTCGTCTCTCGTCTCGTCTCTTGTCTCGTCTCTCGTCACGTCTCTCGTCTCTCGTCTCGTCTCTCTTCTCTCGTCTCGTCTCTCGTCTCTTCTCTCGTCTCGTCTCTCGTCTCGTCTCTAGTCTCGTCTCTCATCTCTCGTCTCGTCTCGTCTCTCGTCTCGACTCTCGTGACGTCTCTCGTCTCGTCTCTCGTCTCTCGTCTCTCGTCTCTCGTCTCTCGTCTCTCGTCTCGTCTCTCTTCTCTCGTGTCGTCACTCGTCTCGTCTCTAGTCTCGTCCCTCGTCTCTCGTCTCTCGTCTCTCGTCTCTTGTCACTCGTCTCGTCTCGTCTCTCGTCTCGTCTCTCGTGACGTCTCTCGTCTCGTCTCTCGTCTCGTCTCTCGTCTCTCGTCTCGTCTCTCGTCTCTCGTCTCGTCTCTCGTCTCGTCTCTCGTCTCGTCTCTAGTCTCCCGTCTCGTCACTCGTCTCGTCTCTCTTCTCGTCTCTCGTATCGTCCCTCGTCTCTCGTCTCACGTCTCTCGTCTCTCGTCTCGTCTCTCATCTCGTCTCGTCTCTCGTCTCACGTCTCGTCTCTAGTCTCGTCCCTCGTCTCTCGTCTCTCGTCTCGTCTCTCGTCTCGTCTCTCATCTCGTCCCCCGTCTCTCGTCTCTTGTCTGGTCTCTCGTCTAGTCTCCCGTCACGTCTCTCGTCTCGTCTCTCGTCCCTTCTCTCGTCTCGTCTCTCGTCACGTCTCTTGTCTCGTCTCTCGTCCCTCGTCACTCGTCGCTCGCCTCGTCTCTCGTCTCGTCACTCCTCTCGTATCTCGTCTTTTCTCTCCTCTCTCGTCTCGTCTCGCGTCTCGTCTCTCGTCTCGTCTCGTGTCTCGTCTCTCGTCTCGTCTCTCTTCTCTCGTCTCGTCTCTAGTCTCGTCTCTCGTCTCTCGTCTCGTCTCGTCTCTCGTCTCGACTCTCGTGACGTCTCTCGTCTCGTCTCTCGTCTCTCGTCTCTCGTCTCTCGTCTCTCGTCTCGTCACTCGTCTCGTCTCTCGTCTCGTCTCTCGTCTCGTCTCGTCTCTTGTCTCGTCTCTCGTCTCGTCTCTCGTCTCGTCTCTCTTCTCTCGTGTCGTCACTCGTCTCGTCTCTAGTCTCGTCCCTCGTCTCTCGTCTCTCGTCTCTCGTCTCTCGTCTCTTGTCACTCGTCTCGTCTCGTCTCTCGTCTCGTCTCTCGTGACGTCTCTCGTCTCGTCTCTCGTCCCTCGTCTCTCGTCTTGTCTCTCGTCTCGTCTCTCGTCTCTCGTCTCGTCTCTCGTCTCTCGTCTCGTCTCTCGTCTCGTCTCTCGTCTCGTCTCTAGTCTCTCGTCTCGTCACTCGTCTCGTCTCTCTTCTCGTCTCTCGTATCGTCCCCCGTCTCTCGTCTCTTGTCTGGTCTCTCGTCTAGTCTCCCGCCACGTCTCTCGTCTCGTCTCTCGTCCCTTCTCTCGTCTCGTCTCTCGTCACGTCTCTTGTCTCGTCTCTCGTCCATCGTCACTCGTCTCTCGCCTCGTCTCTCGTCTCGTCACTCCTCTCGTATCTCGTCTCTTCTCTCCTCTCTCGTCTCGTCTCGCGTCTCGTTTCTCGTCTCGTCTCGTGTCTCGTCTCTCGTCTCGTCTCTCTTCTCTCGTCTCTCTTCTCTCGTCTCGTCTCTCGTCTCGTCCCTCGTCTTTCGTCTATCGTCTCGTCTCTCGTCACGTCTCTCGTCTTGTCTCTCGTCTCTCGTCTAGTCTCTCGTCACGTCTCTCGTCTCGTCTCTCGTCTCTCGACTCTCGTCTCTCGTCTCGTCTAGTCTATCGTCTAGTCTCTCGTCACGTCGCTTGTCTCGTATCTCGTCTCGTCTCTCGTCTCGTCTCTCGTCTCGTCTCTCGTCTCTCGTCTCTTGTCACTCGTCTCTCGTCTCTCGTCTCGTCTCTCGTCTCGTCTCTCGTCTCTCGTCTCGTCTCTCGTCTCTCGTCTCGTCTCTCGTCTCTCGTCTCGTCTCTCGTCTCTCGTCTCTCGTCTCTCGTCTCTCGTCTCATGTCTCTCGTCTCGTCTCTCGTCTCTCGTCTCGTCTCTCGTCTCGTCCCTCGTCTCGTCTCTCGTCTCACGTCTCGTCTCTAGTCTCACCCCTCGTCTCTCGTCTCTCGTCTCTCGTCCCTCGTCTCTCGTCTCTCGTCTCTCGTCTCTCGTCTCTCGTCTCTCGTCTCGACTCTCGTGACGTCTCTCGTCTCGTCTCTCGTCTCTCGTCTCTCGTCTCTCGTCTCTCGTCTCGCGTCTCGTCTCTCGTCTCGTCTCGTGTCTCGTCTCTCGTCTCGTCTCTCTTCTCTCGTCTCGTCTCTCGTCTCGTCCCTCGTCTTTCGTCTATCGTCTCGTCTCTCGTCACGTCTCTCGTCTTGTCTCTCGTCTCTCGTCTAGTCTCTCGTCACGTCTCTCGTCTCGTCTCTCGTCTCTCGACTCTCGTCTCTCGTCTCGTCTAGTCTCTCGTCTAGTCTCTCGTCACGTCGCTTGTCTCGTATCTCGTCTCGTCTCTCGTCTCGTCTCTCGTCTCGTCTCTCGTCTCTCGTCTCTTGTCACTCGTCTCTCGTCTCTCGTCACTCGTCTCGTCTCTCGTCTCGTCTCTCGTCTCGTCTCTCGTCTCGTCTCTCGTCTCTCGTCTCGTCTCTCGTCTCTCGTCTCTCGTCTCTCGTCTCTCGTCTCATGTCTCTCGTCTCATCTCTCGTCTCTCGTCTCGTCACTCGTCTCGTCTCTCGTCTCTCGTCTCGTCACTCGTCTCGTCTCTCGTCTCGTCACTCGTCTCGTCTCTCGTCTCGTCTCTCGTCTCGTCTCTTGTCTCGTCTCTCGTCTCGTCTCTCGTCTCTCGTCTCGTCTCTCTTCTCTCGTCTCGTCTCTCGTCTCGTCTCTAGTCTCGTCTCTCGTCTCTCGTCTCGTCTCGTCTCTCGTCTCGACTCTCGTGACGTCTCTCGTCTCGTCTCTCGTCTCTCGTCTCTCGTCTCTCGTCTCTCGTCTCGTCACTCGTCTCGTCTCTCGTCTCGTCTCTCCTCTCGTCTCGTCTCTTGTCTCGTCTCTCGTCTCGTCTCTCGTCTCTCGTCTCGTCTCTCTTCTCTCGTGTCGTCACTCGTCTCGTCTCTAGTCTCGTCCCTCGTCTCTCGTCTCTCGTCTCTCGTCTCTCGTCTCTTGTCACTCGTCCCGTCTCGTCTCTCGTCTCGTCTCTCGTGACGTCTCTCGTCTCGTCTCTCGTCCCTCGTCTCTCGTCTTGTCTCTCGTCTCGACTCTCGTCTCTCGTCTCTCGTCTCTCGTCTCGTCTCTCGTCTCGTCTCTCGTCTCGTCTCTCGTCTCGTCTCTCGTCTCGTCTCTCGTCTCGTCACTCGTCTCATCTCTCGTCTCTCGTCTCGTCACTCGTTTCGTCTCTCGTCTCTCGTCTCGTCACTCGTCTCGTCTCTCGCCTCTCGTCTCGTCACTCGTCTCGTCTCTCGTCTCGTCTCTCGTCTCGTCTCTTGTCTCGTCTCTCGTCTCGTCTCTCGTCTCTCGTCTCGTCTCTCTTCTCTCGTCTCGTCTCTCGTCTCGTCTCTAGTCTCGTCTCTCGTCTCTCGTCTCGTCTCTCTTCTCTCGTGTCGTCACTCGTCTCGTCTCTAGTCTCGTCCCTCGTCTCTCGTCTCTCGTCTCTCGTCTCTCGTCTCTTGTCACTCGTCTCGTCTCGTCTCTCGTCTCGTCTCTCGAGACGTCTCTCGTTTCGTCTCTCGTCCCTCGTCTCTCGTCTTGTCTCTCGTCTCGTCTCTAGTCTCGCCCCTCGTCTCTCGTCTCTCGTCTCTCGTCCCTCGTCTCTCGTCTCTCGTCTCTCGTCTCTCGTCTCTCGTCTCTCGTCTCTCGTCCTGTCTCGTCTCGTTTCTCGTCTCGTCTCTCGTCTCGTCCCTCGTCTCTCGTCTCTCGTCTCTCGTCTCGTCTCGCCTCTCTCGTCTCTCGTCTCGTCACTCGTCTCGTCTCTCGTCTCGTCTCTAGTCTCGTCTCTCGTCACGTCTCTCGTCTCGACTCTCGTCTCTAGTCTCGTCTCTCGTCACGTCTCTCGTCTCGACTCTCGTCTCTCGTCTCGTCACTCGTTTCGTCTCTCGTCTCTCGTCTCGTCACTCGTCTCGTCTCTCGTCTCGTCTCTCGTCTCGTCTCTCGTCTCGTCTCTCGTCTCGTCTCTAGTCTCGTCTCTCGTCACGTCTCTCGTCTCGACTCTCGTCTCTAGTCTCGTCTCTCGTCACGTCTCTCGTCTCGACTCTCGTCTCTCGTCTCTCGTCTCTCGTCTCTCGTCTCTCGTCTCTCGTCTCGTCTCTCGTCTCGTCTCTCGTCTCGTCTCTCGTCTCGTCTCTCGTCTCGTCTCTCGTCTCGTCACTCGTCTCATCTCTCGTCTCTCGTCTCGTCACTCGTCTCATCTCTCGTCTCTCGTCTCGTCACTCGTTTCGTCTCTCGTCTCTCGTCTCGTCACTCGTCTCGTCTCTCGTCTCGTCTCTCGTCTCGTCTCTTGTCTCGTCTCTCGTCACGTCTCTCGTCTCTCGTCTCGTCTCTCTTCTCTCGTCTCGTCTCTCGTCTCTTCTCTCGTCTCGTCTCTCGTCTCGTCTCTAGTCTCGTCTCTCATCTCTCGTCTCGTCTCGTCTCTCGTCTCGACTCTCGTGACGTCTCTCGTCTCGTCTCTCGTCTCTCGTCTCTCGTCTCTCGTCTCTCGTCTCTCGTCTCGTCTCTCTTCTCTCGTGTCGTCACTCGTCTCGTCTCTAGTCTCGTCCCTCGTCTCTCGTCTCTCGTCTCTCGTCTCTTGTCACTCGTCTCGTCTCGTCTCTCGTCTCGTCTCTCGTGACGTCTCTCGTCTCGTCTCTCGTCTCGTCTCTCGTCTCTCGTCTCGTCTCTCGTCTCTCGTCTCGTCTCTCGTCTCGTCTCTCGTCTCGTCTCTAGTCTCCCGTCTCGTCACTCGTCTCGTCTCTCTTCTCGTCTCTCGTATCGTCCCTCGTCTCTCGTCTCACGTCTCTCGTCTCTCGTCTCGTCTCTCATCTCGTCTCGTCTCTCGTCTCACGTCTCGTCTCTAGTCTCGTCCCTCGTCTCTCGTCTCTCGTCTCGTCTCTCGTCTCGTCTCTCATCTCGTCCCCCGTCTCTCGTCTCTTGTCTGGTCTCTCGTCTAGTCTCCCGTCACGTCTCTCGTCTCGTCTCTCGTCCCTTCTCTCGTCTCGTCTCTCGTCACGTCTCTTGTCTCGTCTCTCGTCCCTCGTCACTCGTCGCTCGCCTCGTCTCTCGTCTCGTCACTCCTCTCGTATCTCGTCTTTTCTCTCCTCTCTCGTCTCGTCTCGCGTCTCGTCTCTCGTCTCGTCTCGTGTCTCGTCTCTCGTCTCGTCTCTCTTCTCTCGTCTCGTCTCTAGTCTCGTCTCTCGTCTCTCGTCTCGTCTCGTCTCTCGTCTCGACTCTCGTGACGTCTCTCGTCTCGTCTCTCGTCTCTCGTCTCTCGTCTCTCGTCTCTCGTCTCGTCACTCGTCTCGTCTCTCGTCTCGTCTCTCGTCTCGTCTCGTCTCTTGTCTCGTCTCTCGTCTCGTCTCTCGTCTCGTCTCTCTTCTCTCGTGTCGTCACTCGTCTCGTCTCTAGTCTCGTCCCTCGTCTCTCGTCTCTCGTCTCTCGTCTCTCGTCTCTTGTCACTCGTCTCGTCTCGTCTCTCGTCTCGTCTCTCGTGACGTCTCTCGTCTCGTCTCTCGTCCCTCGTCTCTCGTCTTGTCTCTCGTCTCGTCTCTCGTCTCTCGTCTCGTCTCTCGTCTCTCGTCTCGTCTCTCGTCTCGTCTCTCGTCTCGTCTCTAGTCTCTCGTCTCGTCACTCGTCTCGTCTCTCTTCTCGTCTCTCGTATCGTCCCCCGTCTCTCGTCTCTTGTCTGGTCTCTCGTCTAGTCTCCCGCCACGTCTCTCGTCTCGTCTCTCGTCCCTTCTCTCGTCTCGTCTCTCGTCACGTCTCTTGTCTCGTCTCTCGTCCATCGTCACTCGTCTCTCGCCTCGTCTCTCGTCTCGTCACTCCTCTCGTATCTCGTCTCTTCTCTCCTCTCTCGTCTCGTCTCGCGTCTCGTTTCTCGTCTCGTCTCGTGTCTCGTCTCTCGTCTCGTCTCTCTTCTCTCGTCTCGTCTCTCGTCTCGTCCCTCGTCTTTCGTCTATCGTCTCGTCTCTCGTCACGTCTCTCGTCTTGTCTCTCGTCTCTCGTCTAGTCTCTCGTCACGTCTCTCGTCTCGTCTCTCGTCTCTCGACTCTCGTCTCTCGTCTCGTCTAGTCTATCGTCTAGTCTCTCGTCACGTCGCTTGTCTCGTATCTCGTCTCGTCTCTCGTCTCGTCTCTCGTCTCGTCTCTCGTCTCTCGTCTCTTGTCACTCGTCTCTCGTCTCTCGTCTCGTCTCTCGTCTCGTCTCTCGTCTCTCGTCTCGTCTCTCGTCTCTCGTCTCGTCTCTCGTCTCTCGTCTCGTCTCTCGTCTCTCGTCTCTCGTCTCTCGTCTCTCGTCTCATGTCTCTCGTCTCGTCTCTCGTCTCTCGTCTCGTCTCTCGTCTCGTCCCTCGTCTCGTCTCTCGTCTCACGTCTCGTCTCTAGTCTCACCCCTCGTCTCTCGTCTCTCGTCTCTCGTCCCTCGTCTCTCGTCTCTCGTCTCTCGTCTCTCGTCTCTCGTCTCTCGTCTCGACTCTCGTGACGTCTCTCGTCTCGTCTCTCGTCTCTCGTCTCTCGTCTCTCGTCTCTCGTCTCGCGTCTCGTCTCTCGTCTCGTCTCGTGTCTCGTCTCTCGTCTCGTCTCTCTTCTCTCGTCTCGTCTCTCGTCTCGTCCCTCGTCTTTCGTCTATCGTCTCGTCTCTCGTCACGTCTCTCGTCTTGTCTCTCGTCTCTCGTCTAGTCTCTCGTCACGTCTCTCGTCTCGTCTCTCGTCTCTCGACTCTCGTCTCTCGTCTCGTCTAGTCTCTCGTCTAGTCTCTCGTCACGTCGCTTGTCTCGTATCTCGTCTCGTCTCTCGTCTCGTCTCTCGTCTCGTCTCTCGTCTCTCGTCTCTTGTCACTCGTCTCTCGTCTCTCGTCACTCGTCTCGTCTCTCGTCTCGTCTCTCGTCTCGTCTCTCGTCTCGTCTCTCGTCTCTCGTCTCGTCTCTCGTCTCTCGTCTCTCGTCTCTCGTCTCTCGTCTCATGTCTCTCGTCTCATCTCTCGTCTCTCGTCTCGTCACTCGTCTCGTCTCTCGTCTCTCGTCTCGTCACTCGTCTCGTCTCTCGTCTCGTCACTCGTCTCGTCTCTCGTCTCGTCTCTCGTCTCGTCTCTTGTCTCGTCTCTCGTCTCGTCTCTCGTCTCTCGTCTCGTCTCTCTTCTCTCGTCTCGTCTCTCGTCTCGTCTCTAGTCTCGTCTCTCGTCTCTCGTCTCGTCTCGTCTCTCGTCTCGACTCTCGTGACGTCTCTCGTCTCGTCTCTCGTCTCTCGTCTCTCGTCTCTCGTCTCTCGTCTCGTCACTCGTCTCGTCTCTCGTCTCGTCTCTCCTCTCGTCTCGTCTCTTGTCTCGTCTCTCGTCTCGTCTCTCGTCTCTCGTCTCGTCTCTCTTCTCTCGTGTCGTCACTCGTCTCGTCTCTAGTCTCGTCCCTCGTCTCTCGTCTCTCGTCTCTCGTCTCTCGTCTCTTGTCACTCGTCCCGTCTCGTCTCTCGTCTCGTCTCTCGTGACGTCTCTCGTCTCGTCTCTCGTCCCTCGTCTCTCGTCTTGTCTCTCGTCTCGACTCTCGTCTCTCGTCTCTCGTCTCTCGTCTCGTCTCTCGTCTCGTCTCTCGTCTCGTCTCTCGTCTCGTCTCTCGTCTCGTCTCTCGTCTCGTCACTCGTCTCATCTCTCGTCTCTCGTCTCGTCACTCGTTTCGTCTCCCGTCTCTCGTCTCGTCACTCGTCTCGTCTCTCGCCTCTCGTCTCGTCACTCGTCTCGTCTCTCGTCTCGTCTCTCGTCTCGTCTCTTGTCTCGTCTCTCGTCTCGTCTCTCGTCTCTCGTCTCGTCTCTCTTCTCTCGTCTCGTCTCTCGTCTCGTCTCTAGTCTCGTCTCTCGTCTCTCGTCTCGTCTCTCTTCTCTCGTGTCGTCACTCGTCTCGTCTCTAGTCTCGTCCCTCGTCTCTCGTCTCTCGTCTCTCGTCTCTCGTCTCTTGTCACTCGTCTCGTCTCGTCTCTCGTCTCGTCTCTCGAGACGTCTCTCGTTTCGTCTCTCGTCCCTCGTCTCTCGTCTTGTCTCTCGTCTCGTCTCTCGTCTCTCGTCTCGTCTCTCGTCTCTCGTCTCGTCTCTCGTCTCGTCTCTCGTCTCGTCTCTCGTCTCTCGTCTCTCGTCTCTCGTCTCCCGTCCTGTCTCGTCTCGTCTCTCGTCTCGTCTCTCGTCTCGTCTCTCGTCTCTCGTCTCATCTCTAGTCTCGCCCCTCGTCTCTCGTCTCTCGTCTCTCGTCTCTCGTCTCTCGTCCCTCGTCTCTCGTCTCTCGTCTCTCGTCTCTCGTCTCTTGTCCCTCGTCTCATGTCTCTCGTCTCGTCTCTCGTCTCTCGTCTCGTCTCTCGTCTCTCGTCTCTCGTCTCTCGTCTCATGTCTCTCGTCTCGTCTCTCGTCTCGTCTCTCGTCTCGTCTCTCGTCACGTCACTCGTCTCGTCCCTCGTCTTGTCTCTCGTGTCGTCTCCAGTCTCTTCTCTGGTATCGTCTCTCGTCTCGTCTCTCGTCTCTTCTCTCGTCTCTCGGCGCTCGTCTCTCGTCGCACGTCTCGTATCTCGTCTCGGCCCCCGTCTCGTCTCTCGTCTCTCGTCGCTCGTCTTCTCTAGTCTCGTCTCTCGTCTCGTCTCGTCTCTCGTCTCTCGTCTCGTCTCTCGTCTCTCGTCACTCATCTCTCGTCCCTCGTGTCGTCTCTCGTCTCGTCTCTCGTCTCTCGTCTCACGTTTCGTCTCTCGTCTCGTCTCTCGTCTCGCCTCTCTTCTCTCGTCTCGTCTCTCGTCCCGCATCGTCACGTCTCTCGTCTCGTCTCTCGTCTCTCGTCTCTCGTCCCTCGGCCGTCGCCTCGTCTATCGTCTCTCGTCTCGCCTCTCGTTCCGCATCGTCACTCTTCTCTCGTCTCGTCTCTCGTCTCGCCTCTCGTCTCGCCTCTCGCCCCGCATAGACACTCTTCTCTCGTCTCGTCTCTCGTCTCGTCTCTAGTCTATCGTCTCTCGTCTCGTCTCTCGTCTCGTCTCTCGTCACGTCTCTCGTCTCGTCACTCGTCTCGTCTCTCGTCTCGTCACTCGTTTCGTCTCTCGTCTCGTCTCTCGTCTCGTCCCTCGTCACTCGTCCCTCGTCTCTCGTCTCGTCTCGTCTCTTGTCTCGTCCCTCTTCTCGTCTCTCGTCCCTCGTCTCTCGTCACTCGTCTCGTCTCTCGTGTAGTCTCTCGTCTCTTCTCTGTTATCGTCGCTCGTCTCGTCTCTCGTCTCTTCTCTCGTCTCTCGGCGCTCGTCTCTCGTCGCACATCTCGTCTCTCGTCTCGGCCCCCGTCTCGTCTCTCGTCTCTCGTCGCTCGTCTTCTCTCGTCTCGTCTCTCGTCTCGTCTCGTCTCTCGTCTCTCGTCTCTCGTCTCTCGTCTCTCGTCTCTTCCCTCGTTTCTCGTCTCCCTTCTCGTCTCTCTTCTCGTCTCTCTTCTCGCCACTCTTCTCTCGCCTCTCGTCTCGTCAGCCGTCTCGTCTCTCGTCTCGTCACTCTTCTCTCGTCTCGTCTCTCGTCTCATCTCTCGTCTATCGTCTCTCGTCTCGTCTCTCGTCTCTCGTCTCTCGTCTCTCGTCTCGTCTCTCGTCTCGTCTTTCGTCTCTCCTCTCTCGTCTCTCGTCTCGTCTCTCGTCTCGTCTCTCGTCTCGTCTCGGGTCTCGTCTCGCCTCTCGTCTCGCCTCTCGTCCCGCATCGTCACGTCTCTCGTCTCGTCTCTCGTCTCTCGTCTCTCGTCCTCGTCTCTCGTCTATCGTCCCTCGGCCGTCGTCTCGTCTCTCGTCCCGCATCGTCACGTCTCTCGTCTCTCGTCTCTCGTCTCTCGTCTCTTCCCTCGTTTCTCGTCTCCCTTCTCGTCTCTCTTCTCGTCTCTCTTCTCGCCACTCTTCTCTCGCCTCTCGTCTCGTCAGCCGTCTCGTCTCTCGTCTCGTCTCTCTTCTCTCGTCTCGTCTCTCGTCTCGTCTCTCGTCTCGTCTCTCGTCTATCGTCTCTCGTCTCGTCTCTCGTCTCTCGTCTCTCGTCTCGTCTCTCGTCTCGTCTTTCGTCTCTCGTCTCGTCTCTCCTCTCTCGTCTCTCGTCTCGTCTCTCGTCTCGTCTCTCGTCTCGTCTCGGGTCTCGTCTCGCCTCTCGTCTCGCCTCTCGTCCCGCATCGTCACGTCTCTCGTCTCGTCTCTCGTCTCTCGTCTCTCGTCCTCGTCTCTCGTCTATCGTCCCTCGGCCGTCGTCTCGTCTCTCGTCCCGCATCGTCACGTCTCTCGTCTCGTCTCTCGTCTCTCGTCTCTCGTCTCTCGTCTCGTCACTCGTCTAGTCTCTCGGCTCGTCTCTCGTCTCGTCCCTCGTCATTCGCCCCCTTCTCTCGTCTCGTCTCTCAACTCGTCTCTCTTCTCTCGTCTCGTCTCTCGACTCGTCTCTCTTCTCTCGTCTCGTCTCACGTGTCGTCTCTCGACTCTCGTCTCTCGTCTCGTCTCTCGTCACTCGTTTCGTCTCTCGTCTCGTCTCTTGTCTCGTCTCTCGTCTCGTCCCTCGTCTCGTCTCTCGTCACGTCTCTCGTCTCGTCTCTCGTCTCTCGTCTCTCGTCTCGTCTCTCGCCTCGTCTCTCGTCTCGTCTCTCGTCTCGCCTCTCGTCTCGTCCCTCGTCTCATGTCTCTCGTCGCTCGTCTCGTCTCTCGTCTCGTCTCGTCTCTTGTCTCATCCCTCGTCTCGTCTCTCGTCTCGTCTCTCTTCTCTCGTCTCGTCTCTTGTCTCGTCTCTCGTCTCGTCTCTCGTCTCGCCTCTCGTCTCGTCTCTCGTCTCTCGTCTCTCGTCTATCGTCTCTCGTCGCTCGTCTTGTCTCTCGTCTCGTCTCTTGTCTCGTCTCTCGTCTCATTCCTCGTCTCTTGTCTCGTCTCTCGTCTCGTCTCTCGTCTCTTCTCGTCCCTCGTCTCTTGTCACTCGTTTCCGTCTCTCGTCTCGTCTCTCGTCTCTCGTCTCGTGTCTCGTTTCGTCTCTCGTCTCGTCTCTCGTCTCGTCTCCCGTCTCGTCCCTCGTCTCTCGTCACTCGTCTCGTCTCTCGTGTCGTCTCCAGTCTCTTCTCTGGTATCGTCTCTCGTCTCGTCTCTCGTCTCTTCTCTCGTCTCTCGGCGCTCGTCTCTCGTCGCACGTCATGTCTCTCGTCTCGGCCCCCGTCTAGTCTCTCGTCTCTCGTCGCTAGTCTTCTCTAGTCTCGTCTCTCGTCTCGTCTCTCGTCTCTCGTCTCGTCTCTCGTCTCTCGTCTCGTCTCTCGTCTTGTACCTCGTCTCGTCTGTCATCACGTCTCTCGTCTCGTCTCTCGTCTCTCGTCTCGTCTCTCGTCTCGTCTCCCGTCTCGTCTCTCGTCTCGTCTCTCGTCTCGTCTCTGCTCTCTCGTCTAGTCTCTCGTCTCTCGTCTCGTCTCTCGTCTCGTCTCCCGTCTCGTCTCTCGTCTCGTCGCACGTCTAGACTCTCGTCTCGTCTCTCGTCTCGTCTCTCGTCTCGTGTCTCGTCTCGCCTCTCGTCTCGCCTTTCGTCCCGCATCGTCACGTCTCTCGTCTCGTCTCTCGTCTCTCGTCTCTCGTCTCTCGTCTCTCGTCTATCGACCCTCGGCCGTCGTCTCGTCTCTCGTCTCGTCTCTCGTCTCTCGTCTCCCGTCTCTCGTCTCTCGTCTCGTCACTCGTCTAGTCTCTCGTCTCGTCTCTCGTCTCGTCCCTCGTCATTCGTCCCCCTTCTGTCGTCTCGTCTCTCGACTCGTCTCTCTTCTCTCGTCTCGTCTCTCGACTCGTCTCTCTTCTCTCGTCTCGTCTCATGTGTCGTCTCTCGACTCTCGTCTCTCGTCGCTCGTCTCGTCTCTCGTCTCTCGTCTCGTCTCTCGTCTCGTCTCCCGTCTCGTCTCTCGTCTCGTCTCTCGTCTCGTCTCTGCTCTCTCGTCTAGTCTCTCGTCCCTCGTCTCATGTCTCTCGTCGCTCGTCTCGTCTCTCGTCTCGTCTCGTCTCTCGTCTCGTCTCTCGTCTCGCCTCTCGTCTCGTCCCTCGTCTCATGTCTCTCGTCGCTCGTCTCGTCTCTCGTCTCGTCTCGTCTCTCTTCTCTCGTCTCGTCTCTTGTCTCGTCTCTCGTCTCGTCTCTCGTCTCGCCTCTCGTCTCGTCTCTCGTCTCTTCTCTCGTCTCGCCTCTCGTCTCGTGTCTCGTCTCTCGTCTATCGTCTATCGTCTCTCGTCGCTCGTCTTGTCTCTCGTCTCGTCTCTCGTCTCGTCTCTCGTCTCGTCTCTCGTCTCGTCTCTCGTCTCGTCACGTCTCTCGTCTCGTCACTCGTCTCGTATCTCGTCTCGTCACTCGTTTCGTCTCTCGTCTCGTCTCTCGTCTCGTCCCTCGTCACTCGTCCCTCGTCTCTCGTCTCGTCTCGTCTCTTGTCTCGTCTCTCGTCTCGTCTCTCGTCTCGTCTCTCGTCTCGTCTCTCTTCTCTCGTCTCGTCTCACGTGTCGTCTCTCGACTCTCGTCTCTCGTCTCGTCTCTCGTCTCGTCTCTCGTCTCGTCTCTCGTCTCGTCCCTCGTCTCGTCTCTCGTCACGTCTCCCGTCTCGTCTCTCGTCTCTCGTCTCTCGTCTCTCGTCTCTCGACTCTCGTCTCGTCTCTCGTCTCGTCTCTCGTCTCGTCTCTCGTCTCTCGTCTCGTCTCTCGTCTCGTCTCTCGTCTCGTCTCTCGTCTCTCGTCTCTCGTCCCTCGGCCCCCCTCTCGTCTCTCGTCTCGTCTCTCGTATTTTCTGTCGTCTCTCGTCGCTCGTCTCTCGTCGCTCGTCTCGTCTCTCGTCTCGGCCCCCGTCTCGTCTCTCATCTCTTGTCTCGTCTCTCCTCTCTCGACTCTCGTCTCGTCTCTCGTCTCGTCTCTCGTCTCGTCTCTCGTCTCGTCTCTCGTCTCGTCTCGTCTCTCGTCTCGTCTCGTCACTCGTCTCGTCTATCGTCTCGTCAATCGTCTCGTCCCTCGTCTCGTCTCTCGTCTCGCGTCTCGTCTCTCGTCTCTCGTCTCGTCTCTTGTCTCGTCTCTCGTCTCGTCTCTCGTCTCTCGTCTCGTCTCTCCTCTCTCGTCTCTCGTCTCGTCTCTCGTCTCGTCTCTCGTCTCGTCTCGTCTCTCGTCTCGTCTCTCGTCTCTCGTCTCGTCTCTCGTCTCGTCACTCGTCTCGTCTATCGTCTCGTCACTCGTCTCGTTTCGTCACTCGTCTCGTCTATCGTCTCGCCTCTCTTCTCTCGTCTCGTCTCTCGTCCCGCATCGTCACGTCTCTCGACTCGTCTCTCGTCTCTCGCCCCTCGTCCCTCGGCCGTCGCCACGTCTCTCGTCTCTCGTCTCGCCTCTCGTTGCGCATCGTCACTCTTCTCTCGTCTCGTCTCTCGTCTCTCGTCTCTCGTCTCTCGTCTCTCGACTCTCGTCTCGTCTCTCGTCTCGTCTCTCGTCTCGTCTCTCGTCTCTCGTCTCGTCTCTCGTCTCGTCTCTCGTCTCGTCTCTCGTCTCTCGTCTCTCGTCCCTCGGCCCCCCTCTCGTCTCTCGTCTCGTCTCTCGTATTTTCTGTCGTCTCTCGTCGCTCGTCTCTCGTCGCTCGTCTCGTCTCTCGTCTCGGCCCCCGTCTCGTCTCTCATCTCTTGTCTCGTCTCTCCTCTCTCGACTCTCGTCTCGTCTCTCGTCTCGTCTCTCGTCTCGTCTCTCGTCTCGTCTCTCGTCTCGTCTCGTCTCTCGTCTCGTCTCGTCACTCGTCTCGTCTATCGTCTCGTCAATCGTCTCGTCCCTCGTCTCGTCTCTCGTCTCGCGTCTCGTCTCTCGTCTCTCGTCTCGTCTCTTGTCTCGTCTCTCGTCTCGTCTCTCGTCTCTCGTCTCGTCTCTCCTCTCTCGTCTCTCGTCTCGTCTCTCGTCTCGTCTCTCGTCTCGTCTCGTCTCTCGTCTCGTCTCTCGTCTCTCGTCTCGTCTCTCGTCTCGTCACTCGTCTCGTCTATCGTCTCGTCACTCGTCTCGTTTCGTCACTCGTCTCGTCTATCGTCTCGCCTCTCTTCTCTCGTCTCGTCTCTCGTCCCGCATCGTCACGTCTCTCGACTCGTCTCTCGTCTCTCGCCCCTCGTCCCTCGGCCGTCGCCACGTCTCTCGTCTCTCGTCTCGCCTCTCGTTGCGCATCGTCACTCTTCTCTCGTCTCGTCTCTCGTCTCGCCTCTCGTCTCGCCTCTCGTCCCGCATAGTCACTCTTCTCTCGTCTCGTCTCTCGTCTCGTCTCTAGTCTATCGTCTCTCGTCTCGTCTCTCGTCTCTCGTCTCGTCTCTCGTCACGTCTCTCGTCTCGTCACTCGTCTCGTCTCTCGTCTCGTCACTCGTCTCGTCTCTCGTCTCGTCTCTCGTCTCGTCTCTCGTCTCTCGTCTCTCGTCTCGTCTCTTGTCTCTCGTCTCGTCTCTTTTCACGGCCCCCGTCTCGTCTCTCGTCTCGTCTATCGTCTCGTCTCTCGTCTCGTCTCTCGTCCCGACACTCGTCTCGTCTCTCGTATCGTCTCTTGACTCGTCTCTCGTCTCGTCCCTCGTCTCGTCTCTCGTCTCTCGTCACTCGTCTCTCGTCTCTCGTGTCGTCTCTCGTCTCGTCTCTCGTCTCTCGTCTCACGTCTCGTCTCTCGTCTCGTCTCTCGTCACGTCTCTCTTCTCTAGTCTCGTCTCTCTTCTCTCGTCTCTCGTCTTTCGTCTCGTCTCTCGTCTCGCATCTCTTCTCTCGTCTCGTCTCTCGTCCCGCATCGTCACGTCTCTCGTCTCGTCTCTCGTCTCTCGTCTCTCGTCCCTCGGCCGTCGCCTCGTCTCTCGTCTCTCGTCTCGCCTCTCGTTTCGCATCGTCACTCTTCTCTCGTCTCGTCTGTCGTCTCGCCTCTCGTCTCGCCTCTCGTCCCGCATAGTCACTCTTCTCTCGTCTCGTCTCTCGTCTCGTCTCTAGTCTATCGTCTCTCGTCTCGTCTCTCGTCACGTTTCTCGTCTCGTCTCTCGTCTCGTCTCTCGTCTCGTCTCTCGTCTCTCGTCTCTCGTCTCGTCTCTCGTCTCTCGTCTCGTCTCTTGTCTCGTCTCTCGTCTCGTCTCTCGTCTCTCGTCTCGTCTCTCGTCTCGTCACTCGTCTCGTCTCTCGTCTCGTCTCTCGTCTCGTCTCGTCTCTCGCCTCGTCTCGTATCTCGTCTCGTCTCGTCTCTCGTCTCGTTTCGTCACTCGTCTCGTCTATCGTCTCGTCACTCGTCTCGTCTCTCGTCTCGTCTCTCGTCTCGTCCCTCGTCTCTCGTCTCGTCTCTCGTCTCGTCACCCGTCTCGTCTCTCGTCTCTCGTCTCTCGTCTCACGTCTCGTCTCTCGTCTCGTCTCTCGTCACGTCTCTCTTCTCTAGTCTCGTCTCTCTTCTCTCGTCTCTCGTCTCTCGTCTCGTCTCTCGTCACGCCTCTCTTCTCTCGTCTCGTCTCTCGTCCCGCATCGTCACGTCTCTCGTCTCGTCTCTCGTCTCTCGTCTCTCGTCCCTCGGCCGTCGCCTCGTCTCTCGTCTCTCGTCTCGCCTCTCGTTCCGCATCGTCACTCTTCTCTCGTCTCGTCTCTCGTCTCGCCTCTCGTCTCGCCTCTCGTCCCGCATAGTCACTCTTCTCTCGTCTCGTCTCTCGTCTCGTCTCTAGTCTATCGTCTCTCGTCTCGTCTCTCGTCTCTCGTCTCGTCTCTCGTCATGTCTCTCGTCTCGTCACTCGTCTCGTCTCTCGTCTCGTCACTCGTCTCGTCTCTCGTCTCGTCTCTCGTCTCGTCCCTCGTCACTCGTCCTTCGTCTCTCGTCTCGTCTCGTCTCTTGTCTCGTCTCTCGTCTCGTCTCTCTTCTCTCGTCTCGTCTCACGTGTCGTCTCTCGACTCTCGTCTCTCGTCTCGTCTCTCGTGTCGTCTCTCGTCTCGTCTCTCGTCTCGTCCCTCGTCTCGTCTCTCGTCACGTCTCTCGTCTCGTCTCTCGTCTCGTCTCTCGTCTCGTCTCTCGTCTCTCGTCTCTCGTCTATCGTCTCTCGTCTCGTCTTGTCTCTCGTCTCGTCTCTCGTCACGTCTCTCTTCTCTAGTCTCGTCTACCTTCTCTCGTCTCTCGTCTCTCGTCTCGTCTCTCGTCTCGTCTCTCGTCTCGTCTCTCGTCTCTCGTCTCGTCTCTCGTCACGTCTCTCTTCTCTAGTCTCGTCTCTCTTCTCTCGTCTCTCGTCTCTCGTCTCGTCTCTCGTCTCGTCTCTCGTCTCGTCTCTCGTCTCGTCTCTCTTCTCTCGTCTCGTCTCACGTGTCGTCTCTCGACTCTCGTCTCTCGTCTCGTCTCTCGTGTCGTCTCTCGTCTCGTCTCTCGTCTCGTCCCTCGTCTCGTCTCTCGTCACGTCTCTCGTCTCGTCTCTCGTCTCGTCTCTCGTCTCGTCTCTCGTCTCTCGTCTCTCGTCTATCGTCTCTCGTCTCGTCTCGTCTCTCGTCTCTCGTCTCTCATCTCTCGTCTCTCGTCTCGTCTCTTGTCTCGTCTCTCGTCTCGTCTCTCGTCTCGTCTCTCTTCTCTCGTCTCGTCTCACGTGTCGTCTCTCGACTCTCGTCTCTCGTCTCGTCTCTCGTGTCGTCTCTCGTCTCGTCTCTCGTCTCGTCCCTCGTCTCGTCTCTCGTCACGTCTCTCGTCTCGTCTCTCGTCTCTCGTCTCGTCTCTCGTCTCTCGTCTCGTCTCTCGTCTCGTCTCTCGTCTCGTCTCTCGTCTCGTCTCTCGTCACTCGTCTCTCGTCTCTCGTGTCGTCTCTCGTCTCGTCTCTCGTCTCTCGTCTCACGTCTCGTCTCTCGTCTCGTCTCTCGTCACGTCTCTCTTCTCTAGTCTCGTCTCTCTTCTCTCGTCTCTCGTCTCTCGTCTCGTCTCTCGTCTCGTCTCTTGTCTCGTCTCTCGTCTCTCGTTTCGTCTCTCGTCTCGTCTCTCGTCTCTCGTCTCACGTCTCGTCTCTCGTCTCGTCTCTCGTCACGTCTATCTTCTCTAGTCTCGTCTCTCTTCTCTCGTCTCTCGTCTCTCGTCTCGTCTCTCGTCTCGTCTCTTGTCTCGTCTCTCGTCTCTCGTCTCTCGTCTCGTCACTCGTCTCGTCTCTTGTCTCGTCTCTCGTCTCGTCTCGTCTCTCGTCTCGTCTCGTCTCTCGTCTCGTCTCGTCTCTCGTCTCGTCTCGTCTCTCGGCTCGTCTCGTCACTCGTCTCGTCTATCGTCTCGTCACTCGTCTCGTCTCTCGTCTCGTCTCTCGTCTCGTCCCTCGTCTCTCGTCTCGTCTCTCGTCTCGTCTCTCGTCTCGTCTCTCGTCTCTCGTCTCGTCTCTCGTCCCGTCACTCGTCTCGTCTCTCGTATCGTCTCTTGTCTCGTCTCTCGTCTCGTCCCTCGTCTCTCGTCTCTCGTCTCTCGTCTCGTCTCTCATCTCTCGTCTCTCGTCTCGTCTCTTGTCTCGTCTCTCGTCTCGTCTCTCGTCTCGTCTCTCTTCTCTCGTCTCGTCTCACGTGTCGTCTCACGACTCTCGTCTCTCGTCTCGTCTCTCGTGTCGTCTCTCGTCACGTCTCTCGTCTCGTCCCTCGTCTCGTCTCTCGTCACGTCTCTCGTCTCGTCTCTCGTCTCTCGACTCTCGTCTCGTCTCTCGTCTCTCGTCTCGTCTCTCGTCTCTCGTCTCGTCTCTCGTCTAGTCTCTCGTCTCGTCTCTCGTCTCGTCTCTCGTCTCTCGTCTCTCGTCCCTCGGCCCTCCTCTCGTCTCCCGTCTCGTCTCTCGTATTTTCTGTCGTCTCTCGTCGCTCGTCTCTCGTCGCTCGTCTCGCCTCTCGTCTCGTCTCTCGTCTCTTGTCTCGTTTCTCGTCTCGTCTCTCGTCTCGTCCCTCGTCTCTCGTCTCGTATCTCGTCTCTACTCTCGTCTCGTCCCTCGTCTCTCGTTCCTCGTCTCTCGTCTCGTCTCTCGTCTCGTCTCTCGTCTCGTCTCTCGTCTCGTCTCTCGTCTCTCGTCTCGTCTCTCGACTCGTCTCTCGTCTCTCGTCTCTCGTCTCTCGTCCCTCGTCCCCCCTCTCGTCTCTCGTCTCGTCTCTCGTATTTTCTGTCGTCTCTCGTCGCTCGTCTCTCGTCGCTCGTCTCGTCTCTCGTCTCGGCCCCCGTCTCGTCTCTCGTCTTGTCTCTCGTCTCTTGTCTCGTTTCTCGTCTCGTCTCTCGTCTCGTCCCTCGTCTCTCGTCTCGTATCTCGTCTCTACTCTCGTCTCGTCCCTCGTCTCTCGTCCATCGTCACTCGTCTCGTCTCTCGTCTTGGCTCTCTTCTCTCGTCTCCTCTCGCGCCTCGTCTCTCGTCTCTCGTCTCTCGTCTCTCGTCTCTCGTCTCTCGTCGCTCGTCTCTCGTCTCTCGTCCCTCGACCGTCGTCTAGTCTCTCGTCTCTCGTCTCTCTTCTCGTCTCTCTTTTCGCCTCTCTTCTCTCGCCTCTCGTCTCGTCTCCCGACTCGTCTCTCGTTTCTCGACTCTCGTCTCTCGTCTCTCGTCTCTCATCTCGTCTCTCGTCTCGCCTCTCGTCTCGCCTTTCGTCCCGCATAGTCACGTCTCTCGTCTCTCGTCCCTCGTCTCTCGTCTCGTCTCTCGTCTCTTCTCTCGCCTCTCGTCTCGTCACCCGTCTCGTCTCTCGTCTCTCGTCACTCGTCTCTCGTCTCTCGTGTCGTTTCTCGTCTCGTCTCTCGCCTCTCGTCTCACGTCTCGTCTCTCGTCTCGTCTCTCGTCACGTCTCTCTTCTCTAGTCTCGTCTCTCTTCTCTCGTCTCTCGTCTCTCGTCTCGTCTCTCGTCTCGCCTCTCTTCTCTCGTCTCGTCTCTCGTCCCGCATCGTCACGTCTCTCGTCTCGTCTCTCGTCTCTCGTCTCTCGTCCCTCGGCCGTCGCCTCGTCTCTCGTCTCTCGTCTCGCCTCTCGTTCCGCATCGTCACTCTTCTCTCGTCTCGTCTCTCGTCTCGCCTCTCGTCTCGCCTCTCGTCCCGCATAGTCACTCTTCTCTCGTCTCGTCTCTCGTCTCGTCTCTAGTCTATCGTCTCTCGTCTCGTCTCTCGTCTCTCGTCTCGTCTCTCGTCACGTCTCTCGTCTCGTCACTCGTCTCGTCTCTCGTCTCGTCACTCGTCTCGTCTCTCGTCTCGTCTCTCGTCTCGTCCCTCGTCACTCGTCCTTCGTCTCTCGTCTCGTCTCGTCTCTTGTCTCGTCTCTCGTCTCGTCTCTCTTCTCTCGTCTCGTCTCACGTGTCGTCTCTCGACTCTCGTCTCTCGTCTCGTCTCTCGTGTCGTCTCTCGTCTCGTCTCTCGTCTCGTCCCTCGTCTCGTCTCTCGTCACGTCTCTCGTCTCGTCTCTCGTCTCGTCTCTCGTCTCGTCTCTCGTCTCTCGTCTCTCGTCTATCGTCTCTCGTCTCGTCTTGTCTCTCGTCTCGTCTCTCGTCACGTCTCTCTTCTCTAGTCTCGTCTACCTTCTCTCGTCTCTCGTCTCTCGTCTCGTCTCTCGTCTCGTCTCTCGTCTCGTCTCTCGTCTCGTCTCTCGTCTCGTCTCTCGTCTCTCGTCTCGTCTCTCGTCACGTCTCTCTTCTCTAGTCTCGTCTCTCTTCTCTCGTCTATCGTCTCTCGTCACGTCTCTCGTCTCGTCACTCGTCTCGTCTCTCGTCTCGTCTCTCTTCTCTCGTCTCGTCTCACGTGTCGTCTCTCGACTCTCGTCTCTCGTCTCGTCTCTCGTGTCGTCTCTCGTCTCGTCTCTCGTCTCGTCCCTCGTCTCGTCTCTCGTCACGTCTCTCGTCTCGTCTCTCGTCTCGTCTCTCGTCTCGTCTCTCGTCTCTCGTCTCTCGTCTATCGTCTCTCGTCTCGTCTCGTCTCTCGTCTCTCGTCTCTCATCTCTCGTCTCTCGTCTCGTCTCTTGTCTCGTCTCTCGTCTCGTCTCTCGTCTCGTCTCTCTTCTCTCGTCTCGTCTCACGTGTCGTCTCTCGACTCTCGTCTCTCGTCTCGTCTCTCGTGTCGTCTCTCGTCTCGTCTCTCGTCTCGTCCCTCGTCTCGTCTCTCGTCACGTCTCTCGTCTCGTCTCTCGTCTCTCGACTCTCGTCTCGTCTCTCGTCTCTCGTCTCGTCTCTCGTCTCTCGTCTCGTCTCTCGTCTCGTCTCTCGTCTCGTCTCTCGTCTCGTCTCTCGTCACTCGTCTCTCGTCTCTCGTGTCGTCTCTCGTCTCGTCTCTCGTCTCTCGTCTCACGTCTCGTCTCTCGTCTCGTCTCTCGTCACGTCTCTCTTCTCTAGTCTCGTCTCTCTTCTCTCGTCTCTCGTCTCTCGTCTCGTCTCTCGTCTCGTCTCTTGTCTCGTCTCTCGTCTCTCGTTTCGTCTCTCGTCTCGTCTCTCGTCTCTCGTCTCACGTCTCGTCTCTCGTCTCGTCTCTCGTCACGTCTATCTTCTCTAGTCTCGTCTCTCTTCTCTCGTCTCTCGTCTCTCGTCTCGTCTCTCGTCTCGTCTCTTGTCTCGTCTCTCGTCTCTCGTCTCTCGTCGCGTCTCTTGTCTCGTCTCTCGTCTCGTCTCGTCTCTCGTCTCGTCTCGTCTCTCGTCTCGTCTCTTCTCTCGTCTCGTCTCGTCTCTCGTCTCGTCTCGTCACTCGTCTCGTCTATCGTCTCGTCACTCGTCTCGTCTCTCGTCTCGTCTCTCGTCTCGTCCCTCGTCTCTCGTCTCGTCTCTCGTCTCGTCTCTCGTCTCGTCTCTCGTCTCTCGTCTCGTCTCTCGTCCCGTCACTCGTCTCGTCTCTCGTATCGTCTCTTGTCTCGTCTCTCGTCTCGTCCCTCGTCTCTCGTCTCACGTCTCTCGTCTCGTCTCTCATCTCTCGTCTCTCGTCTCGTCTCTTGTCTCGTCTCTCGTCTCGTCTCTCGTCTCGTCTCTCTTCTCTCGTCTCGTCTCACGTGTCGTCTCACGACTCTCGTCTCTCGTCTCGTCTCTCGTGTCGTCTCTCGTCTCGTCTCTCGTCTCGTCCCTCGTCTCGTCTCTCGTCACGTCTCTCGTCTCGTCTCTCGTCTCTCGACTCTCGGCTCGTCTCTCGTCTCTCGTCTCGTCTCTCGTCTCTCGTCTCGTCTCTCGTCTAGTCTCTCGTCTCGTCTCTCGTCTCGTCTCTCGTCTCTCGTCTCTCGTCCCTCGGCCCTCCTCTCGTCTCCCGTCTCGTCTCTCGTATTTTCTGTCGTCTCTCGTCGCACGTCTCTCGTCGCTCGTCTCGTCTCTCGTCTCGGCCCCCGTCTCGTCTCTCGTCTCGTCTCTCGTCTCTTGTCTCGTCTCTCCTCTCTCGTCTCTCGTCTCGTCTCTCGTCTCGTCTCTCGTCTCGTCTCTCGTCTCGTCTCTCGTCTCGTCTCTCGTCTCGTCTCGTCTCTAGTCTCGTCTCGTCACTCGTCTCGTCTATCGTCTCGTCAATCGTCTCGTCTCTCGTCTCGTCTCTCGTCTCGTCCCTCGTCTCCCGTCTCGTCTCTCGTCTCTACTCTCGTCTCGTCCCTCGTCTCTCGTCCCTCGTCTCTCGTCTCGTCTCTCGTCTCGTCATTCGTCTCTCGTCTCTCGTCTCTCGTCTCGGCTTTCTTCTCTCGTCTCCTCTCTCGTCTCGTCTCTCGTCTCTCGTCTCTCGTCTCTCGTCACTCGTCTCTCGTCTCTCGTCTCTCGTCTCTCGTCTCTCGTCCCTCGACTCTCGTCTCGTCTCTCGTCTCGTCTCTCGTCTCGTCTCTCGTCTCGTCTCTCGTCTCGTCTCTCGTCTCGTCTCTCGTCTCGTCTCTCGTCTCGTCACTCGTCTCGTCTCTCGTCTCTCGTCTCTCGTCCCTCGGCCCCCCTCTCGTCTCTCGTCTCTCGTCTCTCGTCCCTCGGCCGTCGCCTCGTCTCTCGTCTCTCGTCTCGCCTCTCGTTCCGCATCGTCACTCTTCTCTCGTCTCGTCTCTCGTCTCGCCTCTCGTCTCGCCTCTCGTCCCGCATAGTCACTCTTCTCTCGTCTCGTCTCTCGTCTCGTCTCTAGTCTATCGTCTCTCGTCTCGTCTCTCGTCTCTCGTCTCGTCTCTCGACACGTCTCTCGTCTCGTCACTCGTCTCGTTTCTCGTCTCGTCACTCGTCTCGTCTCTCGTCTCGTCCCTCGTCTCGTCTCTCGTCACGTCTCTCGTCTCGTCTCTCGTCTCTCGACTCTCGTCTCGTCTCTCGTCTCTCGTCTCGTCTCTCGTCTCTCGTCTCGTCTCTCTTGTCTCGTCTCGTCTCACGTGTCGTCTCTCGACTCTCGTCTCTCGTCTCGTCTCTCGTGTCGTCTCTCGTCTCGTCTCTCGTCTCGTCCCTCGTCTCGTCTCTCGTCACGTCTCTCGTCTCGTCTCTCGTCTCTCGACTCTCGTCTCGTCTCTCGTCTCTCGTCTCGTCTCTCGTCTCTCGTCTCGTCTCTCGTCTCGTCTCTCGTCTCGTCTCTCGTCTCGTCTCTCGTCTCTCGTCTCTCGTCCCTCGGCCCCCCTCTCGTCTCCCGTCTCGTCTCTCGTATTTTCTGTCGTTTCTCGTCGCTCGTCTCTCGTCACACGTCTCGTCTCTCGTCTCGGCCCCCGTCTCGTCTCTCGTCTCGTCTCTCGTCTCTTGTCTCGTCTCTCCTCTCTCGTCTCTCGTCTCGTCTCTCGTCTCGTCTCTCGTCTCGTCTCTCGTCTCGTCTCGTCTCTAGTCTCGTCTCGTCACTCGTCTCGTCTATCGTCTCGTCTCTCGTCTCGTCTCTCGTCTCGTCCCTCGTCTCTCGTCTCGTCTCTCATCTCTACTCTCGTCTCGTCCCTCGTCTCTCGTCCCTCGTCTCTCGTCTCGTCTCTCGTCTCGTCATTCGTCTCTCGTCTCTCGTCTCTCGTCTCTCGTCTCGGCTTTCTTCTCTCGTCTCCTCTCTCGTCTCGTCTCTCGTCTCTCGTCTCTCGTCTCTCGTCACTCGTCTCTCGTCTCTCGTCTCTCGTCTCTCGTCTCTCGTCTCTCGTCTCTCGTCCCTCGACTCTCGTCTCGTCTCTCGTCTCGTCTCTCGTCTCGTCTCTCGTCTCGTCTCTCGTCTCTACTCTCGTCTCGTCCCTCGTCTCTCGTCCCTCGTCGCTCGTCTCGTCTCTCGTTTCTCGACTCTCGTCTCTCGTCTCTCGTCTCTCATCTCGTCTCTCGTCTCGCCTCTCGTCTCGCCTTTCGTCCCGCATAGTCACGTCTCTCGTCTCGTCTCACGTCTCTCGTCTCTCGTCCCTCGTCTCTCGTCTCGTCTCTCGTCTCTTCTCTCGCCTCTCGTCTCGTCACCCGTCTCGTCTCTCGTCTCTCGTCACTCGTCTCTCGTCTCTCGTGTCGTCTCTCGTCTCGTCTCTCGTCTCTCGTCTCTCGTCTCACGTCTCGTCTCTCGTCTCGTCTCTCGTCACGTCTCCCTTCTCTAGTCTCGTCTCTCTTCTCTCGTCTCTCGTCTCTCGTCTCGTCTCTCGTCTCGTCTCTTGTCTCTTCTCTCGTCTCTCGTGTCGTCTCTCGTCTCGTCTCTCGTCTCTCGTCTCACGTCTCGTCTCTCGTCTCGTCTCTCGTCACGTCTCTCTTCTCTAGTCTCGTCTCTCTTCTCTCGTCTCTCGTCTCTCGTCACGTCTCTCGTCTCGTCTCTTGTCTCGTCTCTCGTCTCTCGTCTCGTCTCTCGTCTCGTCTCTTGTCTCGTCTCTCGTCTCGTCTCGTCTCTCGTCTCGTCTCGTCACTCGTCTCGTCTATCGTCTCGTCACTCGTCTCGTCTCTCGTCTCGTCTCTCGTCTCGTCTCTCGTCTCGTCTCTCGTCTCGTCTCTCGTCTCTCGTCTCGTCTCTCGTCCCGTCACTCGTCTCGTCTCTCGTATCGTCTCTTGTCTCGTCTCTCGTCTCGTCCCTCGTCTCTCGTCTCTCGTCTCGTCTCTCATCTCTCGTCTCTCGTCTCGTCTCTTGTCTCGTCTCTCGTCTCGTCTCTCTTCTCTCGTCTCGTCTCACGTGTCGTCTCTCGACTCTCGTCTCTCGTCTCGTCTCTCGTGTCGTCTCTCGTCTCGCCTCTCGTCTCGTCCCTCGTCTCGTCTCTCGTCACGTCTCTCGACTCGTCTCTCGTCTCTCGACTCTCGTCTCGTCTCTCGTCTCTCGTCTCGTCTCTCGTCTCTCGTCTCGTCTCTCGTCTCGTCTCTCGTCTCTCGTCTCTCGTCCCTCGGCCCCCCTCTCGTCTCCCGTCTCGTCTCTCGTATTTTCTGTCGTCTCTCGTCGCTCGTCTCTCGTCGCTCGTCTCGTCTCTCGTCTCGGCCCCCGTCTCGTCTCTCGTCTCGTCTCTCGTCTCTTGTCTCGTCTCTCGTCTCGTCTCTCGTCTCTACTCTCGTCTCGTCCCTCGTCTCTCGTCCCTCGTCTCTCGTCTCGTCTATCGTCTCGTCATTCGTCTCTCGTCTCTCGTCTCTCGTCTCTCGTCTCTCGTCACTCGTCTCTCGTCTCTCGTCTCTCGTCTCTCGTCTCTCATCCCTCGACTCTCGTCTCGTCTCTCGTCTCGTCGCTCGTCTCGTCTCTCGTCTCGTCTCTCGTCACGTCTCTCTTCTCTAGTCTCACCTCTCTTCTCTCGTCTCTCGTCTCTCGTCTCGTCTCTCGTCTCGTCTCTTGTCTCGTCTCTCGTCTCTCGTGTCGTCTCTCGTCTCGTCTCTCGTCTCGTCTCGTCTCTCGTCTCGTCTCGTCACTCGTCTCGTCTATCGTCTCGTCACTCGTCTCGTCTCTCGTCTCGTCTCTCGTCTCGTCCCTCGTCTCTCGTCTCGTCTCTCGTCTCTCGTCTCGTCTCTCGTCCCGTCACTCGTCTCGTCTCTCGTCTCGTCCCTCGTCTCTCGTCTCTCGTCTCTCGTCTCGTCTCTCGTCTCGTCTCTCGTGTCGTCTCTCGTCTCGTCTCTCGTCTCGCCTCTCGTCTCTCGTCACGTCACTCGTCTCGTCTCTCTTCTCGTCTCTTGTCTCGTCTCTCGTCTCTGGTCTCGTCTCTCATCTCGTCTCTAGTTTCGTCTCTCATATCGTCTCGTCTCTCGTCTCGCATCGTCTCGTCTCTCATCTCGTCTCTAGTTTCGTCTCTCATATCGTCTCTCGTCTCGTCTCTCGTATCGTCCCTTGTCTCGTCTCTCGTCTCGTCCCTCGTCCCTCGTCACTCGTCTCTCGTCTCGTCACTCGTCTCTCGTCTCGTCCCTCGTCTCTTCTCTCATCTCTCGTCTCTCGTCTCTCGTCTCGTCTCTCGTCTCGTCTCGTCTCTCATATCGTCTCTAGTCTCGTCTCTCGTCACGACTCTCGTATCGTCTCTTGTCTCGTCTCTCGTCTCGTCCCTCGTCTCTAGTCTCTCGTCTCGTCTCCCGTCTCGTCTCTTGTCTCGTCTCTCGTCTCTCGTCTCGTCTCTCGTCTCGTCTCTCGTCCCCCGTCTTTCGTCTCTCGTCTCGTCTCTCTTCTCGACTCGTCTCTCGTCTCGTCTCACGTCTTGTCTCTCGTCTCGTCTCTCGTCTCGTCTCTCATTTCCTCTATCGTCTCGTCTCTCGTCTCGTCTCTCGTCTCATCACTAGTCTCGTCTCTCGTCTCGTCTCTCGTTTCGACTCTCGTCTCGTCCCTCGTCTGTCGTCTCTCGTCTCGCGTCTCGTCTCACGTCTCGTCTCTCGTCTCGTCTCTCGTCTCGTCTCTCGTCTTGTCTCTCGTCTCGTCCCTCGTCTCTATTCTCTCGTCTCGTCTCCCGTCTCGTCTCTTGTCTCGTCTCTCGTCTCTCGTCTCGTCTCTCGTCTCTCGTCTCGTCTCTCGTCTCGTCTCTCGTCCCCCGTCTTTCGTCTCGTCTATCGTCTCGTCTCTCGTCTCTCGTCTCGTCTCTCGTATCGTCTCGTCTCTCGTCTCGTCCCATTTCACTCGTCTCTCGTCTCGTCTCGTCTCTCGTCTCGTCACTCGTCTCTCGTCTCTCTTCTCGTCCCTCTTCTCTCGTCACTCGTCTCGTCTCTCGTCTCGTCTGGTCTCTCATATCGTCTCTAGTCTCGTCTCTCGTCTCGTCTCTTGTCTCGTCGCACGTCTCGTCTCTCGTCTCGTCTGTCGTCTCGTATCTTGTTTCGTCCCTCGTCTCGTCTCTCGTCTCTCGTCTCTCGTCTCTCGTCTCGTCTCTCGTCTTGTCTCGTCTCTCATATCGTCTCTAGTCTCGTCTCTCGTCACGACTCTCGTATCGTCTCTTGTCTCGTCTCTCGTCTCGTCCCTCGTCTCTAGTCTCTCGTCTCGTCTCCCGTCTCGTCTCTTGTCTCGTCTCTCGTCTCTCGTCTCGTCTCTCGTCTCTCGTCTCGTCTCTCGTCTCGTCTCTCGTCCCCCGTCTTTCGTCTCTCGTCTCGTCTCTCGTCTCTCGTCTCGTCTCTCGTCTCGTCTCTCGTCTCGTCTCTCGTCTCGTCCCTCGTCTCTCGTCTCTCTTCTCGTCTCTCTTCTCTCGTCTCTCGTCTCGTCTCTCGTCTCGACACTCTTCTCGTCTCTAGTCTCGTCTCTCGTCTCGTCTATCGTCTCGTCTCTCGTCTCTCGTCTCGTCTCTCGTATCGTCTCGTCTCTCGTATCGTCTCGTCTCTCGTCTCGTCTCTCGTCTCACGTCTCGTCCCATTTCACTCGTCTCTCGTCTCGTCTCGTCTCTCGTCTCGTCTCGTCTCTCGTCTCGTCACTCGTCTCTCGTCTCTCTTCTCGTCCCTCTTCTCTCGTCACTCGTCTCGTCTCTCGTCTCGTCTGGTCTCTCATATCGTCTCTAGTCTCGTCTCTCGTCTCGTCTCTTGTCTCGTCGCACGTCTCGTCTCTCGTCTCGTCTGTCGTCTCGTATCTTGTTTCGTCCCTCGTCTCGTCTCTCGTCTCTCGTCACTCGTCTCGTCTCTCGTCCCCCGTCTTTCGTCTCTCGTCTCGTCTCTCTTCTCGTCTCGTCTCTCGTCTCGTCTCGTCTCTCGTCTCTTGTCTCGTCTCTCGTCTCTAGTCTCTCGTCTCTCGTCTCTCGTCTCGTCTCACGACTTGTCTCTCGTCTCGTCTCTCGTCTCGTCTCTCGTCTCATCACTCGTCTCGTCTCTCGTCTCGTCTCTCGTTTCGACTCTCGTCTCGTCCCTCGTCTGTCGTCTCTCGTCTCGCGTCTCGTCTCACGTCTCGTCTCTCGTCTCGTCTCTCGTCTCGTCTCTCGTCTTGTCTCTCGTCTCGTCCCTCGTCTCTATTCTCTCGTCTCGTCTCCCGTCTCGTCTCTTGTCTCGTCTCTCGTCTCTCGTCTCTCGTCTCGTCGCTCGTCTCTCGTCTCGTCTCTCGTCTCGTCTCTCGTCCCCCGTCTTTCGTCTCTCGTCTCGTCTCTCGTCTCGTCTCGTCTCTCGTCTCGTCTCGTCTCTCGTCTCTTGTCTCGTCTCTCGTATCTAGTCTCTCGTCTCTCGTCTCTCGTCTCGTCTCACGTCTTGTATCTCGTCTCGTCTCTCGTCTCGTCTCTCGTTTCGTCTATCGTCTCGTCTCTCGTCTCGTCTCTCGTCTCGTCCCTCGTCTCTAGTCTCTCGTCTCGTCTCCCGTCTCGTCTCTTGTCTCGTCTCTCGTCTCTCGTCTCGTCTCTCGTCTCTCGTCTCGCCTCTCGTCTCGTCTCTCGTCCCCCGTCTTTCGTCTCTCGTCTCGTCTCGTCTCGTCTCTCGTCTCTTCTCCCGTCTCGTCTCGTCTCTCGTCTCGTCTCTTGTCTCGTCTCTCGTCTCTCGTGTCGTCTCTCGTCTCGTCTCTCGTCTCGTCTCGTCTCTCGTCTCGTCTCGTCACTCGTCTCGTCTATCGTCTCGTCACTCGTCTCGTCTCTCGTCTCGTCTCTCGTCTCGTCCCTCGTCTCTCGTCTCGTCTCTCGTCTCTCGTCTCGTCTCTCGTCCCGTCACTCGTCTCGTCTCTCGTCTCGTCCCTCGTCTCTCGTCTCTCGTCTCTCGTCTCGTCTCTCGTCTCGTCTCTCGTGTCGTCTCTCGTCTCGTCTCTCGTCTCGCCTCTCGTCTCTCGTCACGTCACTCGTCTCGTCTCTCTTCTCGTCTCTTGTCTCGTCTCTCGTCTCTGGTCTCGTCTCTCATCTCGTCTCTAGTTTCGTCTCTCATATCGTCTCGTCTCTCGTCTCGCATCGTCTCGTCTCTCATCTCGTCTCTAGTTTCGTCTCTCATATCGTCTCTCGTCTCGTCTCTCGTATCGTCCCTTGTCTCGTCTCTCGTCTCGTCCCTCGTCCCTCGTCACTCGTCTCTCGTCTCGTCACTCGTCTCTCGTCTCGTCCCTCGTCTCTTCTCTCATCTCTCGTCTCTCGTCTCTCGTCTCGTCTCTCGTCTCGTCTCGTCTCTCATATCGTCTCTAGTCTCGTCTCTCGTCACGACTCTCGTATCGTCTCTTGTCTCGTCTCTCGTCTCGTCCCTCGTCTCTAGTCTCTCGTCTCGTCTCCCGTCTCGTCTCTTGTCTCGTCTCTCGTCTCTCGTCTCGTCTCTCGTCTCGTCTCTCGTCCCCCGTCTTTCGTCTCTCGTCTCGTCTCTCTTCTCGACTCGTCTCTCGTCTCGTCTCACGTCTTGTCTCTCGTCTCGTCTCTCGTCTCGTCTCTCATTTCCTCTATCGTCTCGTCTCTCGTCTCGTCTCTCGTCTCATCACTAGTCTCGTCTCTCGTCTCGTCTCTCGTTTCGACTCTCGTCTCGTCCCTCGTCTGTCGTCTCTCGTCTCGCGTCTCGTCTCACGTCTCGTCTCTCGTCTCGTCTCTCGTCTCGTCTCTCGTCTTGTCTCTCGTCTCGTCCCTCGTCTCTATTCTCTCGTCTCGTCTCCCGTCTCGTCTCTTGTCTCGTCTCTCGTCTCTCGTCTCGTCTCTCGTCTCTCGTCTCGTCTCTCGTCTCGTCTCTCGTCCCCCGTCTTTCGTCTCGTCTATCGTCTCGTCTCTCGTCTCTCGTCTCGTCTCTCGTATCGTCTCGTCTCTCGTCTCGTCCCATTTCACTCGTCTCTCGTCTCGTCTCGTCTCTCGTCTCGTCACTCGTCTCTCGTCTCTCTTCTCGTCCCTCTTCTCTCGTCACTCGTCTCGTCTCTCGTCTCGTCTGGTCTCTCATATCGTCTCTAGTCTCGTCTCTCGTCTCGTCTCTTGTCTCGTCGCACGTCTCGTCTCTCGTCTCGTCTGTCGTCTCGTATCTTGTTTCGTCCCTCGTCTCGTCTCTCGTCTCTCGTCTCTCGTCTCTCGTCTCGTCTCTCGTCTTGTCTCGTCTCTCATATCGTCTCTAGTCTCGTCTCTCGTCACGACTCTCGTATCGTCTCTTGTCTCGTCTCTCGTCTCGTCCCTCGTCTCTAGTCTCTCGTCTCGTCTCCCGTCTCGTCTCTTGTCTCGTCTCTCGTCTCTCGTCTCGTCTCTCGTCTCTCGTCTCGTCTCTCGTCTCGTCTCTCGTCCCCCGTCTTTCGTCTCTCGTCTCGTCTCTCGTCTCTCGTCTCGTCTCTCGTCTCGTCTCTCGTCTCGTCTCTCGTCTCGTCCCTCGTCTCTCGTCTCTCTTCTCGTCTCTCTTCTCTCGTCTCTCGTCTCGTCTCTCGTCTCGACACTCTTCTCGTCTCTAGTCTCGTCTCTCGTCTCGTCTATCGTCTCGTCTCTCGTCTCTCGTCTCGTCTCTCGTATCGTCTCGTCTCTCGTATCGTCTCGTCTCTCGTCTCGTCTCTCGTCTCACGTCTCGTCCCATTTCACTCGTCTCTCGTCTCGTCTCGTCTCTCGTCTCGTCTCGTCTCTCGTCTCGTCACTCGTCTCTCGTCTCTCTTCTCGTCCCTCTTCTCTCGTCACTCGTCTCGTCTCTCGTCTCGTCTGGTCTCTCATATCGTCTCTAGTCTCGTCTCTCGTCTCGTCTCTTGTCTCGTCGCACGTCTCGTCTCTCGTCTCGTCTGTCGTCTCGTATCTTGTTTCGTCCCTCGTCTCGTCTCTCGTCTCTCGTCACTCGTCTCGTCTCTCGTCCCCCGTCTTTCGTCTCTCGTCTCGTCTCTCTTCTCGTCTCGTCTCTCGTCTCGTCTCGTCTCTCGTCTCTTGTCTCGTCTCTCGTCTCTAGTCTCTCGTCTCTCGTCTCTCGTCTCGTCTCACGACTTGTCTCTCGTCTCGTCTCTCGTCTCGTCTCTCGTCTCATCACTCGTCTCGTCTCTCGTCTCGTCTCTCGTTTCGACTCTCGTCTCGTCCCTCGTCTGTCGTCTCTCGTCTCGCGTCTCGTCTCACGTCTCGTCTCTCGTCTCGTCTCTCGTCTCGTCTCTCGTCTTGTCTCTCGTCTCGTCCCTCGTCTCTATTCTCTCGTCTCGTCTCCCGTCTCGTCTCTTGTCTCGTCTCTCGTCTCTCGTCTCTCGTCTCGTCGCTCGTCTCTCGTCTCGTCTCTCGTCTCGTCTCTCGTCCCCCGTCTTTCGTCTCTCGTCTCGTCTCTCGTCTCGTCTCGTCTCTCGTCTCGTCTCGTCTCTCGTCTCTTGTCTCGTCTCTCGTATCTAGTCTCTCGTCTCTCGTCTCTCGTCTCGTCTCACGTCTTGTATCTCGTCTCGTCTCTCGTCTCGTCTCTCGTTTCGTCTATCGTCTCGTCTCTCGTCTCGTCTCTCGTCTCGTCCCTCGTCTCTAGTCTCTCGTCTCGTCTCCCGTCTCGTCTCTTGTCTCGTCTCTCGTCTCTCGTCTCGTCTCTCGTCTCTCGTCTCGCCTCTCGTCTCGTCTCTCGTCCCCCGTCTTTCGTCTCTCGTCTCGTCTCGTCTCGTCTCTCGTCTCTTCTCCCGTCTCGTCTCGTCTCTCGTCTCGTCTCTTGTGTCGCCTCTCGTCTCGTCTCGTCTCTCGTCTCGTCCCTCGTCTCTCGTAACTCTTCTCTTCTCTCTTCTGGTCTCTCTTCTGTTGCTTCTCGTCTCGTCTCACGTCTTGTATCTCGTCTCGTCTCTCGTCTCGTCTCTCGTTTCGTCTATCGTCTCGTCTCTCGTCTCGTCTCTCGTCTCGTCCCTCGTCTCTAGTCTCTCGTTTCGTCTCCCGTCTCGTCTCTTGTCTCGTCTCTCGTCTCTCGTCTCGTCTCTCGTCTCTCGTCTCGTCTCTCGTCTCTTCTCCCGTCTCGTCTCGTCTTTCGTCTCGTCTCTTGTGTCGTCTCTCGTCTCGTCTCGTCTCGTCTCTCGTCTCGTCCCTCGTCTCTCGTAACTCTTCTCTTCTCTCTTCTGGTCTCTCTTCTGTTGCTTCTCGTCTCGTCTCTCGTCTTGTCTCTCGTCTCGTCTCTCGTCTCGCCTCTCGTCTCTCGTCTCGTCACTCGTCTCGTCTCTCGCCTCTCGTCTCGTCAATCGTCTCGTCTCTCGTCTCGTCTCTCGTCTCTCGTCTCGTTTATCGTCTCGTCCCTCGTCTCTCGTCTCTCGTCTCGTCTCTCGTCTCTCGTCTCTCGTCTCGTCTCTCGGCTCTCTTCGCTCGTCTCGTCTCTCGTCTCGTCACTTGTTTCGTCCCTCGTCTCGTCCCTCGACTCTTGTCTCGTCTCTCGTCTCTTGCCTCGTCTCTCGTCTCTTGTCTCGTCTCTCGTCTAGTCTCTCGTATCGTCTCTTGACTCGTTACACGTCTCGTCCCTCGTCTCTCGTCTCTCGTCTCGTCTCCCTTCTCGTCTCTCGTCTCGTCTCTCGTCTCTCGTCTCTCGTCTCTCGTCTCGTCTCTCGTCTCTCGTCTCGTCACTCGTCTCTCGTCTCTCATCTCGTCTCTCGTCTCTCGTCTCGTCTCTCGTCTCTCGTCTCGTCTCTCGTCTCGTCACTCGTCTCTCCTCTCGTCTCGTCTCTCGTCTCGTCTCTCATCTCGTCTCTCGTCTCTCGTCACGTCACTCGTCTCTCGTCTCTCATCTCGTCTCTCGTCTCTCGTCTCGTCTCTCGTCTCTCGTCTCATCCCTCGTCTCGTCCCTCGTCTCTTGTCTCGTCTCTCGTCTCTTGCCTCGTCTCTCGTCTCTTGTCTCATCTCTCGTCTCGTCTCTCGTCTCGTCTCTCGTCTCGTCTCTCGTATCGTCTCTTGTCTCGTTTCGCGTCTTGTCCCTCGACTCTCGTCTCTCGTCTCGTCTCTTCTCTCTCGTCTCTCGTCTCGTCTCTCGTCTCGTCTCTCGTCTCGTCTCTCGTCTCGTCCCTCGTCTCTCGTCTCTCTTCTCGTCTCTCTTCTCTCGTCTCTCGTCTCGTCTCTCGTCTCGACACTCTTCTCGTCTCTAGTTTCGTCTCTCGTCTCGTCTCTCGTATCGTCTCTTGTCTCGTCTCTCGTCTCGTATCTCGTCTCTCGTCTCTCGTCTCTCGTCTCGTCTCTCGTATCATCTCGTTTCTCGTCTCGTCTCTCGTCTCACGTCTCGTCCCATGTCACTTGTCTCTCGTCTCGTCTCTCGTCTCGTCCCTCGTCTCTCGTCTCTCTTCTCGTCCCTCTTCTCTCGTCACTCGTCTCGTCTCTCGCCTCGTCTCTAGTCTCGTCTCTCGTCTCGTCTATCGTCTCGTCTCTCGCCTCTCGGCTCTCGTCTCTGGTGTCGTCTCTCGTCTCGTCTCGTCTCTCGTCTCGTCTCGTCTCTCGTCTCGTCTATCCTCTCGTCTCTCGCCCCTCGTCTCTCGCCTCTCGTCTCTCGTGTCTCTTCCCATGTCTCTCGTCTCGTCCCTCATCCCTCGTCTCGTCTCAGCTCTCGTCTCGCCTCTCGTCACGCATCGTCTCGTCACTCGTGTCGCATCGTCTCGTCTCTCATCTCGTCTCTAGTTTCGTCTCTCATATCGTCTCTCGTCTCGTCTCTCGTCTCGTCACTAGTCTCGTCTCTCGTCTCGTCTATCGTCTCGTCTCTCGTCACTCGTCTCGTCTCTCGTATCGTCTCGTCTCTCGTCTCGTCTCTCGTCTCACGTCTCGTCCCATTTCACTCGTCTCTCGTCTCGTCTCGTCTCTCGTCTCGTCACTCGTCTCTCGTCTCTCTTCTCGTCCCTCTTCTCTCGTCACTCGTCTCGTCTCTCGTCTCGTCTGGTCTCTCATATCGTCTCTAGTCTCGTCTCTCGTCTCGTCTCTTGTCTCGTCGCACGTCTCGTCTCTCGTCTCGTCTGTCGTCTCGTATCTTGTTTCGTCCCTCGTCTCGTCTCTCGTCTCTTGTCTCGTCACTCGTCTCGTCTCTCGTCTCGTCTCGTCTCTCGTCTCGTCTCTCGTTTCGACTCTCGTCTCGTCCCTCGTCTGTCCTCTCTCGTCTCGCGTCTCGTCTCTCGTCTCTTCTCTCGTCTCGTCTCTCGTCTCGTCTCTTGTCTCGTCTCTCGTCTCGTCTCGTCACGTCTCTCGTCTCGTCCCTCGTCTCTCGTAACTCTTCTGGTCTCTCTTCTGGTCTCTTTTCTGTCGCGTCTCGTCTCGTCTCTCGTCTTGTCTCTCGTCTCGTCTCTCATCTCGTCCCTCGTCTCTTGTCTCGTCTCTCGACTCGTCTCTCGTCTCTCGTCTCTCGTCTCTCGTCTCGTCTCTCGTCTCGTCTCGTCTCTCTTATCGTCTCTAGTCTCGTCTCTCGCCACGACTCTCGTATCGTCTCTTGTCTCGTCTCTCGTCTCGTCCCTCGTCTCTAGTCTCTCGTCTCGTCTCCCGTCTCGTCTCTTGTCTCGTCTCTCGTCTCTCGTCTCGTCTCTCGTCTCTCGTCTCGTCTCTCGTCTCGTCTCTCGTCCCCCGTCTTTCGTCTCTCGTCTCGTCTCTCTTCTCGTCTCGTCCCTCGTCTCTCGTCTCTCGTCTCTCTTCTCGTCTCTCGTCTCGTCTCTCGTCTCGACACTCTTCTCGTCTCTAGTTTCGTCTCTCGTCTCGTCTCTCGTATCGTCTCTTGTCTCGTCTCTCGTCTCGTCTCTCGTCTCTCGTCTCTCGTCTCTCGTCTCGTCTCTCGTATCATCTCGTTTCTCGTCTCGTCTCTCGTCTCACGTCTCGTCCCATGTCACTTGTCTCTCGTCTCGTCTCTCGTCTCGTCCCTCGTCTCTCGTCTCTCTTCTCGTCCCTCTTCTCTCGTCACTCGTCTCGTCTCTCGCCTCGTCTCTAGTCTCGTCTCTCGTCTCGTCTATCGTCTCGTCTCTCGCCTCTCGGCTCTCGTCTCTGGTGTCGTCTCTCGTCTCGTCTCGTCTCTCGTCTCGTCTCGTCTCTCGTCTCGTCTATCCTCTCGTCTCTCGCCCCTCGTCTCTCGCCTCTCGTCACTCGTGTCTCTTCCCATGTCTCTCGTATCGTCTCGTCTCTCGTCTCGTCTCTCGTCTCACGTCTCGTCCCATTTCACTCGTCTCTCGTCTCGTCTAGTCTCTCGTCTCGTCACTCGTCTCTCTTCTCGTCCCTCTTCTCTCGTCACTCGTCTCGTCTCTCGTCTCGTCTGGTCTCTCATATCGTCTCTAGTCTCGTCTCTCGTCTCGTCTCTTGTCTCGTCGCACGTCTCGTCTCTCGTCTCGTCTGTCGTCTCGTATCTTGTTTCGTCCCTCGTCTCGTCTCTCGTCTCTTGTCTCGTCACTCGTCTCGTCTCTCGTCTCTCGTCTCGTCTCTCGTCTCGTCTCGTCTCTCGTCTCGTCACTCGTCTCTCGTCTCTCTTCTCGTCCCTCTTCACTCGTCACTCGTCTCGTCTCTCGTCTCGTCTGGTCTCTCATATCGTCTCTAGTCTCGTCTCTCGTCTCGTCTCTTGTCTCGTCGCACGTCTCGTCTCTCGTCTCGTCTGTCGTCTCGTATCTTGTTTCGTCCCTCGTCTCGTCTCTCGTCTCTCGTCTCTCGTCTCTCGTCTCGTCTCTCGTCTTGTCTCGTCTCTCATATCGTCTCTAGTCTCGTCTCTCGTCACGACTCTCGTATCGTCTCTTGTCTCGTCTCTCGTCTCGTCCCTCGTCTCTAGTCTCTCGTCTCGTCTCCCGTCTCGTCTCTTGTCTCGTCTCTCGTCTCTCGTCTCGTCTCTCGTCTCTCGTCTCTTCTCTCGTCTCGTCTCTCGTCCCCCGTCTTTCGTCTCTCGTCTCGTCTCTCGTCTCTCGTCTCGTCTCTCGTCTCGTCTCTCGTCTCGTCTCTCGTCTCGTCCCTCGTCTCTCGTCTCTCTTCTCGTCTCTCTTCTCTCGTCTCTCGTCTCGTCTCTCGTCTCGACACTCTTCTCGTCTCTCGTCTCGTCTCTCGTCCCCCGTCTTTCGTCTCTCGTCTCGTCTCTCTTCTCGTCTCGTCTCTCGTCTCGTCTCGTCTCTCGTCTCTTGTCTCGTCTCTCGTCTCTAGTCTCTCGTCTCTCGTCTCTCGTCTCGTCTCACGTCTTGTCTCTCGTCTCGTCTCTCGTCTCGTCTCTCGTCTCATCACTCGTCTCGTCTCTCGTCTCGTCTCTCGTTTCGACTCTCGTCTCGTCCCTCGTCTGTCGTCTCTCGTCTCGCGTCTCGTCTCACGTCTCGTCTCTCGTCTCGTCTCTCGTCTCGTCTCTCGTCTTGTCTCTCGTCTCGTCCCTCGTCTCTATTCTCTCGTCTCGTCTCCCGTCTCGTCTCTTGTCTCGTCTCTCGTCTCTCGTCTCTCGTCTCGTCTCTCGTCTCTCGTCTCGTCTCTCGTCTCGTCTCTCGTCCCCCGTCTTTCGTCTCTCGTCTCGTCTCTCGTCTCGTCTCGTCTCTCGTCTCGTCTCGTCTCTCGTCTCTTGTCTCGTCTCTCGTATCTAGTCTCTCGTCTCTCGTCTCTCGTCTCGTCTCACGTCTTGTATCTCGTCTCGTCTCTCGTCTCGTCTCTCGTTTCGTCTATCGTCTCGTCTCTCGTCTCGTCTCTCGTCTCGTCCCTCGTCTCTAGTCTCTCGTCTCGTCTCCCGTCTCGTCTCTTGTCTCGTCTCTCGTCTCTCGTCTCGTCTCTCGTCTCTCGTCTCGCCTCTCGTCTCGTCTCTCGTCCCCCGTCTTTCGTCTCTCGTCTCGTCTCTCGTCTCGTCTCGTCTCGTCTCTCGTCTCTTCTCCCGTCTCGTCTCGTCTCTCGTCTCGTCTCTTGTGTCGCCTCTCGTCTCGTCTCGTCTCTCGTCTCGTCCCTCGTCTCTCGTAACTCTTCTCTTCTCTCTTCTGGTCTCTCTTCTGTTGCTTCTCGTCTCGTCTCACGTCTTGTATCTCGTCTCGTCTCTCGTCTCGTCTCTCGTTTCGTCTATCGTCTCGTCTCTCGTCTCGTCTCTCGTCTCGTCCCTCGTCTCTAGTCTCTCGTTTCGTCTCCCGTCTCGTCTCTTGTCTCGTCTCTCGTCTCTCGTCTCGTCTCTCGTCTCTCGTCTCGTCTCTCGTCTCTTCTCCCGTCTCGTCTCGTCTTTCGTCTCGTCTCTTGTGTCGTCTCTCGTCTCGTCTCGTCTCGTCTCTCGTCTCGTCCCTCGTCTCTCGTAACTCTTCTCTTCTCTCTTCTGGTCTCTCTTCTGTTGCTTCTCGTCTCGTCTCTCGTCTTGTCTCTCGTCTCGTCTCTCGTCTCGTCTCTCGTCTCTCGTCTCGTCACTCGTCTCGTCTCTCGACTCGTCTCTCGTCTCGTCTCTCGTCTCGCCTCTCGTCTCTCGTCTCGTCACTCGTCTCGTCTCTCGCCTCTCGTCTCGTCACTCGTCTCGTCTCTCGTCTCGTCTCTCGTCTCTCGTCTCGTTTATCGTCTCGTCCCTCGTCTCTCGTCTCTCGTCTCGTCTCTCGTCTCTCGTCTCTCGTCTCTCGTCTCGTCTCTCGGCTCTCTTCGCTCGTCTCGTCTCTCGTCTCGTCACTTGTTTCGTCCCTCGTCTCGTCCCTCGACTCTTGTCTCGTCTCTCGTCTCTTGCCTCGTCTCTCGTCTCTTGTCTCGTCTCTCGTCTCGTCTCTCGTATCGTCTCTTGACTCGTTACACGTCTCGTCCCTCGTCTCTCGTCTCTCGTCTCGTCTCCCTTCTCGTCTCTCGTCTCGTCTCTCGTCTCTCGTCTCTCATCTCGTCTCTCGTCTCTCGTCTCGTCACTCGTCTCTCGTCTCTCATCTCGTCTCTCGTCTCTCGTCTCGTCTCTCGTCTCTCGTCTCGTCTCTCGTCTCGTCACTCGTCTCTTCTCTCGTCTCGTCTCTCGTCTCGTCTCTCATCTCGTCTCTCGTCTCTCGTCACGTCACTCGTCTCTCGTCTCTCATCTCGTCTCTCGTCTCTCGTCTCGTCTCTCGTCTCTCGTCTCATCCCTCGTCTCGTCCCTCGTCTCTTGTCTCGTCTCTCGTCTCTTGCCTCGTCTCTCGTCTCTTGTCTCATCTCTCGTCTCGTCTCTCGTCTCGTCTCTCGTCTCGTCTCTCGTATCGTCTCTTGTCTCGTTTCGCGTCTTGTCCCTCGACTCTCGTCTCTCGTCTCGTCTCTCGTCTCTCGTCTCTCGTCTCGTCTCTCGTCTCGTCTCTCGTCTCGTCCCTCGTCTCTCGTCTCTCTTCTCGTCTCTCTTCTCTCGTCTCTCGTCTCGTCTCTCGTCTCGACACTCTTCTCGTCTCTAGTTTCGTCTCTCGTCTCGTCTCTCGTCTCGTCTCTTGTCTCGTCTCTCGTCTCGTATCTCGACTCTCGTCTCTCGTCTCTCGTCTCGTCTCTCGTATCATCTCGTTTCTCGTCTCGTCCCATGTCACTTGTCTCTCGTCTCGTCTCTCGTCTCGTCCCTCGTCTCTCGTCTCTCTTCTCGTCCCTCTTCTCTCGTCACTCGTCTCGTCTCTCGCCTCGTCTCTAGTCTCGTCTCTCGTCTCGTCTATCGTCTCGTCTCTCGCCCCTCGTCTCTCGCCTCTCGTCTCTCGTGTCTCTTCCCATGTCTCTCGTCTCGTCCCTCATCCCTCGTCTCGTCTCAGCTCTCGTCTCGCATCTCGTGACGCATCGTCTCGTCACTCGTCTCGCATCGTCTCGTCTCTCATCTCGTCTCTAGTTTCGTCTCTCATATCGTCTCTCGTCTCGTCTCTCGTCTCGTCTCTAGTCTCGTCTCTCGTCTCGTCTATCGTCTCGTCTCTCGTCTCTCGTCTCGTCTCTCGTATCGTCTCGTCTCTCGTCTCGTCTCTCGTCTCACGTCTCGTCCCATTTCACTCGTCTCTCGTCTCGTCTCGTCTCTCGTCTCGTCACTCGTCTCTCGTCTCTCTTCTCGTCCCTCTTCTCTCGTCACTCGTCTCGTCTCTCGTCTCGTCTGGTCTCTCATATCGTCTCTAGTCTCGTCTCTCGTCTCGTCTCTTGTCTCGTCGCACGTCTCGTCTCTCGTCTCGTCTGTCGTCTCGTATCTTGTTTCGTCCCTCGTCTCGTCTCTCGTCTCTTGTCTCGTCACTCGTCTCGTCTCTCGTCTCGTCTCGTCTCTCGTCTCGTCTCTCGTTTCGACTCTCGTCTCGTCCCTCGTCTGTCCTCTCTCGTCTCGCGTCTCGTCTCTCGTCTCTTCTCTCGTCTCGTCTCTCGTCTCGTCTCTTGTCTCGTCTCTCGTCTCGTCTCGTCACGTCTCTCGTCTCGTCCCTCGTCTCTCGTAACTCTTCTGGTCTCTCTTTTGGTCTCTCTTCTGTCGCTTCTCGTCTCGTCTCTCGTCTTGTCTCTCGTCTCGTCTCTCATCTCGTCCCTCGTCTCTTGTCTCGTCTCTCGACTCGTCTCTCGTCTCGTCTCTCGTCTCGCCTCTCGTCTCTCGTCACGTCACTCGTCTCGTCTCTCTTCTCGTCTCTTGTCTCGTCTCTCGTCTCTGGTCTCGTCTCTCATCTCGTCTCTAGTTTCGTCTCTCATATCGTCTCGTCTCTCGTCTCGCATCGTCTCGTCTCTCATCTCGTCTCTAGTTTCGTCTCTCATATCGTCTCTCGTCTCGTCTCTCGTATCGTCTCTTGTCTCGTCTCTCGTCTCGTCCCTCGTCCCTCGTCACTCGTCTCTCGTCTCGTCGCTCGACTCTCGTCTCGTCCCTCGTCTCTTCTCTCGTCTCTCGTCTCTCGTCTCTCGTCTCGTCTCTCGTCTCGTCTCGTCTCTCTTATCGTCTCTAGTCTCGTCTCTCGCCACGACTCTCGTATCGTCTCTTGTCTCGTCTCTCGTCTCGTCCCTCGTCTCTAGTCTCTCGTCTCGTCTCCCGTCTCGTCTCTTGTCTCGTCTCTCGTCTCTCGTCTCGTCTCTCGTCTCTCGTCTCGTCTCTCGTCTCGTCTCTCGTCCCCCGTCTTTCGTCTCTCGTCTCGTCTCTCTTCTCGTCTCGTCCCTCGTCTCTCGTCTCTCTTCTCGTCTCTCTTCTCTCGTCTCTCGTCTCGTCTCTCGTCTCGACACTCTTCTCGTCTCTAGTTTCGTCTCTCGTCTCGTCTCTCGTATCGTCTCTTGTCTCGTCTCTCGTCTCGTCTCTCGTCTCGTCTCTCGTCTCTCGTCTCTCGTCTCTCGTCTCGTCTCTCGTATCATCTCGTTTCTCGTCTCGTCTCTCGTCTCACGTCTCGTCCCATGTCACTTGTCTCTCGTCTCGTCTCTCGTCTCGTCCCTCGTCTCTCGTCTCTCTTCTCGTCCCTCTTCTCTCGTCACTCGTCTCGTCTCTCGCCTCGTCTCTAGTCTCGTCTCTCGTCTCGTCTATCGTCTCGTCTCTCGCCTCTCGGCTCTCGTCTCTGGTGTCGTCTCTCGTCTCGTCTCGTCTCTCGTCTCGTCTCGTCTCTCGTCTCGTCTATCCTCTCGTCTCTCGCCCCTCGTCTCTCGCCTCTCGTCTCTCGTGTCTCTTCCCATGTCTCTCGTATCGTCTCGTCTCTCGTCTCGTCTCTCGTCTCACGTCTCGTCCCATTTCACTCGTCTCTCGTCTCGTCTCGTCTCTCGTCTCGTCACTCGTCTCTCGTCTCTCTTCTCGTCCCTCTTCTCTCGTCACTCGTCTCGTCTCTCGTCTCGTCTGGTCTCTCATATCGTCTCTAGTCTCGTCTCTCGTCTCGTCTCTTGTCTCGTCGCACGTCTCGTCTCTCGTCTCGTCTGTCGTCTCGTATCTTGTTTCGTCCCTCGTCTCGTCTCTCGTCTCTTGTCTCGTCACTCGTCTCGTCTCTCGTCTCTCGTCTCGTCTCTCGTCTCGTCTCGTCTCTCGTCTCGTCTCTCGTTTCGACTCTCGTCTCGTCCCTCGTCTGTCCTCTCTCGTCTCGCGTCTCGTCTCTCGTCTCTTCTCTCGTCTCGTCTCTCGTCTCGTCTCTTGTCTCGTCTCTCGTCTCGTCTCGTCACGTCTCTCGTCTCGTCCCTCGTCTCTCGTAACTCTTCTGGTCTCTCTTCTGGTCTCTCTTCTGTCGCTTCTCGTCTCGTCTCTCGTCTTGTCTCTCGTCTCGTCTCTCATCTCGTCCCTCGTCTCTTGTCTCGTCTCTCGACTCGTCTCCCGTCTCGTCTCTCGTCTCGCCTCTCGTCTCTCGTCACGTCACTCGTCTCGTCTCTCTTCTCGTCTCTTGTCTCGTCTCTCGTCTCTGGTCTCGTCTCTCATCTCGTCTCTAGTTTCGTCTCTCATATCGTCTCGTCTCTCGTCTCGCATCGTCTCGTCTCTCATCTCGTCTCTAGTTTCGTCTCTCATATCGTCTCTCGTCTCGTCTCTCGTATCGTCTCTTGTCTCGTCTCTCGTCTCGTCCCTCGTCCCTCGTCACTCGTCTCTCGTCTCGTCGCTCGTCTCTCGTCTCGTCCCTCGTCTCTTCTCTCGTCTCTCGTCTCTCGTCTCTTGTCTCGTCTCTCGTCTCTAGTCTCTCGTCTCTCGTCTCGTCTCACGTCTTGTCTCTCGTCTCGTCTCTCGTCTCGTCTCTCATTTCCTCTATCGTCTCGTCTCTCGTCTCGTCTCTCGTCTCATCACTCGTCTCGTCTCTCGTCTCGTCTCTCGTTTCGACTCTCGTCTCGTCCCTCGTCTGTCGTCTCTCGTCTCGCGTCTCGTCTCACGTCTCGTCTCTCGTCTCGTCTCTCGTCTCGTCTCTCGTCTTGTCTCTCGTCTCGTCCCTCGTCTCTATTCTCTCGTCTCGTCTCCCGTCTCGTCTCTTGTCTCGTCTCTCGTCTCACGTCTCGTCTCTCGTCTCTCGTCTCTCTTCTCGTCCCTCTTCTCTCGTCACTCGTCTCGTCTCTCGTCTCGTCTGGTCTCTCATATCGTCTCTAGTCTCGTCTCTCGTCTCGTCTCTTGTCTCGTCGCACGTCTCGTCTCTCGTCTCGTCTGTCGTCTCGTATCTTGTTTCGTCCCTCGTCTCGTCTCTCGTCTCTTGTCTCGTCACTCGTCTCTTGTCTCGTCCCTCGTCCCGTCTCTCGTCTCTTGTCTCGTCTCTCGTCTCGTCTCTCGTTTCGACTCTCGTCTCGTCCCTCGTCTGTCCTCTCTCGTCTCGCGTCTCGTCCCTCGTCTCTTCTCTCGTCTCGTCTCTCGTCTCGTCTCTCGTCTCTCGTCTCGTCTCTCGTCTCGTCTCGTCTCTCGTCTCGTCCCTCGTCTCTCGTCTCTCTTCTCGTCCCTCTTCTCTCGTCACTCGTCTCGTCTCTATTCTCGTCTCTAGTCTCGTCTCTCGTCTCGTCTATCGTCTCGTCTCTCGCCTCTCGGCTCTCGTCTCTGGTCTCGTCTCTCGTCTCGTCTCGTCTCGTTTCTCGTCTCGTCTATCGTCTCGTCTCTCGCCTCTCGTCTCTCGCCTCTCGTCTCTCATGTCTCTTCTCTTGTCTCTCGTCTCGTCCCTCATCCTTCGTCTCGTCTCAGCTCTCGTCTCGCCTCTCGTCACGCATCGTCAAGTCACTCGTCTCGCATCGTCTCGTCTCACATCTCGTCTATAGTTTCGTCTCTCATGTCGTCTCGTCTCTCGTCTTGCATCGTCTCGTCTCTCGTCTCGTCTCTCGTCTCGTCCCTCGTCTGTCGTCTCTCGTCTCGCGTCTCGTCTCACGTCTCGTCTCTCGTCTCGTCTCTCGTCTCGTCTCTCGTCTTGTCTCTCGTCTCGTCCCTCGTCTCTAGTCTCTCGTCTCGTCTCCCGCCTCGTCTCTTGTCTCGTCTCTCGTCTCTCGTCACGTCTCTCGTCTCTCGTCTCGTCTCTCGTCTCGTCTCTCGTCCCCCGTCGTTCGTCTCTCGTCTCGTCTCTCGTCTCGTCTCGTCTCTCGTCTCGTCTCTCGTCTCTTGTCTCGTCTCTCGTATCTAGTCTCTCGTCTCTCGTCTCTCGTCTCGTCTCACGTCTTGTATCTCGTCTCGTCTCTCGTCTCGTCTCTCGTTTCGTCTATCGTCTCGTCTCTCGTCTCGTCTCTCGTCTCGTCCCTCGTCTCTAGTCTCTCGTCTCGTCTCCCGTCTCGTCTCTTGTCTCGTCTCTCGTCTCTCGTCTCGTCTCTCGTCTCTCGTCTCGTCTCTCGTCTCGTCTCTCGTCCCCCGACTTTCGTCTCTCGTCTCGTCTCTCGTCTCGTCTCGTCTCGTCTCTCGTCTCTTGTCTCGTCTCTCGTCTCTAGTATCTCGTCTCTCGTCTCTCGTCTCGTCTGACGTCTCGTCTCTCGTCTCGTCACTTGTTTCGTCCCTCGTCTCGTCCCTCGTCTCTTGTCACGTCTCTCGTCTCTTGCCTCGTCTCTCGTCTCTTGTCTCGTCTCTCGTCTCGTCTCTCGTCTCTCGTCTCTCGTCTCTCGTCTCTCGTCTCGTTTCTCGTCTCGTCTCTCATCTCGTCTCTAGTTTCGTCTCTCATATCGTCTCTCGTCTCGTCTCTCGTATCGTCTCTTGTCTCGTCTCTCGTCTCGTCTCTCGTCTCTCGTCTCTCGTCTCGTCTCTCGTCTCGTCACTCGTCTCGTCTCTCGACTCGTCTCTCGTCTCGTCTCTCGTCACGACTCTCGTCTCTCGTCTCTCGTCTCACGTCTCTCGTCTCCCGTCTCTCGTCTCGTCTCTCGTCCCCGTCTCTCGTCTCGTCTCTCGTCTCTCATCTCGTCTCTCGTCTCTCGTCTCGTCTCTCGTCAATCGTCTCGTCTCTCGTCTCGACTCTCGTCTCTTCTCCCGTCTCGTCTCGTCTCTCGTCTCGTCTCTTGTGTCGTCTCTCGTCTCGTCTCGTCTCGTCTCTCGTCTCGTCCCTCGTCTCTCGTCTCTCGTCTCGTCTCCCTTCTCGTCTCTCGTCTCGTCTCCCTACTCGTCTCTCGTCTCGTCTCTCGTCTCTCGTCTCTCATCTCGTCTCTCGTCGCTCGTCTCGTCACTCGTCCCTCGTCTCTCATCTCGTCTCTCGTCTCTCGTCTCGTCTCTCGTCTCTCGTCTCGTCTCTCGTCTCGTCACTCGTCTCTCGGCGCTCGTCTCGTCTCTCGTCTCTCGTCTCGTCCCCGTCTCTCGTCTCGTCTCTCGTCTCTCGTCTCTCGTCTGTCGTCTCTCGTCCCGTCTCAGCTCTCGTCTCGCCTCTCGTCACGCATCGTCTCGTCTCTGGTCTCACATCGTCTCGTCTCTCATCTCGTCACTTCTCTCGTCCCGTCTCTCGTCTCTCATCCGTCGTCTCGTCTCTCGTCTCTCGTCTGTCGTCTCGTCTCTTGTCTCGCCCCTCATTTCGTCTCTCGTCTCTCGTCTCTCGTCTCTCGTCTCTCGTCTCTCGTCTCTCGTCTCTCGTCTCTCGTCTCTCGTCTCGTCTCTCGTCTCTGGTCTTGTCTCTCGTCTCGTCTCTCGTCTCTCGACTCGTCTCCCGTCTCGTCTCTCACCTCGTCTCTCATCTCGTCTATCGTCTCTCGTCTCTCGTCTCTCTTCCCTTGTCTCTCGTCTCGTCCCTCATCCATCGTCTCGTCTCAGCTCTCGTCTCGCCTCTCGTCCCACATCGTCTCGTCTCTGGTCTCGCATCGTCTCGTCTCTCATCTCGTCTCTAGTTTCGTCTCTCATATCGTCTCTCGTCTCGTATCTCGTATCGTCTCTTGTCTCGCCTCCCGTCTGGCCTATCGTCACTTGTCTCTCATCTCTCGTCAATCTTCCCTTGTCTCTCGTCTCGTCCCTAATCCCTCGTCTCGTCTCACCTCTCGCCTCGCCTCTCGTCCCGCATCATCTCGTCACTCGTATCGCATCGTCTCGTCTCTCATCTCGTCTCTAGTTTCGTCTCTCATATCGTCTCGTCTCTCGTCTCGCATCTCGTCTCTCGTCTCGTCCCTCGTCTCGTCTCGTCTCTCGTATCGTCTCTCGTCTCTCGTCTCGTCTCTTTTCTCGTCTCTTGTCTTGTCTCTCGTCTCTGGTCTCGTCTCTCATCTCGTCTCTAGTTTCGTCTCTTGTATTTTCTCTCGTCTCGTCTCTCGTATCGTCTCTTGTCTCGTCTCTCGTCTCGTCTCTCGTCTCTAGTCTCGTCTCTCGTCTCGTCTATCGTCTCTCGTCTCTCGTCTCGTCACTCGTCTCCCGTCTCGTCCCTCGTCTCTCGTCTCTCGTCTCGTCACACGTCTCTCGTCTCGTCCCTCGTCTCGTCTCTCGTCTCTCGTCTCTCGTCTCGTCTCGCGTCTCGTCTGGTCTCTCATATCGTCTCTAGTCTCGTCTCTCGTATCGTCTCTTTTCTCGTCCCTCGTCTCTCGTCTCGTCCTACGTCTCCCGTCTCTCGTCACGTCTCCCGTCTCGTCTCTCGACTCGTCTCCCGTCTCGTCTCTCAACTCGTCTCTCATCTCGTCTATCGACTCGTCTATCGTCTCGTCTCTCGTAACTCGTCTCTCGTCTCTCGTCTCGTCCCTCATCCCTCGTCTCGTCTCAGCTCTCGTCTCGCCTCTCGTCACGCATCGTCTCGTCACTCGTCTCGCATCGTCTCGTTTCACATCTCGTCTCTAGTTTCGTCTCCCATGTCGTCTCGTCTCACGTCTCGCATCGTCTCGACTCTCATCTCGTCTCTAGTTTCGTCTCTCATATCGTCTCTCGTCTCGTCTCTCGTATCGTCTCTTGTCTCGTCTCTCGTCTCGTCCCTCGTCTCTCGTCTCTCGTCTCGTCTCTCGTCTCGTCTCTCGTCACGACTGTCGTCTCTCGTCTCGCCACTCGTCTCGTCTCTCGTCTCGTCTCTCGTCTCACGTCTCTCGTCTCTCGTCTCTCGTCTCGTCTCTCGTCTCTCGGCGCTCGTCTCGTCTCTCGTCTCTCGTCTCGTCCCCGTCTCTCGTCTCGTCTCTCGTCTCTCGTCTCTCGTCTCTCGTCTCTCGTCTCTCGTCTCGTCTCTCGTCTCTCACCTCGTCTCTCGTCTCTCGTCTCGTCACTCGTCTCTCGTCTCTCATCTCGTCTCTCGTCTCTCGTCTCGTCTCTCGTCTCTCGTCTCGTCACTCGTCTCGTCTCTCGTCACTTCTCTCGTCTCGTCTCGTCTCTCGTCTCGTCTCTTGTGTCGTCTCTCGTCTCGTCTCGTCTCGTCTCTCGTCCCGTCCCTCGTCTCTCGTAACTCTTCTCTTTTCTCTTCTGGTCTCTCTTCTGTCGCTTCTCGTCTCGTCTCTCGTCTCGTCTCTCGTCTCTCGTCTCGTCTCTCGTCTCTCTTCGCTCGTCTCGTCTCTCGTCTCTCGTCGCACGTCTCGTCTCTCGTCTCGTCACTTGTTTCGTCCCTCGTCTCGTCCCTCGACTCTTGTCTCGTCTCTCGTCTCTTGCCTCGTCTCTCGTCTCTTGTCTCGTCTCTCGTCTCGTCTCTCGTCTCTCGTCTCGTCTCTCGTCTCGTCTCTCGTATCGTCTCTTGTCTCGTCTCTCGTCTCGTCCCTCGTCTCTCGTCTCTCGTCTCGTCACTCGTCTCTCGTCTCGTCACTCGTCTCTCGTCTCGTCCCTCGTCACGTATCTCGTCTCTCGTCTCTCGTCTCGTCTCTCGTCTCGTCACTCGTCTCGTCTCTCAACTCGTCTCTCGTCTCGTCTCTCGTCACGACTCTCGTCTCTCGTCTCGCCACTCGTCTCGTCTCTCGTCTCGTGTCTCGTCTCACGTCTCTCGTCTCTCGTCTCTCGTCTCGTCTCTCGTCTCTCGGCGCTCGTCTCGTCTCTCGTCTCTCGTCTCGTCCCCGTCTCTCGTCTCTCGTCTCTCGTCTCTCGTCTCTCGTCTCTCGTCTCGTCTCTCGTCTCTCGTCTCGTCTCTCGTCTCTCGTCTCGTCACTCGTCTCTCGTCTCGTCACTCGTCTCTCGTCTCTCGTCTCGTCTCTCGTCTCTCGTCTCGTCTCTCGTCACTTCTCTCGTCTCGTCTCGTCTCTCGTCTCGTCTCTTGTGTCGTCTCTCGTCTCGTCTCGTCTCGGATCTCGTCTCGTCCCTCGTCTCTCGTAACTCTTCTCTTCTCTCTTCTGGTCTCTCTTCTGTCGCTTCTCGTCTCGTCTCTCGTCTTGTCTCTCGTCTCGTCTCTCGTCTCGTCTCTCGTCTCTCGTCTCGTCACTCTCCTCATCTCTCGACTCTTCTCTCGTCACGTCTCTCGTCTTGCCTCTCGTCTCTCCTCTAGTCACTCGTCTCGTCTCTCGACTCGTCTCGACTCTCGTCTCTCGTCTCGTCACTCGTCTTGTCTCTCGTCTCGTCCCTCGTCTCTCGTCTCTCGTCTCGTCTCTCGTCTCTCGTCTCTCGTCTCTTCTCTCGTCTCGTCTCTTGTCTCGTCTCTCGTCTCGTCTCTCGTCTCGTCTCTCGTCTCTCGTCTCGTCTCTCGTCTCTCGTCTCGTCTCTCGTCTCTCTCCGCTCGTCTCGTCTCTCGTCTCTCGTCGCACGTCTCGTCTCTCGTCTCGTCACTTGTTTCGTCCCTCGTCTCGTCCCTCGACTCTTGTCTCGTCTCTCGTCTCTTGCCTCGTCTCTCGTCTCTTGTCTCGTCTCTCGTCTCGTCTCTCGTCTCTCGTCTCGTCTCTCGTCTCGTCTCTCGTATCGTCTCTTGTCTCATCTCTCGTCTCGTCCCTCGTCTCTCGTCTCTCGTCTCGTCACTCGTCTCTCGTCTCGTCCCTCGTCTCGTCTCTCGTCTCTCGTCTCGTCACTCGTCTCGTCTCTCGACTCGTCTCTCGTCTCGTCTCTCGTCATGACTCTAGTCTCTCGTCTCGCCACTCGTCTCGTCACTCGTCTCGTCTCTAGTCTCTCGTCTCACGTCTCTCGTCTCTCGTCTCTCGTCTCTCGTCTCGTCTCTCGTCTCTCGTCTCTCGTCTCTCGTCTCGTCTCTCGTCTCGTCTCTCGTCTCGTCCCTCGTCTCTCGTCTCTCGTCTCGTCTCTCGTCTCGTCACTCGTCTCGTCTCTCGACTCGTCTCTCGTCTCGTCTCTCGTCACGACTCTCGTCTCTCATCTCGCCAGTCGTTGCGTCTCTCGTCTCGTCTCTCGTCTCTCGTCTCACGTCTCTCGTCTCTCGTCTCTCGTCTCGTCTCTCGTGTCTCGGCGCTCGTCTCGTCTCTCGTCTCTCGTCTCGTCCCCGTCTCTCGTCTCGTCTCTCGACTCTCGTCTCTCGTCTCTCGTCTCGTCTCTCGTCTCTCATCTCGTCTCTCGTCTCTCGTCTCGTCACTCGTCTCTCGTCTCTCATCTCGTCTCTCGTCTCTCGTCTCGTCTCTCGTCTCTCGTCTCGTCTCTCGTCTCGTCTCTCGTCACTTCTCTCGTCTCGTCTCGTCTCTCGTCTCGTCTCTTGTGTCGTCTCTCGTCTCGTCTCAGCTCTCGTCTCGCCTCTCGTCACGCATCGTCTCGTCTCTGGTCTCACATCGTCTCGTCTCTCATCTCGTCACTTCTCTCGTCTCGTCTCTCGTCTCTCATCCGTCGTCTCGTCTCTCGTCTCTCGTCTGTCGTCTCGTCTCTTGTCTCGCCCCTCATTTCGTCTCTCGTCTCTCGTCTCTCGTCTCTCGTCTCTCGTCTCTCGTCTCTCGTCTCTCGTCTCTCGTCTCTCGTCTCGTCTCTCGTCTCTGGTCTTGTCTCTCGTCTCGTCTCTCGTCTCTCGACTCGTCTCCCGTCTCGTCTCTCACCTCGTCTCTCATCTCGTCTATCGTCTCTCGTCTCTCGTCTCTCTTCCCTTGTCTCTCGTCTCGTCCCTCATCCATCGTCTCGTCTCAGCTCTCGTCTCGCCTCTCGTCCCACATCGTCTCGTCTCTGGTCTCGCATCGTCTCGTCTCTCATCTCGTCTCTAGTTTCGTCTCTCATATCGTCTCTCGTCTCGTATCTCGTATCGTCTCTTGTCTCGCCTCCCGTCTGGCCTATCGTCACTTGTCTCTCATCTCTCGTCAATCTTCCCTTGTCTCTCGTCTCGTCCCTAATCCCTCGTCTCGTCTCACCTCTCGCCTCGCCTCTCGTCCAGCATCATCTCGTCACTCGTATCGCATCGTCTCGTCTCTCATCTCGTCTCTAGTTTCGTCTCTCATATCGTCTCGTCTCTCGTCTCGCATCTCGTCTCTCGTCTCGTCCCTCGTCTCGTCTCGTCTCTCGTATCGTCTCTCGTCTCTCGTCTCGTCTCTTTTCTCGTCTCTTGTCTTGTCTCTCGTCTCTGGTCTCGTCTCTCATCTCGTCTCTAGTTTCGTCTCTTGTATTTTCTCTCGTCTCGTCTCTCCTATCGTCTCTTGTCTCGTCTCTCGTCTCGTCTCTCGTCTCTAGTCTCGTCTCTCGTCTCGTCTATCGTCTCTTCTCTCGCCTCTCGGCACTCGTCTCTGGTGTCGTCTCTCGTCTCGTCTCGTCTCTCGTCTTGTCTATCGTCTCGTCTCTCGCCTCTCGTCTCTCGCCTCTCGTCTCTCGTGCCTCTTCCCTTGTCTCTCGTCTCGTCCCTCATCCCTCGTCTCGTCTCAGCTCTCGTCTCGCCTCTCGTCACGCATCGTCTCGTCACTCGTCTCGCATCGTCTCGTCTCATATCTCGTCTCTAGTTTCGTCTCCCATGTCGTCTCGTCTCTCGTCTCGCATCGTCTCGTCTCTCATCTCGTCTCTAGTTTCGTCTCTCATATCGTCTCTCGTCTCGTCTCTCGTTTCGTCTCTTGTCTCGTCTCTCGTCTCGTCCCTCGTCTCTCGTCTCTCGTCTCGTCACTCGTCTCTCGTCTCGTCCCTCATCCATCGTCTCGTCTCAGCTCTCGTCTCGCCTCTCGTCCCACGTCGTCTCGTCTCTGGTCTCACATCGTCTCGTCTCTCATCTCGTCTCTTCTCTCGTCACGTCTCTCGTCTCTCATCCGTCGTCTCGTCTCTCGTCTCTCGTCTGTCGTCTCGTCTCTTGTCTCGCCGCTCATTTCGTCTCTCGTCTCTCGTCTCACGTCTCTCGTCTCTAGTCTCTCGTCTCTCGTCTCTCGTCTCTCGTCTCTCGTCTCTCGTCTCGTCTCTCGTCTCTGGTCTTGTCTCTCGTCTCGTCTCTCGTCTCTCGACTCGTCTCCCGTCTCGTCTCTCGTCTCACGTCTCGTCCCATTTCACTCGTCTCTCGTCTCTTGTCTCGTCTCTCGTCTCGTCTCGTCTCTCGTCTCGTCTCTCGTCTCACGTCTCGTCCCATTTCACTCGTCTCTCGTCTCGTCTCGTCTCTCGTTTCGTCCCTCGTCTCTCGTCTCTCGTCTCTCGTCTCTCGTCTCGTCTCTCGTCTCTGGTCTTGTCTCTCGTCTCGTCTCTCGTCTCGTCACTCGTCTTGTCTCTCGTCTCGCCTCTCGTCTCGTCTCTCGTCGCGTCTCGTCTATCGTCTCTCTTCTCGTTTCTCTTCTCGTCTCTCGTCTCTCGTCTCATCTCTCGTCTCGTCTCTCCTCTCGTCTCTCGTCTCGTCTCTCGTGTCGGCTCTTGTCTCGTCTCTCGTCTCTCGTCTCGTCTCTCGTCTCTCGTCTCGCCTCTCGTCTCTCGTCTCTCGTCTCGTCTCTTGTCTCGTCTCTCATCTCGTCTCTCGTCTCTCGTCTCGTCACTCGTCTCGTCTCTCGTCTCTTCTCTCGTCTCGTCTCTAGTCTCGTCTCTCGTATCGTCTCTTGTCTCGTCTCTCGTCTCGTCCCTCGTCTCTCGTCTCTTGTCTCGTCACCCGTCTCGTCTCTTGTCACGTCTCTCGTCTCGTCTCGTCTCTCGTCTCCTTCCTCGTCTCTCGTCTCTCTTCTCGTCTGACTTCTCTCGCCACTCGTCTCGTCACTCGTCTCGTCTCTCGACTCGTCTCTCGTCTCGTCCCTCGTCTCGACTCTCGTCTCTCGTCTCGCCACTCGTCTCGTCTCTCGTCTCGTCTCTCGTCTCTCGTCTCTCGTCTCTCGTCTCTCGTCTCGTCTCTTGTCTCTCGGCGCTCGTCTCGTCTCTCGTCTCTCGTCTCGTCCCCGTCTCTCGTCTCGTCTCTCGTCTCTCATCTCGTCTCTAGTCTCTCGTCTCGTCACTCTTCTCTCGTCTCTCATCTCGTCTCTCGTCTCTGGTCTCGTCTCTCGTCTCTCGTCTCGTCTCTCGTCTCGTCACCCGTCTCTTCTCTCGTCTCGTCTCTCGTCTCGTTTATCGTCTCGTCCCTCGTCTCTCGTCTCTAGTCTCGTCTCTCGTCTCGTCTATCGTCTCGGCTCTCGTCTCTGGTGTCGTCTCTCGTCTCGTCTCGTCTCTCGTCTCGTCTATCGTCTCGTCTCTCGCCTCTCGTCTCTGGCCTCTCGTCTCTCTTCCCTTGTCTCTCGTCTCGTCCCTCATCCCTCGTCTCGTCTCAGCTCTCGTCTCGCCTCTCGTCACGCATCGCCTCGTCACTCGTCTCGCATCGTCTCGTCTCTCATCTCGTCTCTAGTTTCGTCTCTCATATCGTCTCTCGTCTCTCGTCTCGTCTCTCGTCTCTCGTCTCGTCACTCGTCTCGTCTCTCGTCACTTCTCTCGTCTCGTCTCGTCTCTCGTCTCGTCTCTTGTGTCGTCTCTCGTCTCGTCTCGTCTCGTCTCTCGTCCCGTCCCTCGTCTCTCGTAACTCTTCTCTTTTCTCTTCTGGTCTCTCTTCTGTCGCTTCTCGTCTCGTCTCTCGTCTTGTCTCTCGTCTCGTCTCTCGTCTCGTCTCTCGTCTCTCGTCTCGTCACTCGTCTCATCTCTCGACTCGTCTCTCGTCACGTCTCTCGTCTTGCCTCTCGTCTCTCCTCTAGTCACTCGTCTCGTCTCTCGACTCGTCTCGACTCTCGTCTCTCGTCTCGTCACTCGCCTCGTCACTCGTCCCGTCTCTCGTCTCTCGTCTCGTTTATCGTCTCGTCCCTCGTCTCTCGTCTCTCGTCTCGTCTCTCGTCTCTCGTCTCTCGTCTCGTCTCTCGTCTCGTCTCTCGTCTCGTCTCTCGTCTCTCGTATCGTCTCTCGTCTCTCTTCGCTCGTCTCGTCTCTCGTCTCTCGTCGCACGTCTCGTCTCTCGTCTCGTCACTTGTTTCGTCCCTCGTCTCGTCCCTCGACTCTTGTCTCGTCTCTCGTCTCTTGCCTCGTCTCTCGTCTCTTGTCTCGTCTCTCGTCTCGTCTCTCGTCTCTCGTCTCGTCTCTCGTCTCGTCACTCGTCTCGTCTCTCAACTCGTCTCTCGTCTCGTCTCTCGTCACGACTCGCGTCTCTCGTCTCGCCACTCGTCTCGTCTCTCGTCTCCTCTCTCGTCTCGTCACTCGTCTCTCGTCTCTCATCTCGTCTCTCGTCTCTGGTCTCGTCTCTCGTCTCTCGTCTCGTCTCTCGTCCCGTCACTCGTCTCTTCTCTCGTCTCGTCTCTCGTATCGTTTATCGTCTCGTCCCTCGTTTCTCGTCTCTAGTCTCGTCTCTCGTCTCGTCTATCGTCTCGGCTCTCGTCTCTGGTGTCGTCTCTCGTCTCGTCTCGTCTCTCGTCTCGTCTATCGTCTCGTCTCTCGCCTCTCGTCTCTCGCCTCTCGTCTCTCGCCTCTCGTCTCTCGTGTCTCTTCCCTTGTCTCTCGTCTCGTCCCTCATCCCTCGTCTCGTCTCAGCTCTCGTCTCGCCTCTCGTCACGCATCGTCTCGTCACTCGTCTCGCATCGTCTCGTTTCACATCTCGGCTCTAGTTTCGTCTCCCATGTCGTCTCCTCTCTCGTCTCGCATCGCCTCGTCTCTCATCTCGTCTCTAGTTTCGTCTCTCATATCGTCTCTCGTCTCGTCTCTCGTATCGTCTCTTGTCTCGTCTCTCGTCTCGTCCCTCGTCTCTCGTCTCTCGTCTCGTCTCTCGTCTCGTCACTCGTCTCGTCTCTCGACTCGTCTCTCGTCTCGTCTCTCGTCACGACTCTCGTCTCTCGTCTCTCGTCTCACGTCTCTCGTCTCTCGTCTCTCGTCTCGTCTCTCGTGTCTCGGCGCTCGTCTCGTCTCTCGTCTCTCGTCTCGTCCCCGTCTCTCGTCTCGTCTCTCGTCTCTCGTCTCTCGTCACTCGTCTCGTCTCTCGTCTCTCATCTCGTCTCTCGTCTCTCGTCTCGTCACTCGTCTCTCGTCTCTCATCTCGTCTCTCGTCTCTCGTCTCGTCTCTCGTCTCTCGTCTCGTCTCTCGTCTCGTCTCTCGTCACTTCTCTCGTCTCGTCTCGTCTCTCGTCTCGTCTCTTGTGTCGTCTCTCGTCTCGTCTCGTCTCGTCTCTCGACTCGTCCCTCGTCTCTCGTAACTCTTCTCTTCTCTCTTCTGGTCTCTCTTCTGTCGCTTCTCGTCTCGACTCTCGTCTTGTCTCTCGTCTCGTCTCTCGTCTCGTCTCTCGTCTCTCGTCTCGTCACTCGTCTCATCTCTCGACTCGTCTCTCGTCACGTCTCTCGTCTTGCCTCTCGTCTCTCCTCTCGTCACTCGTCTCGTCTCTCGACTCGTCTCTCGTCTCGTCTCTCGTCTCGACTCTCGTCTCTCGTCTCGTATCTCGTCTCTCGTCTCGTCACTCGTCTCGTCTCTCGTCTCGTCTCTCGTCTCTCGTCTCGTTTATCGTCTCGTCCCTCGTCTCTCGTCTCTCGTCTCGTCTCTCGTCTCTCGTCTCTCGTCTCGTCTCTCGTCTCGTCTCTTGTCTCGTCTCTCGTCTCGTCCCTCGTCTCTTGTCACTCGTCTCTCGTCTCGTCACTCGTCTCTCGTCTCGTCCCTCGTCACTCCTCTCGTCTCTCGTCTCTCGTCTCGTCTTTCGTCTCGTCTCGTCTCTCATATCGTCTCTAGTCTCGTCTCTCGTATCGTCTCTTTTCTCGTCCCTCGTCTCTCGTCTCGTCCTACGTCTCTCGTCTCTCGTCTCGCCTCACGTCTCGTCTGTCGGCTCGCCACTTGTCTCGTCTCTCGTCTCGTCCCTCATCTCTGATCTCTCGTCTCTCGCTTCTCGTCTCTCGCCACGTATCTCGTCCCGTTTCTCGTCTCGTCTCTTGTCTCGTCTCTCGTCTCTCATCGCACGTCTCGTCTCTCGTCTCGTCTCTCGTCTCTCTTCGCTCGTCTCGTCTCTCGTCTGTCGTCTCTCGTCTCTCATCGCACGTCTCGTCTCTCGTCTCGTCTCTTGTTTCGTCCCTCGTCTCCTCTCTCGTCTCTTGTCTCGTCTCTCGCCTCTTATCTCGTCCCTCGTCGCGTCTCGTCGCTCGTCTCGTCTCTCGTCTCTCTTCCCTCGTCACGTCTCTCGTCTCTCGTCTCTCGTCTCTCGTCGCACGTCTCGTCTCTCGTCTCGTCTCTCGTCTCGTCTCTTGTTTCGTCCCTCGTCTCTCTTCCCTTGTCTCTCGTCTCGTCCCTCATCCCTTGTCTCGTCTCAGCTCTCGTTTCGCCTCTCGTCCCGCATCAACTCGTCACTCGTCTCGCATTGTCTCGTCTCACATCTCGTCTCTAGATTCGTCTCTCATGTCGTCTCGTCTCTCGTCTCGCATCGTCTCGTCTCTCATCTCGTCTCTAGTTTCGTCTCTCGTATCGTCTCTCATCTCGTCTCTCGACTCGTCTCTCGTCTCGTCTCTCGTCACGACTCTCGTCTCTCGTCTCGCCACTCGTCTCGTCTCTCGTCTCGTCTCTCGTCTCTCGTCTCACGTCTCTCGTCTCTCGTCACTCGTCTCGTCTCTCGTCTCTCGGCGCTCGTCTCGTCTCTCGTCTCTCGTCTCGTCCCCGTCTCTCGTCTCGTCTCTCGTCTCTCGTCTCTCGTCTCTCGTCTCTCGTCTCTCGTCTCGTCTCTCGTCTCTCATCTCGTCTCTCGTCTCTCGTCTCGTCACTCGTCTCTCGTCTCTCATCTCGTCTCTCGTCTCTCGTCTCGTCTCTCGTCTCTCGTCTCGTCTCTCGTCTCGTCTCTCGTCTCGTCTCTCGTCTCGACCCTCGTCACTCGTAACTCTTCTCTTCTCACTTCTGGTCTCTCTTCTGTCGCTTCTCGTCTCGTCTCTCGTCTTGTCTCTCGTTTCGTCTCTCGTCTCGTCTCTCGTCTCTCGTCTCGTCACTCGTCTCGTCTCTCGACTCGTCTCTCGTTACGTCTCTCGTCTCGCCTCTCGTCTCTCCTCTCGTCACTCGTCTCGTCTCTCGACTCGTCTCTCGTCTCGTCTCTCGTCTCGACTCTCGTCTCTCGTCTCGTCACCCGTCTCGTCTCTCGTCTCGTCTCTCGTCTCTCGTCTCGTTTATCGTCTCGTCCCTCGTCTCTCGTCTCTCGTCTCGTCTCTCGTCTCTCGTCTCTCGTCTCGTCTCTCGTCTCGTCTCTCGTCTCGTCTCTCGTCTCTCGTCTCGTCTCTCGTCTCTCTTCGCTCGTCTCGTCTCCCGTCTCTCGTCTCGTCTCTTGTCTCGTCTCTCGTCTCGTCTCTCGTCTCGTCTCTCGTCTCTCGTCTCGTCTCTCGTCTCTCTTCGCTCGTCTCGTCTCTCGTCTCTCGTCTCTCGTCGCACGTCTCGTCTCTCGTCTCGTCACTTGTTTCGTCCCTCGTCTCGTCCCTCGACTCTTGTCTCGTCTCTCGTCTCTTGCCTCGTCTCTCGTCTCTTGTCTCGTCTCTCGTCTCGTCTCTCGTCTCGTCTCTCGTATCGTCTCTTGTCTCGTCTCACGTCTCGTCCCTCGTCTCTCGTCTCTCGTCTCGTCACTCGTCTCTCGTCTCGTCTCTCGTCTCGTCTCTCGTCTCTCGTCTCTCGTCTCGTCACTCGTCTCGTCTCTCGACTCGTCTCTCGTCTCGTCTCTCGTCACGACTCTCGTCTCTCGTCTCGCCACTCGTATCGTCTCTCGTCTCGTCACTCGTCTCTCGTCACACGTCTCTCGTCTCGTCTCTCGTCTCTCGTCTCTCGTCTCTCGTATCGTCTCTTGTCTCGTCTCTCGTCTCTCGTCTCTCTTCTCGTCTCTCGTCTCTCTTCGCTCGTCTCGTCTCTCGTCTCTCGTCTCTCGTCGCACGTCTCGTCTCTCGTCTCGTCACTTGTTTCGTCCCTCGTCTCGTCTCTTGTCTCGTCTATCGTCTCGTCTCTCGTCTCTCGTCTCGTCTCTCGTCTCTCGTCTCGTCTCTCGTCTCTTCTCTCGTCTCGTCTCGTCTCTCGTCTCGTCTCTTGTGTCGTCTCTCGTCTCCTCTCGTCTCGTCTCTCGTCTCTCGTCTCGTCTCTCGTCTCTCGTCTCGTCTCTCGTCTCGTCCCGTCTCTCGTCTCGTCTCGTCTCTCGTCTCGTCCCTCGTCTCCCGTCTCTCTTCTCGTCTCTCTTCTCTCGTCTCTCGTCTCGTCTCTCGTCTCGTCTCTCTTCTCGTCTCTCGTCTCGTCTCCCGTCTCGACTCTCTTCTCGTCTCTTGTCTCGTCTCTCGTCTCTGGTCTCGTCTCTCATCTCGTCTCTAGTTTCGTCTCTCGTCTCGTCTCTCGTCTCTCGTCTCTCGTCTCTCGTCTCGTCTCTCGTCTCTCGTCTCGTCTCTCGTCTCGTCTCTCGTATCGTCTCTTGTCTCGTTTCTCGTCTCGTCCCTCGTCTCTCGTCTGTATCTCTCGTCTCGTCTCTCGTCTCTCGTCTCGTCTCTCGTCTCGTCCCATCTCTCGTCTCGTCTCGTCTCTCGTCTCGTCCCTCGTCCCCCGTCTCTCTTCTCGTCTCTCTTCTCCCGTCTCTCGTCTCGTCTCTCGTCTCGTCTCTCTTCTCGTCTCTCGTCTCGTCTCCCGTCTCGTCTCTCTTCTCGTCTCTTGTCTCGTCTCTCGTCTCTGGTCTCGTCTCTCATCTCGTCTCTAGTTTCGTCTCTCGTCTCGTCTCTCGTCTCTCGTCTCTCGTCTCTCGTCTCTCGTCTCGTCTCTCGTCTCTGGTCTCGTCACTCGTCTCGTCTCTCGTATCTTGTCTCTCGTCTCTCGTTTCTCTTCCCTTGTCTCTTGTCTCCTCCCTCATCCATCGTCTCGTCTCAGCTCTCGTCTCGCCTCTCGTCCCACATCGTCTCGTCTCTGGTCTCGCATCGTCACGTCTCTCATCTCGTCTCTAGTTTCGTCTCTCATATCGTCTCTCGTCTCGTATCTCGTATCGTCTCTTGTCTCGCCTCCCGTCTGGCCTATCGTTACTTGTCTCTCATCTCTCGTCAATCTTCCCTTGTCTCTCGTCTCGTCCCTCAACCCTCGTCTCGTCTCACCTCTCGCCTCGACTCTCGTCCCGCATCATCTCGTCACTCGTCTCGCATCGTCTCGTCTCTCATCTCGTCTCTAGTTTCGTCTCTCATATCGTCTCGTCTCTCGTCTCGCATCTCGTCTCTCGTCTCTCGTCTCGTCTCTCGTCTCGTCTCGTCTCTCGCCTCGTCTCTCGTCTCTCGTCTCGTCTCTCTTCTCGGCTCTTGTCTCGTCTCTCGTCTCTGGTCTCGTCTCTCGTCTCTCGTCTAGTCTCTCGTCTCTCGGCGATCGTCTCGTCTCTCGTCTCTCGTCTCTCGTCACACGTCTCGGCTCTCGTCTCGTCACTTGTTTCGTCCCTCGTCTCGTCCCTCGTCTCTTGTCACGTCTCTCATCTCTTGCCTCGTCTCTCGTCTCTTGTCTCGTCTCTCGTCTCGTCTCTCGTCTCTCGTCTCGTCTCTCGTCTCGTCCCTCGTCTCTCGTCTCTCGTCTCGTCACTCGTCTCGTCTCTCGACTCGTCTCTCGTCTCGTCTCTCGTCACGACTCTCGTCTCTCGTCTCGCCACTCGTCTCGTCTCGTCTCTCATATCGTCTCTAGTCTCGTCTCTCGTATCGTCTCTTTTCTCGTCCCTCGTCTCTCGTCTCGTCCTACGTCTCTCGTCTCTCGTCTCGCCTCTCGTCTCTCGTCTCGCCTCTCGTCTCGTCTGTCGGCTCGCCACTTGTCTCGTCTCTCGTCTCGTCCCTCATCTCTGATCTCTCGTCTCACGCTTCTCGTCTCTCGCCACGTATCTCGTCCCGTTTCTCGTCTCGTCTCTTGTCTCGTCTCTCGTCTCGTCTGTCGTCTCGTCGCTCGTCTCTCGTCTCGTCTCTCGTCTCGTCTCTCGTCTCGTCTCTCGTCTCTCTTCGCTCGTCTCGTCTCTCGTCTCTCGTCTCTCGTCGCACGTCTCGTCTCTCGTCACGTCACTTGTTTCGTCCCTCGTCTCGTCCCTCGACTCTTGTCTCTTCTCTCGTCTCTTGCCTCGTCTCTCGTCTCTTGTCTCGTCTCTCGTCTCGTCTCTCGTCTCGTCTCTCGTATCGTCTCTTGTCTCGTCTCTCGTCTCGTCCCTCGTCTCTCGTCTCTCGTCTCGTCACTCGTCTCTCGTCTCGTCCCTCGTCTCGTCTCTCGTCTCTCGTCTCGTCTCTCGTCTCGTCACTCGTCTCGTCTCTCGACTCGTCTCTCGTCTCGTCTCTCGTCACGACTCTCGTCTCTCGTCTCGCCACTCGTCTCGTCTCTCGTCTCGTCACTCGTCTCTCGTCACACGTCTCTCGTCTCTCCTCTCTCGTCTCTCGTCTCGTCTCTCGTCTCTCGTCTCTCGTCTCGTCTCTTGTCTCGTCTCTCGTCTCTCGTCTCTCGTCTCGTCTCTCGTCTCTCTTCGCTCGTCTCGTCACTCGTCTCTCGTCTCTCGTCTCTCGTCGCACGTCTCGTCTCTCGTCTCGTCACTTGTTTCGTCCCTCGTCTCGTCCCTCGACTCTTGTCTCGTCTCTCGTCTCTTGTCTCGTCTCTCGTCTCGTATCTCGTCTCTCGTCTCGTCTCTCGTCTCGTCTCTCGTCTCTCGTCTCGTCTCTCGTCTCTTCTCTCGTCTCGTCTCGTCTCTCGTCTCGTCTCTTGTGTCGTCTCTCGTCTCCTCTCGTCTCGTCTCTCTTCTCTCGTCTCGTCTCTCGTCTCTCGTCTCGTCTCTCGTCTCGTCCCGTCTCTCGTCTCGTCTCGTCTCTCGTCTCGTCCCTCGTCTCCCGTCTCTCTTCTCGTCTCTCTTCTCTCGTCTCTCGTCTCGTCTCTCGTCTCGTCTCTCTTCTCGTCTCTCGTCTCGTCTCCCGTCTCGACTCTCTTCTCGTCTCTTGTCTCGTCTCTCGTCTCTGGTCTCGTCTCTCATCTCGTCTCTAGTTTCGTCTCTCGTCTCGTCTCTCGTCTCTCGTCTCGTCTCTCGTCTCGTCTCTCGTATCGTCTCTTGTCTCGTTTCTCGTCTCGTCCCTCGTCACTCGTCTGTATCTCTCGTCTCGTCTCTCGTCTCTCGTCTCGTCTCTCGTCTCGTCCCATCTCTCGTCTCGTCTCGTCTCTCGTCTCGTCCCTCGTCCCCCGTCTCTCTTCTCGTCTCTCTTCTCCCGTCTCTCGTCTCGTCTCTCGACTCGTCTCTCTTCTCGTCTCTCGTCTCGTCTCCCGTCTCGTCTCTCTTCTCGTCTCTTGTCTCGTCTCTCGTCTCTGGTCTCGTCTCTCATCTCGTCTCTAGTTTCGTCTCTCGTCTCGTCTCTCATCTCTCGTCTCTCGTCTCTCGTCTCTCGTCTCGTCTCTCGTCTCTGGTCTCGTCACTCGTCTCGTCTCTCGTATCTTGTCTCTCGTCTCTCGTTTCTCTTCCCTTGTCTCTTGTCTCCTCCCTCATCCATCGTCTCGTCTCAGCTCTCGTCTCGCCTCTCGTCCCACATCGTCTCGTCTCTGGTCTCGCATCGTCACGTCTCTCATCTCGTCTCTAGTTTCGTCTCTCATATCGTCTCTCGTCTCGTATCTCGTATCGTCTCTTGTCTCGCCTCCCGTCTGGCCTATCGTTACTTGTCTCTCATCTCTCGTCAATCTTCCCTTGTCTCTCGTCTCGTCCCTCAACCCTCGTCTCGTCTCACCTCTCGCCTCGACTCTCGTCCCGCATCATCTCGTCACTCGTCTCGCATCGTCTCGTCTCTCATCTCGTCTCTAGTTTCGTCTCTCATATCGTCTCGTCTCTCGTCTCGCATCTCGTCTCTCGTCTCGTCTCTCATCTCGTCTCTAGTTTCGTCTCTCATATCGTCTCGTCTCTCGTCTCGCATCTCGTCTCTCGTCTCGTCTCTCGTCTCGTCTCGTCTCTCGCCTCGTCTCTCGTCTCTCGTCTCGTCTCTCTTCTCGTCTCTTGTCTTGTCTCTCGTCTCTGGTCTCGTCTCTCACCTCGTCTCTAGTTTCGTCTCTTGTATCGTCTCTCGTCTCGTCTCGCGTATCGTCTCTCGTCTCGTCTCTCGTCTCTCGTCTCGTCTCTCGTCTCGTCTCTCGTCTCGCCTCTCGTCTCTCGTCTCGTCACTCGTCTCGTCTCTCGACTCGTCTCTCGTCTCGTCTCTCGTCTCGACTCTCGTCTTTCGTCTCGCCACTCGTCTCGTCTCTCGTCTCGTCTCTCGTCTCTCGTCTCGTCTCTAGTCTCTCGTCTCGTCACTCGTCTCTCGTCTCTCATCTCGTCTCTCGTCTCTGGTCTCGTCTCTCGTTTCTCGTCTCCTCTCTTCGTCTCGTCCCTCGTCTCTCGTCTCTCGTCTCGTCTCACGTCTCTCGTCTCTCATCTCGTCTCTCGTCTCGTCCCTCGTCTCTCATCTCGTCTCTAGTCTCTCGTCTCGTCACTCGTCTCTCGTCTCTCATCTCGTCTCTCGTCTCTGGTCTCGTCTCTCGTCTCTCGTCTCCTCTCTTCGTCTCGTCCCTCGTCTCTCGTCTCTCGTCTCGTCTCACGTCTCTCGTCTCTCGTCTCGTCTCTCGTCTCGTCTCTTGTCTCGTCTCTCGTCTCGACTCTCGTCTCGTCTCTCGTCTCTCGTCTCTCGTCTCGTCTCTCGTCTCTCTTCGCTCGTCTCGTCTCTCGTCTCCTCTCGTCTCGTCTCTCGTCTCTCGTCTCGTCTCTCGTCTCTCGTCTCGTCTCTCGTCTCGTCCCGTCTCTCGTCTCGTCTCGTCTCTCGTCTCGTCCCTCGTCTCCCGTCTCTCTTCTCGTCTCTCTTCTCTCGTCTCTCGTCTCGTCTCTCGTCTCGTCTCTCTTCTCGTCTCTCGTCTCGTCTCCCGTCTCGACTCTCTTCTCGTCTCTTGTCTCGTCTCTCGTCTCTGGTCTCGTCTCTCATCTCGTCTCTAGTTTCGTCTCTCGTCTCGTCTCTCGTCTCTCGTCTCTCGTCTCTCGTCTCGTCTCTCGTCTCTCGTCTCGTCTCTCGTCTCGTCTCTCGTATCGTCTCTTGTCTCGTTTCTCGTCTCGTCCCTCGTCTCTCGTCTGTATCTCTCGTCTCGTCTCTCGTCTCTCGTCTCGTCTCTCGTCTCGTCCCATCTCTCGTCTCGTCTCGTCTCTCGTCTCGTCCCTCGTCCCCCGTCTCTCTTCTCGTCTCTCTTCTCCCGTCTCTCGTCTCGTCTCTCGTCTCGTCTCTCTTCTCGTCTCTCGTCTCGTCTCCCGTCTCGTCTCTCTTCTCGTCTCTTGTCTCACGTCTCTCGTCTCTCGTCACTCGTCTCGTCTCTCGTCTCTCGGCGCTCGTCTCGTCTCTCGTCTCTCGTCTCGTCCCCGTCTCTCGTCTCGTCTCTCGTCTCTCGTCTCTCGTCTCTCGTCTCTCGTCTCTCGTCTCACCTCTCGCCTCGACTCTCGTCCCGCATCATCTCGTCACTCGTCTCGCATCGTCTCGTCTCTCATCTCGTCTCTAGTTTCGTCTCTCATATCGTCTCGTCTCTCGTCTCGCATCTCGTCTCTCGTCTCTCGTCTCGTCTCTCGTCTCGTCTCGTCTCTCGCCTCGTCTCTCGTCTCTCGTCTCGTCTCTCTTCTCGTCTCTTGTCTCGTCTCTCGTCTCTGGTCTCGTCTCTCGTCTCTCGTCTAGTCTCTCGTCTCTCGGCGATCGTCTCGTCTCTCGTCTCTCGTCTCTCGTCACACGTCTCGGCTCTCGTCTCGTCACTTGTTTCGTCCCTCGTCTCGTCCCTCGTCTCTTGTCACGTCTCTCATCTCTTGCCTCGTCTCTCGTCTATTGTCTCGTCTCTCGTCTCGTCTCTCGTCTCTCGTCTCGTCTCTCGTCTCGTCCCTCGTCTCTCGTCTCTCGTCTCGTCACTCGTCTCGTCTCTCGACTCGTCTCTCGTCTCGTCTCTCGTCACGACTCTCGTCTCTCGTCTCGCCACTCGTCTCGTCTCGTCTCTCATATCGTCTCTAGTCTCGTCTCTCGTATCGTCTCTTTTCTCGTCCCTCGTCTCTCGTCTCGTCCTACGTCTCTCGTCTCTCGTCTCGCCTCTCGTCTCTCGTCTCGCCTCTCGTCTCGTCTGTCGGCTCGCCACTTGTCTCGTCTCTCGTCTCGTCCCTCATCTCTGATCTCTCGTCTCACGCTTCTCGTCTCTCGCCACGTATCTCGTCCCGTTTCTCGTCTCGTCTCTTGTCTCGTCTCTCGTCTCGTCTGTCGTCTCGTCGCTCGTCTCTCGTCTCGTCTCTCGTCTCGTCTCTCGTCTCGTCTCTCGTCTCTCTTCGCTCGTCTCGTCTCTCGTCTCTCGTCTCTCGTCGCACGTCTCGTCTCTCGTCACGTCACTTGTTTCGTCCCTCGTCTCGTCCCTCGACTCTTGTCTCTTCTCTCGTCTCTTGCCTCGTCTCTCGTCTCTTGTCTCATCTCTCGTCTCGTCTCTCGTCTCGTCTCTCGTATCGTCTCTTGTCTCGTCTCTCGTCTCGTCCCTCGTCTCTCGTCTCTCGTCTCGTCACTCGTCTCTCGTCTCGTCCCTCGTCTCGTCTCTCGTCTCTCGTCTCGTCTCTCGTCTCGTCACTCGTCTCGTCTCTCGACTCGTCTCTCGTCTCGTCTCTCGTCACGACTCTCGTCTCTCGTCTCGCCACTCGTCTCGTCTCTCGTCTCGTCACTCGTCTCTCGTCACACGTCTCTCGTCTCTCCTCTCTCGTCTCTCGTCTCGTCTCTCGTCTCTCGTCTCTCGTCTCGTCTCTTGTCTCGTCTCTCGTCTCTCGTCTCTCGTCTCGTCTCTCGTCTCTCTTCGCTCGTCTCGTCACTCGTCTCTCGTCTCTCGTCTCTCGTCGCACGTCTCGTCTCTCGTCTCGTCACTTGTTTCGTCCCTCGTCTCGTCCCTCGACTCTTGTCTCGTCTCTCGTCTCTTGTCTCGTCTCTCGTCTCGTATCTCGTCTCTCGTCTCGTCTCTCGTCTCGTCTCTCGTCTCTCGTCTCGTCTCTCGTCTCTTCTCTCGTCTCGTCTCGTCTCTCGTCTCGTCTCTTGTGTCGTCTCTCGTCTCCTCTCGTCTCGTCTCTCTTCTCTCGTCTCGTCTCTCGTCTCTCGTCTCGTCTCTCGTCTCGTCCCGTCTCTCGTCTCGTCTCGTCTCTCGTCTCGTCCCTCGTCTCCCGTCTCTCTTCTCGTCTCTCTTCTCTCGTCTCTCGTCTCGTCTCTCGTCTCGTCTCTCTTCTCGTCTCTCGTCTCGTCTCCCGTCTCGACTCTCTTCTCGTCTCTTGTCTCGTCTCTCGTCTCTGGTCTCGTCTCTCATCTCGTCTCTAGTTTCGTCTCTCGTCTCGTCTCTCGTCTCTCGTCTCGTCTCTCGTCTCGTCTCTCGTATCGTCTCTTGTCTCGTTTCTCGTCTCGTCCCTCGTCACTCGTCTGTATCTCTCGTCTCGTCTCTCGTCTCTCGTCTCGTCTCTCGTCTCGTCCCGTCTCTCGTCTCGTCTCGTCTCTCGTCTCGTCCCTCGACCCCCGTCTCTCTTCTCGTCTCTCTTCTCCCGTCTCTCGTCTCGTCTCTCGTCTCGTCACTCTTCTCGTCTCTCGTCTCGTCTCCCGTCTCGTCTCTCTTCTCGTCTCTTGTCTCGTCTCTCGTCTCTGGTCTCGTCTCTCATCTCGTCTCTAGTTTCGTCTCTCGTCTCGTCTCTCATCTCTCGTCTCTCGTCTCTCGTCTCTGGTCTCGTCTCTCGTCTCTGGTCTCGTCACTCGTCTCGTCTCTCGTATCTTGTCTCTCGTCTCTCGTCTCTCTTCCCTTGTCTCTCGTCTCCTCCCTCATCCATCGTCTCGTCTCAGCTCTCGTCTCGCCTCTCGTCCCACATCGTCTCGTCTCTGGTCTCGCATCGTCACGTCTCTCATCTCGTCTCTAGTTTCGTCTCTCATATCGTCTCTCGTCTCGTATCTCGTATCGTCTCTTGTCTCGCCTCCCGTCTGGCCTATCGTTACTTGTCTCTCATCTCTCGTCAATCTTCCCTTGTCTCTCGTCTCGTCCCTCAACCCTCGTCTCGTCTCACCTCTCGCCTCGACTCTCGTCCCGCATCATCTCGTCACTCGTCTCGCATCGTCTCGTCTCTCATCTCGTCTCTAGTTTCGTCTCTCATATCGTCTCGTCTCTCGTCTCGCATCTCGTCTCTCGTCTCGTCTCTCATCTCGTCTCTAGTTTCGTCTCTCATATCGTCTCGTCTCTCGTCTCGCATCTCGTCTCTCGTCTCGTCTCTCGTCTCGTCTCGTCTCTCGCCTCGTCTCTCGTCTCTCGTCTCGTCTCTCTTCTCGTCTCTTGTCTTGTCTCTCGTCTCTGGTCTCGTCTCTCACCTCGTCTCTAGTTTCGTCTCTTGTATCGTCTCTCGTCTCGTCTCGCGTATCGTCTCTCGTCTCGTCTCTCGTCTCTCGTCTCGTCTCTCGTCTCGTCTCTCGTCTCGCCTCTCGTCTCTCGTCTCGTCACTCGTCTCGTCTCTCGACTCGTCTCTCGTCTCGTCTCTCGTCTCGACTCTCGTCTTTCGTCTCGCCACTCGTCTCGTCTCTCGTCTCGTCTCTCGTCTCTCGTCTCGTCTCTAGTCTCTCGTCTCGTCACTCGTCTCTCGTCTCTCATCTCGTCTCTCGTCTCTGGTCTCGTCTCTCGTTTCTCGTCTCCTCTCTTCGTCTCGTCCCTCGTCTCTCGTCTCTCGTCTCGTCTCACGTCTCTCGTCTCTCATCTCGTCTCTCGTCTCGTCCCTCGTCTCTCATCTCGTCTCTAGTCTCTCGTCTCGTCACTCGTCTCTCGTCTCTCATCTCGTCTCTCGTCTCTGGTCTCGTCTCTCGTCTCTCGTCTCCTCTCTTCGTCTCGTCCCTCGTCTCTCGTCTCTCGTCTCGTCTCACGTCTCTCGTCTCTCGTCTCGTCTCTCGTCTCGTCTCTTGTCTCGTCTCTCGTCTCGACTCTCGTCTCGTCTCTCGTCTCTCGTCTCTCGTCTCGTCTCTCGTCTCTCTTCGCTCGTCTCGTCTCTCGTCTCTCGTCTCTCGTCGCACGTCTCGGCTCTCGTCTCGTCACTTGTTTCGTCCCTCGTCTCGTCCCTCGTCTCTTGTCACGTCTCTCATCTCTTGCCTCGTCTCTCGTCTCTTGTCTCGTCTCTCGTCTCGTCTCTCGTCTCTCGTCTCGTCTCTCGTCTCGTCTCTCATCTCGTCTCTAGTTTCGTCTCTCATATCGTCTCTCGTCTCGTCTCTCGTATCGTCTCTTGTCTCGTCTCTCGTCTCGTCCCTCGTCACTCGTCTCTCGTCTCGTCACTCGTCTCGTCTCTCGACTCGTCTCTCGTCTCGTCTCTCGTCACGACTCTCGTCTCTCGTCTCGCCACTCGTCTCGTCTCTCGTCTCGTCTCTCGTCTCTCGTCTCACGTCTCTCGTCTCGTCTCTCGTCTCGTCTCTTGTGTCGTCTCTCGTCTCTCGTCTCGTCACTCGTCTCTCGTCTCGTCCCTCGTCTCTCGTCTCTCGTCTCGTCAATCGTCTCTCGTCTCGTCCCTCGTCTCGTCTCTCTTCTCTTCTCTCGTCTCGTCTCGTCTCTCGTCTCGTCTCACGTCTCTCGTCTCTCGTCTCGTCTCTCGTCGCGTCTCTCGTCTCTAGTCTCGTCTCTCGTCTCGTCTCTCATCTCGTCTCTAGTTTCGTCTCTCATATCGTCTCTTGTCTCGTCTCTCGTATCGTCTCTTGTCTCGTCTCCCGTCTCGTCCCTCGTCTCTCGTCTCTCGTCTCGTCACTCGTCTCGTCTCTCGACTCGTCTCTCGTCTCGTCTCTCGTCACGACTCTCGTCTCTCGTCTCGCCACTCGTCTCGTCTCTCGTCTCGTCTCTCGTCTCTCGTCTCACGTCTCTCGTCTCTCGTCTCTCGTCTCGTCTCTCGTCTCTCGGCGCTCGTCTCGTCCCTCGTCTCGTCTCTCTTCTCTTCTCTCGTCTCGTCTCGTCTCTCGTCTCGTCTCACGTCTCTCGTCTCTCGTCTCGTCTCTCGTCTCGTCTCTCGTCTCTCGTCTCGTCTCTCGTCTCGTCTCTCATCTCGTCTCTAGTTTCGTCTCTCATATCGTCTCTTGTCTCGTCTCTCGTATCGTCTCTTGTCTCGTCTCTCGTCTCGTCCCTCGTCTCTCGTCTCTCGTCTCGTCACTCGTCTCGTCTCTCGACTCGTCTCTCGTCTCGTCTCTCGTCACGACTCTCGTCTCTCGTCTCGCCACTCGTCTCGTCTCTCGTCTCGTCTCTCGTCTCTCGTCTCACGTCTCTCGTCTCTCGTCTCTCGTCTCGTCTCTCGTCTCTCGTCTCTCGTCTCGTCTTTCGTCTCTCATCTCGTCTCTCGTCTCTCGTCTCGTCACTCGTCTCTCGTCTCGTCCCTCGTCTCTCGTCTCTCGTCTCGTCTCTCGTCTCTCGTCTCGTCTCTCGTCTCGTCTCTCTTCTCTTCTCTCGTCTCGTCTCGTCTCTCGCCTCGTCTCTTGTGTCGTCTCTCGTCTCGTCTCGTCTCGTCTCTCGTCTCGTCCCTCGTCTCTCGTACTCTTCTCTTCTCTCTTCTGGTCTCTCTTCTGTCCCTTCTCGTCTCGTCTCTCGTCTTGTCTCTCGTCTCGTCTCTCGTCTCGTCTCTCGTCTCTCGTCTCGTCACTCGTCTCGTCTCTCGACTCGCCTCTCGTCTCGTCTCTCGTCTCGCCTCCCGTCTCTCGTCTCGTCACTCGTCTCGTCTCTCGACTCGTCTCTCGTCTCGTCTCTCGTCCCGACTCTCGTCTCTCGTCTCGTCACTCGTCTCGTCTCTCGTCTCGTCACTCGTCTCGTCTCTCGTCTCGTCTCTCGTCTCTCGTCTCGTTTATCGTCTCGTCCCTCGTCTCTCGTCTCTCGTCTCTCTTCTCGTCCCTCTTCTCTCGTCACTCGTCTCGTCTCTCATCTCGTCTCTAGTCTCTCGTCTCGTCACTCGTCTCTCGTCTCTCATCTCGTCTCTCGTCTCTGGTCTCGTCTCTCGTCTCTCGTCTCCTCTCTTCGTCTCGTCACTCGTCTCTTCTCTCGTCTCGTCTCACGTCTCTCGTCTCTCGTCTCGTCTCTCGTCTCGTCTCTTGTCTCGTCTCTCGTCTCGTCTCTCGTCTCGTCTCTCGTCTCTCGTCTCTTGTCTCGTCTCTCGTCTCGTCTCTCGTCTCTCGTCTCGTCTCTCGTCTCGTCTCTCATCTCGTCTCTAGTTTCGTCTCTCATATCGTCTCTCGTCTCGTCTCTCGTATCGTCTCTTGTCTCGTCTCTCGTCTCGTCCCTCGTCTCTCGTCTCTCGTCTCGTCACTCGTCTCGTCTCTCGTCTCTCATCTCTCGTCTCTCGTCTCGTCTCTCGTCTCGTCACTCGTCTCGTCTCTCGACTCGTCTCTCGTCTCGTCTCTCGTCACGACTCTCGTCTCTCGTCTCGCCACTCGTCTCGTCTCTCGTCTCGTCTCTCGTCTCTCGTCTCACGTCTCTCGTCTCGTCTCTCGTCTCGTCTCTCGTCTCTCGGCGCTGGTCTCGTCTCTCGTCTCTCGTCTCGTCCCCGTCTCTCGTCTCGTCTCTCGTCTCTCGTCTCTCGTCTCTCGACTCGTCTCTTGTCTCGTCTCTCGTCACGACTCTCGTCTCTCGTCTCGCCACTCGTCTCGTCTCTCGTCTCGTCTCTCGTCTCTCGTCTCACGTCTCTCGTCTCGTCTCTCGTCTCGTCTCTTGTGTCGTCTCTCGTCTCTCGTCTCGTCACTCGTCTCTCGTCTCGTCCCTCGTCTCTCGTCTCTCGTCTCGTCAATCGTCTCTCGTCTCGTCCCTCGTCTCGTCTCTCTTCTCTTCTCTCGTCTCGTCTCGTCTCTCGTCTCGTCTCACGTCTCTCGTCTCTCGTCTCGTCTCTCGTCTCGTCTCTCATCTCGTCTCTAGTTTCGTCTCTCATATCGTCTCTTGTCTCGTCTCTCGTATCGTCTCTTGTCCCGTCTCTCGTCTCGTCCCTCGTCTCTCGTCTCTCGTCTCGTCACTCGTCTCGTCTCTCGACTCGTCTCTCGTCTCGTCTCTCGTCACGACTCTCGTCTCTCGTCTCGCCACTCGTCTCGTCTCTCGTCTCGTCTCTCGTCTCTCGTCTCACGTCTCTCGTCTCTCGTCTCTCGTCTCGTCTCTCGTCTCTCGGCGCTCGTCTCGTCTCTCGTCTCTCGTCTCGTCCCCGTCTCTCGTCTCGTCTCTCGTCTCTCGTCTCTCGTCTCTCGTCTCTCGTCTCTCGTCTCGTCTTTCGTCTCTCATCTCGTCTCTCGTCTCTCGTCTCGTCACTCGTCTCTCGTCTCGTCCCTCGTCTCTCGTCTCTCGTCTCGTCAATCGTCTCTCGTCTCGTCCCTCGTCTCGTCTCTCTTCTCTTCTCTCGTCTCGTCTCGTCTCTCGCCTCGTCTCTTGTGTCGTCTCTCGTCTCGTCTCGTCTCGTCTCTCGTCTCGTCCCTCGTCTCTCGTACTCTTCTCTTCTCTCTTCTGGTCTCTCTTCTGTCCCTTCTCGTCTCGTCTCTCGTCTTGTCTCTCGTCTCGTCTCTCGTCTCGTCTCTCGTCTCTCGTCTCGTCACTCGTCTCGTCTCTCGACTCGCCTCTCGTCTCGTCTCTCTTCTCTTCTCTCGTCTCGTCTCGTCTCTCGTCTCGTCTCACGTCTCTCGTCTCTCGTCTCGTCTCTCGTCTCGTCTCTCGTCTCTCGTCTCGTCTCTCGTCTCGTCTCTCGTCTCGTCTCTCATCTCGTCTCTAGTTTCGTCTCTCATATCGTCTCTTGTCTCGTCTCTCGTATCGTCTCTTGTCCCGTCTCTCGTCTCGTCTCTCGTCTCTCGTCTCTCGTCGCACGTCTCGTCTCTCGTCACGTCACTTGTTTCGTCCCTCGTCTCGTCCCTCGACTCTTGTCTCTTCTCTCGTCTCTTGCCTCGTCTCTCGTCTCTTGTCTCGTCTCTCGTCTCGTCTCTCGTCTCGTCTCTCGTATCGTCTCTTGTCTCGTCTCTCGTCTCGTCCCTCGTCTCTCGTCTCTCGTCTCGTCACTCGTCTCTCGTCTCGTCCCTCGTCTCGTCTCTCGTCTCTCGTCTCGTCTCTCGTCTCGTCACTCGTCTCGTCTCTCGACTCGTCTCTCGTCTCGTCTCTCGTCACGACTCTCGTCTCTCGTCTCGCCACTCGTCTCGTCTCTCGTCTCGTCACTCGTCTCTCGTCACACGTCTCTCGTCTCTCCTCTCTCGTCTCTCGTCTCGTCTCTCGTCTCTCGTCTCTCGTCTCGTCTCTTGTCTCGTCTCTCGTCTCTCGTCTCTCGTCTCGTCTCTCGTCTCTCTTCGCTCGTCTCGTCACTCGTCTCTCGTCTCTCGTCTCTCGTCGCACGTCTCGTCTCTCGTCTCGTCACTTGTTTCGTCCCTCGTCTCGTCCCTCGACTCTTGTCTCGTCTCTCGTCTCTTGTCTCGTCTCTCGTCTCGTCTCTCGTCTCTCGTCTCGTCTCTCGTCTCGTCTCTCGTCTCTCGTCTCGTCTCTCGTCTCTTCTCTCGTCTCGTCTCGTCTCTCGTCTCGTCTCTTGTGTCGTCTCTCGTCTCCTCTCGTCTCGTCTCTCTTCTCTCGTCTCGTCTCTCGTCTCTCGTCTCGTCTCTCGTCTCGTCCCGTCTCTCGTCTCGTCTCGTCTCTCGTCTCGTCCCTCGTCTCCCGTCTCTCTTCTCGTCTCTCTTCTCTCGTCTCGTCTCTCGTCTCGTCTCTCTTCTCGTCTCTCGTCTCGTCTCCCGTCTCGACTCTCTTCTCGTCTCTTGTCTCGTCTCTCGTCTCTGGTCTCGTCTCTCATCTCGTCTCTAGTTTCGTCTCTCGTCTCGTCTCTCGTCTCTCGTCTCGTCTCTCGTCTCGTCTCTCGTATCGTCTCTTGTCTCGTTTCTCGTCTCGTCCCTCGTCACTCGTCTGTATCTCTCGTCTCGTCTCTCGTCTCTCGTCTCGTCTCTCGTCTCGTCCCGTCTCTCGTCTCGTCTCGTCTCTCGTCTCGTCCCTCGACCCCCGTCTCTCTTCTCGTCTCTCTTCTCCCGTCTCTCGTCTCGTCTCTCGTCTCGTCACTCTTCTCGTCTCTCGTCTCGTCTCCCGTCTCGTCTCTCTTCTCGTCTCTTGTCTCGTCTCTCGTCTCTGGTCTCGTCTCTCATCTCGTCTCTAGTTTCGTCTCTCGTCTCGTCTCTCATCTCTCGTCTCTCGTCTCTCGTCTCTGGTCTCGTCTCTCGTCTCTGGTCTCGTCACTCGTCTCGTCTCTCGTATCTTGTCTCTCGTCTCTCGTCTCTCTTCCCTTGTCTCTCGTCTCCTCCCTCATCCATCGTCTCGTCTCAGCTCTCGTCTCGCCTCTCGTCCCACATCGTCTCGTCTCTGGTCTCGCATCGTCACGTCTCTCATCTCGTCTCTAGTTTCGTCTCTCATATCGTCTCTCGTCTCGTATCTCGTATCGTCTCTTGTCTCGCCTCCCGTCTGGCCTATCGTTACTTGTCTCTCATCTCTCGTCAATCTTCCCTTGTCTCTCGTCTCGTCCCTCAACCCTCGTCTCGTCTCACCTCTCGCCTCGACTCTCGTCCCGCATCATCTCGTCACTCGTCTCGCATCGTCTCGTCTCTCATCTCGTCTCTAGTTTCGTCTCTCATATCGTCTCGTCTCTCGTCTCGCATCTCGTCTCTCGTCTCGTCTCTCATCTCGTCTCTAGTTTCGTCTCTCATATCGTCTCGTCTCTCGTCTCGCATCTCGTCTCTCGTCTCGTCTCTCGTCTCGTCTCGTCTCTCGCCTCGTCTCTCGTCTCTCGTCTCGTCTCTCTTCTCGTCTCTTGTCTTGTCTCTCGTCTCTGGTCTCGTCTCTCACCTCGTCTCTAGTTTCGTCTCTTGTATCGTCTCTCGTCTCGTCTCGCGTATCGTCTCTCGTCTCGTCTCTCGTCTCTCGTCTCGTCTCTCGTCTCGTCTCTCGTCTCGCCTCTCGTCTCTCGTCTCGTCACTCGTCTCGTCTCTCGACTCGTCTCTCGTCTCGTCTCTCGTCTCGACTCTCGTCTTTCGTCTCGCCACTCGTCTCGTCTCTCGTCTCGTCTCTCGTCTCTCGTCTCGTCTCTAGTCTCTCGTCTCGTCACTCGTCTCTCGTCTCTCATCTCGTCTCTCGTCTCTGGTCTCGTCTCTCGTCTCTCGTCTCCTCTCTTCGTCTCGTCCCTCGTCTCTCGTCTCTCGTCTCGTCTCACGTCTCTCGTCTCTCATCTCGTCTCTCGTCTCGTCCCTCGTCTCTCATCTCGTCTCTAGTCTCTCGTCTCGTCACTCGTCTATCGTCTCTCATCTCGTCTCTCGTCTCTGGTCTCGTCTCTCGTCTCTCGTCTCCTCTCTTCGTCTCGTCCCTCGTCTCTCGTCTCTCGTCTCGTCTCACGTCTCTCGTCTCTCGTCTCGTCTCTCGTCTCGTCTCTTGTCTCGTCTCTCGTCTCGACTCTCGTCTCGTCTCTCGTCTCTCGTCTCTCGTCTCGTCTCTCGTCTCTCTTCGCTCGTCTCGTCTCTCGTCTCTCGTCTCTCGTCGCACGTCTCGGCTCTCGTCTCGTCACTTGTTTCGTCCCTCGTCTCGTCCCTCGTCTCTTGTCACGTCTCTCATCTCTTGCCTCGTCTCTCGTCTCTTGTCTCGTCTCTCGTCTCGTCTCTCGTCTCTCGTCTCGTCTCTCGTCTCGTCTCTCATCTCGTCTCTAGTTTCGTCTCTCATATCGTCTCTCGTCTCGTCTCTCGTATCGTCTCTTGTCTCGTCTCTCGTCTCGTCCCTCGTCACTCGTCTCTCGTCTCGTCACTCGTCTCGTCTCTCGACTCGTCTCTCGTCTCGTCTCTCGTCACGACTCTCGTCTCTCGTCTCGCCACTCGTCTCGTCTCTCGTCTCGTCTCTCGTCTCTCGTCTCACGTCTCTCGTCTCGTCTCTCGTCTCGTCTCTTGTGTCGTCTCTCGTCTCTCGTCTCGTCACTCGTCTCTCGTCTCGTCCCTCGTCTCTCGTCTCTCGTCTCGTCAATCGTCTCTCGTCTCGTCCCTCGTCTCGTCTCTCTTCTCTTCTCTCGTCTCGTCTCGTCTCTCGTCTCGTCTCACGTCTCTCGTCTCTCGTCTCGTCTCTCGTCGCGTCTCTCGTCTCTAGTCTCGTCTCTCGTCTCGTCTCTCATCTCGTCTCTAGTTTCGTCTCTCATATCGTCTCTTGTCTCGTCTCTCGTATCGTCTCTTGTCTCGTCTCTCGTCTCGTCCCTCGTCTCTCGTCTCTCGTCTCGTCACTCGTCTCGTCTCTCGACTCGTCTCTCGTCTCGTCTCTCGTCACGACTCTCGTCTCTCGTCTCGCCACTCGTCTCGTCTCTCGTCTCGTCTCTCGTCTCTCGTCTCACGTCTCTCGTCTCTCGTCTCTCGTCTCGTCTCTCGTCTCTCGGCGCTCGTCTCGTCCCTCGTCTCGTCTCTCTTCTCTTCTCTCGTCTCGTCTCGTCTCTCGTCTCGTCTCACGTCTCTCGTCTCTCGTCTCGTCTCTCGTCTCGTCTCTCGTCTCTCGTCTCGTCTCTCGTCTCGTCTCTCATCTCGTCTCTAGTTTCGTCACTCATATCGTCTCTTGTCTCGTCTCTCGTATCGTCTCTTGTCTCGTCTCTCGTCTCGTCCCTCGTCTCTCGTCTCTCGTCTCGTCACTCGTCTCGTCTCTCGACTCGTCTCTCGTCTCGTCTCTCGTCACGACTCTCGTCTCTCGTCTCGCCACTCGTCTCGTCTCTCGTCTCGTCTCTCGTCTCTCGTCTCACGTCTCTCGTCTCTCGTCTCTCGTCTCGTCTCTCGTCTCTCGGCGCTCGTCTCGTCTCTCGTCTCTCGTCTCGTCCCCGTCTCTCGACTCGTCTCTCGTCTCTCGTCTCTCGTCTCTCGTCTCTCGTCTCTCGTCTCGTCTTTCGTCTCTCATCTCGTCTCTCGTCTCTCGTCTCGTCACTCGTCTCTCGTCTCGTCCCTCGTCTCTCGTCTCTCGTCTCGTCAATCGTCTCTCGTCTCGTCCCTCGTCTCGTCTCTCTTCTCTTCTCTCGTCTCGTCTCGTCTCTCGCCTCGTCTCTTGTGTCGTCTCTCGTCTCGTCTCGTCTCGTCTCTCGTCTCGTCCCTCGTCTCTCGTACTCTTCTCTTCTCTCTTCTGGTCTCTCTTCTGTCCCTTCTCGTCTCGTCTCTCGTCTTGTCTCTCGTCTCGTCTCTCGTCTCGTCTCTCGTCTCTCGTCTCGTCACTCGTCTCGTCTCTCGACTCGCCTCTCGTCTCGTCTCTCGTCTCGCCTCCCGTCTCTCGTCTCGTCACTCGTCTCGTCTCTCGACTCGTCTCTCGTCTCGTCTCTCGTCCCGACTCTCGTCTCTCGTCTCGTCACTCGTCTCGTCTCTCGTCTCGTCACTCGTCTCGTCTCTCGTCTCGTCTCTCGTCTCTCGTCTCGTTTATCGTCTCGTCCCTCGTCTCTCGTCTCTCGTCTCTCTTCTCGTCCCTCTTCTCTCGTCACTCGTCTCGTCTCTCATCTCGTCTCTAGTCTCTCGTCTCGTCACTCGTCTCTCGTCTCTCGTCTCTCGTCTCCTCTCTTCGTCTCGTCACTCGTCTCTTCTCTCGTCTCCTCTCTTCGTCTCGTCACTCGTCTCTTCTCTCGTCTCGTCTCACGTCTCTCGTCTCTCGTCTCGTCTCTCGTCTCGTCTCTTGTCTCGTCTCTCGTCTCGTCTCTCGTCTCGTCTCTCGTCTCTCGTCTCTTGTCTCGTCCCTCGTCTCGTCTCTCGTCTCTCGTCTCGTCTCTCGTCTCGTCTCTCATCTCGTCTCTAGTTTCGTCTCTCATATCGTCTCTCGTCTCGTCTCTCGTATCGTCTCTTGTCTCGTCTCTCGTCTCGTCCCTCGTCTCTCGTCTCTCGTCTCGTCACTCGTCTCGTCTCTCGTCTCTCATCTCTCGTCTCTCGTCTCGTCTCTCGTCTCGTCACTCGTCTCGTCTCTCGACTCGTCTCTCGTCTCGTCTCTCGTCACGACTCTCGTCTCTCGTCTCGCCACTCGTCTCGTCTCTCGTCTCGTCTCTCGTCTCTCGTCTCACGTCTCTCGTCTCGTCTCTCGTCTCGTCTCTCGTCTCTCGGCGCTGGTCTCGTCTCTCGTCTCTCGTCTCGTCCCCGTCTCTCGTCTCGTCTCTCGTCTCTCGTCTCTCGTCTCTCGACTCGTCTCTCGTCTCGTCTCTCGTCACGACTCTCGTCTCTCGTCTCGCCACTCGTCTCGTCTCTCGTCTCGTCTCTCGTCTCTCGTCTCACGTCTCTCGTCTCGTCTCTCGTCTCGTCTCTTGTGTCGTCTCTCGTCTCTCGTCTCGTCACTCGTCTCTCGTCTCGTCCCTCGTCTCTCGTCTCTCGTCTCGTCAATCGTCTCTCGTCTCGTCCCTCGTCTCGTCTCTCTTCTCTTCTCTCGTCTCGTCTCGTCTCTCGTCTCGTCTCACGTCTCTCGTCTCTCGTCTCGTCTCTCGTCTCGTCTCTCGTCTCTCGTCTCGTCTCTCGTCTCGTCTCTCATCTCGTCTCTAGTTTCGTCTCTCATATCGTCTCTTGTCTCGTCTCTCGTATCGTCTCTTGTCCCGTCTCTCGTCTCGTCCCTCGTCTCTCGTCTCTCGTCTCGTCACTCGTCTCGTCTCTCGACTCGTCTCTCGTCTCGTCTCTCGTCACGACTCTCGTCTCTCGTCTCGCCACTCGTCTCGTCTCTCGTCTCGTCTCTCGTCTCTCGTCTCACGTCTCTCGTCTCTCGTCTCTCGTCTCGTCTCTCGTCTCTCGGCGCTCGTCTCGTCTCTCGTCTCTCGTCTCGTCCCCGTCTCTCGTCTCGTCTCTCGTCTCTCGTCTCTCGTCTCTCGTCTCTCGTCTCTCGTCTCGTCTTTCGTCTCTCATCTCGTCTCTCGTCTCTCGTCTCGTCACTCGTCTCTCGTCTCGTCCCTCGTCTCTCGTCTCTCGTCTCGTCAATCGTCTCTCGTCTCGTCCCTCGTCTCGTCTCTCTTCTCTTCTCTCGTCTCGTCTCGTCTCTCGCCTCGTCTCTTGTGTCGTCTCTCGTCTCGTCTCGTCTCGTCTCTCGTCTCGTCCCTCGTCTCTCGTACTCTTCTCTTCTCTCTTCTGGTCTCTCTTCTGTCCCTTCTCGTCTCGTCTCTCGTCTTGTCTCTCGTCTCGTCTCTCGTCTCGTCTCTCGTCTCTCGTCTCGTCACTCGTCTCGTCTCTCGACTCGCCTCTCGTCTCGTCTCTCGTCTCGCCTCCCGTCTCTCGTCTCGTCACTCGTCTCGTCTCTCGACTCGTCTCTCGTCTCGTCTCTCGTCCCGACTCTCGTCTCTCGTCTCGTCACTCGTCTCGTCTCTCGTCTCGTCACTCGTCTCGTCTCTCGTCTCGTCTCTCGTCTCTCGTCTCGTTTATCGTCTCGTCCCTCGTCTCTCGTCTCTCGTCTCTCTTCTCGTCCCTCTTCTCTCGTCACTCGTCTCGTCTCTCGTCTCGTCTCTAGTCTCGTCTCTCGTCTCGTCTATCGTCTCGTCTCTCGCCTCTCGGCTCTCGTCTCTGGTCTCGTCTCTCGTCTCGTCTCGTCTCGTCTCTCGTCTCGTCTCACATCTCGTCTATAGTTTCGTCTCTCATGTCGTCTCGTCTCTCGTCTCGCATCGTCTCGTCTCTCATCTCGTCTCTAGTTTCGTCTCTCATATCGTCTCTCGTCTCGTCTCTCGTATCGTCTCTTGTCTCGTCTCTCGTCTCGTCCCTCGTCTCTCGTCACTCGTCTCTCGTCTCGTCACTCGTCTCTCGTCTCGTCCCTCGTCTCTTCTCTCGTCTCTCCTCTCTCGTCTCGTCTCTCGTCTCGTCTCGTCTCTCATATCGTCTCTAGTCTCGTCTCTCGTCACGACTCTCGTATCGTCTCTTGTCTCGTCTCTCGTGTCGTCCCTCGTCTCTAGTCTCTCGTCTCGTCTCCCGTCTCGTCTCTTGTCTCGTCTCTCGTCTCTCGTCTCGTCTCTCGTCTCTCGTCTCGTCTCTCGTCTCGTCTCTCGTCCCCCGTCTTTCGTCTCTCGTCTCGTCTCTCGTCTCGTCTCGTCTCGTCTCGTCTCGTCTCTCGTCTCTCGTCTCGTCTCTCGTCTCGTTTCTCGTCTCTAGTCTCTCGTCTCTCGTCTCTCGTCTCGTCTCACGTCTTGTCTCTCGTCTCGTCTCTCGTCTCGTCTCTCGTTTCGTCTATCGTCTCGTCTCTCGTCTCGCCCTCGTCTGTCGTCTCTCGTCTCGTCTCGTCTCTCGTCTCGTCTCTCGTCTCTCGTCTCTCGTCTCTCGTCTCTCGTCTCGTCTCTCGTCTCTCGGCGCTCGTCTCGTCTCTCGTCTCTCGTCTCGTCCCCGTCTCTCGTCTCGTCTCTCGTCTCTCATCTCGTCTCTAGTCTCTCGTCTCGTCACTCGTCTCTCGTCTCTCATCTCGTCTCTCGTCTCTGGTCTCGTCTCTCGTCTCTCGTCTCTTCTCTTGTCTCGTCTCTCGTCTCGTCTCTCGTCTCGTCTCTCGTCTCTCGTCTCTTGTCTCGTCTTTCGTCTCGTCTCTCGTCTCTCGTCTCGTCTCTCGTCTCGTCTCTCATCTCGTCTCTAGTTTCGTCTCTCATATCGTCTCTCGTCTCGTCTCTCGTATCGTCTCTTGTCTCGTCTCTCGTCTCGTCCCTCGACTCTCGTCTCTCGTCTCGTCACTCGTCTCGTCTCTCGTCTCTCATCTCTCGTCTCTCGTCTCGTCTCTCGTCTCGTCACTCGTCTCGTCTCTCGACTCGTCTCTCGTCTCGTCTCTCGTCACGACTCTCGTCTCTCGTCTCGCCACTCGTCTCGTCTCTCGTCTCGTCTCTCGTCTCTCGTCTCACGTCTCTCGTCTCGTCCCTCGTCTCGTCTCTCGTCTCTCGGCGCTGGTCTCGTCTCTCGTCTCTCGTCTCGTCCCCGTCTCTCGTCTCGTCTCTCGTCTCTCGTCTCTCGTCTCTCGTCTCGTCTCTCGTCTCTCATCTCGTCTCTCGTCTCTCGTCTCGTCACTCGTCTCTCGTCTCTCGTCTCTCGTCTCGTCACTCGTCTCGTCTCTCGACTCGCCTCTCGTCTCGTCTCTCGTCTCGCCTCCCGTCTCTCGTCTCGTCAGTCGTCTCGTCTCTCGACTCGTCTCTCGTCTCGTCTCTCGTCCCGACTCTCGTCTCTCGTCTCGTCACTCGTCTCGTCTCTCGTCTCGTCTCTCGTCTCTCGTCTCGTTTATCGTCTCGTCCCTCGTCTCTCGTCTCTCGTCTCGTCTCTCGTCTCTCGTCTCTCGTCTCGTCTCTCGTCACGTCTCTCGTCTCTCGTCTCGTCTCTCGTCTCGTCTCTCGTCTCTCGTCTCGTCACTCGTCTCGTCTCTCGACTCGCCTCTCGTCTCGTCTCTCGTCTCGCCTCCCGTCTCTCGTCTCGTCACTCGTCTCGTCTCTCGTCTCGCCTCCCGTCTCTCGTCTCGTCAGTCGTCTCGTCTCTCGACTCGTCTCTCGTCTCGTCTCTCGTCCCGACTCTCGTCTCTCGTCTCGTCACTCGTCTCGTCTCTCGTCTCGTCACTCGTCTCGTCTCTCGTCTCGTCTCTCGTCTCTCGTCTCGTTTATCGTCTCGTCCCTCGTCTCTCGTCTCTCGTCTCTCTTCTCGTCCCTCTTCTCTCGTCACTCGTCTCTCGTCTCGTCACTCGTCTCTCGTCTCGTCCCTCGTCTCTTCTCTCGTCTCTCCTCTCTCGTCTCGTCTCTCGTCTCGTCTCGTCTCTCATATCGTCTCTAGTCTCGTCTCTCGTCACGACTCTCGTATCGTCTCTTGTCTCGTCTCTCGTGTCGTCCCTCGTCTCTAGTCTCTCGTCTCGTCTCCCGTCTCGTCTCTTGTCTCGTCTCTCGTCTCTCGTCTCGTCTCTCGTCTCTCGTCTCGTCTCTCGTCTCGTCTCTCGTCCCCCGTCTTTCGTCTCTCGTCTCGTCTCACGTCTCGTCTCGTCTCGTCTCGTCTCTCGTCTCTCGTCTCGTCTCTCGTCTCGTTTCTCGTCTCTCGTCTCTCGTCTCGTCTCACGTCTTGTCTCTCGTCTCGTCTCTCGTCTCGTCTCTCGTTTCGTCTATCGTCTCGTCTCTCGTCTCGCCCTCGTCTGTCGTCTCTCGTCTCGTCTCGTCTCGTCTCGTCTCTCGTCTCGTCTCTCGTCTCTCGTCTCTCGTCTCTCGTCTCGTCTCTCGTCTCTCGGCGCTCGTCTCGTCTCTCGTCTCTCGTCTCGTCCCCGTCTCTCGTCTCGTCTCTCGTCTCTCATCTCGTCTCTAGTCTCTCGTCTCGTCACTCGTCTCTCGTCTCTCATCTCGTCTCTCGTCTCTGGTCTCGTCTCTCGTCTCTCGTCTCGTCTCTTGTCTCGTCTCTCGTCTCGTCTCTCGTCTCGTCTCTCGTCTCTCGTCTCTTGTCTCGTCTTTCGTCTCGTCTCTCGTCTCTCGTCTCGTCTCTCGTCTCGTCTCTCATCTCGTCTCTAGTTTCGTCTCTCATATCGTCTCTCGTCTCGTCTCTCGTATCGTCTCTTGTCTCGTCTCTCGTCTCGTCCCTCGTCTCTCGTCTCTCGTCTCGTCACTCGTCTCGTCTCTCGTCTCTCATCTCTCGTCTCTCGTCTCGTCTCTCGTCTCGTCACTCGTCTCGTCTCTCGACTCGTCTCTCGTCTCGTCTCTCGTCACGACTCTCGTCTCTCGTCTCGCCACTCGTCTCGTCTCTCGTCTCGTCTCTCGTCTCTCGTCTCACGTCTCTCGTCTCGTCTCTCGTCTCGTCTCTCGTCTCTCGGCGCTGGTCTCGTCTCTCGTCTCTCGTCTCGTCCCCGTCTCTCGTCTCGTCTCTCGTCTCTCGTCTCTCGTCTCTCGTCTCGTCTCTCGTCTCTCATCTCGTCTCTCGTCTCTCGTCTCTCGTCTCGTCACTCGTCTCTCGTCTCTCGTCTCTCGTCTCGTCACTCGTCTCGTCTCTCGACTCGCCTCTCGTCTCGTCTCTCGTCTCGCCTCCCGTCTCTCGTCTCGTCAGTCGTCTCGTCTCTCGACTCGTCTCTCGTCTCGTCTCTCGTCCCGACTCTCGTCTCTCGTCTCGTCACTCGTCTCGTCTCTCGTCTCGTCTCTCGTCTCTCGTCTCGTTTATCGTCTCGTCCCTCGTCTCTCGTCTCTCGTCTCGTCTCTCGTCTCTCGTCTCTCGTCTCGTCTCTCGTCACGTCTCTCGTCTCTCGTCTCTCGTCTCGTCTCTCGTCTCTCTTCGCTCGTCTCGTCTCTCGTCTCTCGTCTCTCGTCGCACGTCTCGTCTCACGTCTCGTCACTTGTTTCGTCCCACGTCTCGTCCCTCGACTCTTGTCTCGTCTCTCGTCTCTTGCCTCGTCTCTCGTCTCTTGTCTCGTCTCTCGTCTCGTCTCTCGTCTCTCGTCTCTCGTCTCCCGTCTCGTCTCTCGTCTCGTCTCTCGTGTCTCTTCCCTTGTCTCTCGTCTCGTCCCTCATCCCTCGTCTCGCCTCTCGTCACGCATCGTCTCGTCACTCCTCTCGCATCGTCTCGTCTCATATCTCGTCTCTAGTTTCGTCTCCCATTTCGTCTCGTCTCTCATCTCGTCTCTAGTTTCGTTTCTCATATCGTCTCTCGTCTCGTCTCTCGTTTCGTCTCTTGTCTCGTCTCTCGTCTCGTCCCTCGTTTCTTGTCTCTCGTCTCGTCACTCGTCTCCCGTCTCGTCACTCGTCTCTCGTCTCGTCCCTCGTCTCTCGTCTCTCGTCTCGTCAATCGTCTCTCGTCTCGTCCCTCGTCTCGTCTCTCGTCTCTCGTCTCTCGTCTCGTCTCGCGTCTCGTCTCGTCTCTCATCTCGTCTCTAGTTTCGTCTCTCATATCGTCTCTCGTCTCGTCTCTCGTTTCGTCTCTTGTCTCGTCTCTCGTCTCGTCCCTCGTCTCTTGTCTCTCGTCTCGTCCCTCGTCTCTCGTCTCGTCCTACGTCTCTCGTCTCTCGTCACGTCTCCCGTCTCGTCTCTCGACTCGTCTCCCGTCTCGTCTCTCAACTCGTCTCTCATCTCGTCTATCGACTCGTCTATCGTCTCGTCTCTCATAAATCGTCTCTCGTCTCTCGTCTCGTCCCTAATCCCTCGTCTCGTCTCACCTCTCGCCTCGCCTCTCGTCCCGCATCATCTCGTCACTCGTCTCGCATCGTCTCGTCTCTCATCTCGTCTCTAGTTTCGTCTCTCATATCGTCTCGTCTCTCGTCTCGCATCTCGTCTCTCGTCTCGTCTCTCGTCTCGTCTCGTCTCTCGTCTCGTCTCGTCTCTCGTCTCGTCTCTCGTCTCTCGTCTCTCGTCTCTCGTCTCGTCTCTCGTCTCGTCTCGTTTCTCGTCTCGTCCCATTTCACTCGTCTCTCGTCTCGTCTCTTCTCTCGTTTCGTCCCTCGTCTCTCGTCTCTCTTCTTGTCCCTCTTCTCTCGTCACTCGTCTCGTCTCTCGACTCGTCTCTCGTCTCGTCTCTCGTCACGACTCTCGTCTCTCGTCTCGCCACTCGTCTCGTCTCTCGTCTCGTCTCTCGTCTCTCGTCTCTCGGCGCTCGTCTCGTCTCTCGTCTCTCGTCTCGTCCCCGTCTCTCGTCTCGTCTCTCGTCTCTCGTCTCTCGTCTCTCGTCTCGTCTCTCGTCTCTCATCTCGTCTCTCGTCACTCGTCTCGCCACTCGTCTCGTCTCTCGTCTCGTCTCTCGTCTCTCGTCTCACGTCTCGCGTCTCTCGTCTCTCGTCTCGTCTCTCGTCTCTCGGCGCTCGTCTCGTCTCTCGTCTCTCGTCTCGTCCCCGTCTCTCGTCTCGTCTCTCGTCTCTCGTCTCTCGTCTCCCGTCTCGTCTCTCGTCTCTCATCTCGTCTCTCGTCTCCCGTCTCGTCACTCGTCTCTCGTCTCTCTTCTCTTCTCTCGTCTCGTCTCGTCTCTCGTCTCGTCTCTTGTGTTGTCTCTCGTCTCGTCTCGTCTCGTCTCTCGTCTCGTCCCTCGTCTCTCGTACTCTTCTCTTCTCTCTTCTGGTCTCTCTTCTGTCCCTTCTCGTCTCGTCTCTCGTCTTGCCTCTCGTCTCGTCTCTCGTCTCGTCTGTCGTCTCTCGTCTCGTCACTCGTCTCGTCTCTCGACTCGCCTCTCGTCTCGTCTCTCGTCTCGCCTCCCGTCTCTCGTCTCGTCACTCGTCTCGTCTCTCGTCTCGTCTCTCGTCTCTCGTCTCGTCTCTCGTCTCGTCTCTCGTCCCCCGTCTTTCGTCTCTCGTCTCGTCTCTCGTCTCGTCTCGTCTCGTCTCTCGTCTCTCGTCTCGTCACTCGTCTCGTCTCTCGTCTCTAGTCTCTCGTCTCTCGTCTCTCGTCTCGTCTCACGTCTTGTGTCTCGTCTCGTCTCTCGTCTCGTCTCTCGTTTCGTCTATCGTCTCGTCTCTCGTCTAGCCCTCGTCTGTCGTCTCTCGTCTCGTCTCTCATCTCGTCTCGTCACTCGTCTCTCGTCTCTCATCTCGTCTCTCGCCTCTCGTCTCGTCTCTCGTCTCTCGTCTCGTCTCTCGTCTCGTCTCTCGTCTCTCGTCTCGTCTCTCGTCTCGTCTATCGTCTCTCGGCGCTCGTCTCGTCTCTCGTCTCTGGTCTCGTCCCCGTCTCTCGTCTCGTCTCTCGTCTCTCATCACGTCTCTAGTCTCTCGTCTCGTCACTCGTCTCTCGTCTCTCGTCGCACGTCTCGGCTCTCGTCTCGTCACTTGTTTCGTCCCTCGTCTCGTCCCTCGTCTCTTGTCACGTCACTCATCTCTTGCCTCGTCTCTCGTCCCTTGTCTCGTCTCTCGTCTCGTCTCTCGTCTCTCGTCTCGTCTCTCGTCTCGTCTCTCATCTCGTCTCTAGTTTCGTCTCTCATATCGTCTCTCGTCTCGTCTCTCGTATCGTCTCTTGTCTCGTCTCTCGTCTCGTCCCTCGTCTCTCGTCTCTCGTCTCGTCACTCGTCTCGTCTCTCGTCTCTCGTCTCTCGTCTCTCGTCTCTGGTCTCGTCTCTCGTCTCGTCACTCGTCTCGTCTCTCGACTCGTCTCTCGTCTCGTCTCTCGTCACGACTCTCGTCTCTCGTCTCGCCACTCGTCTCGTCTCTCGTCTCGTCTCTCGTCTCGTCTCTCGTCTCTCGTCTCACGTCTCTCGTCTCTCGTCACTCGTCTCGTCTCTCGTCTCTCGGCGCTCGTCTCGTCTCTCGTCTCTCGTCTCGTCCCCGTCTCTCGTCTCGTCTCTCGTCTCTCGTCTCTCGTCTCTCGTCTCTCGTCTCGTCTCTCGTCTCTCGTCTCTCATCTCGTCTCTCGTCTCTCGTATCGTCACTCGTCTCTCGTCTCTCATCTCGTCTCTCGTCTCTCGTCTCTCGTCTCGTCTCTCGTCTCGTCTCTCTTCTCTTCTCTCGTCTCGTCTCGTCTCTCGTTTCGTCTCTTGTGTCGTCTCTCGTCTCGTCTCGTCTCGTCTCTCGTCTCGTCCCTCGTCTCTCGTACTCTTCTCTTCTCTCTTCTGGTCTCTCTTCTGTCCCTTCTCGTCTCGTCTCACGTCTTGTCTCTCGTCTCGTCTCTCGTCTCGTCTCTCGTCTCTCGTCTCGTCACTCGTCTCGTCTCTCGACTCGCCTCTCGTCTCGTCTCTCGTCTCGCCTCCCGTCTCTCGTCTCGTCACTCGTCTCGTCTCTCGACTCGTCTCTCGTCTCGTCTCTCGTCCCGACTCTCGTCTCTCGTCTCGTCTCTCGTCTCTCGTCTCGTTTATCGTCTCGTCCCTCGTCTCTCGTCTCTCGTCTCGTCTCTCGACTCTCGTCTCTAGTCTCGTCTCTCGTCACGTCTCTCGTCTCTCGTCTCTCGTCTCGTCTCTCGTCTCTCTTCGCTCGTCTCGTCTCTCGTCTCTCGTCTCTCGTCTCTCGTCGCACGTCTCGTCTCTCGTCTCGTCACTTGTTTCGTCCCACGTCTCGTCCCTCGACTCTTGTCTCGTCTCTCGTCTCTTGCCTCGTCTCTCGTCTCTTGTCTCGTCTCTCGTCTCGTCTCTCGTCTCTCGTCTCTCGTCTCCCGTCTCGTCTCTCGTCTCGTCTCTCCTGTCTCTTCCCTTGTCTCTCGTCTCGTCCCTCATCCCTCGTCTCGCCTCTCGTCACGCATCGTCTCGTCACTCGTCTCGCATCGACTCGTCTCATATCTCGTCTCTAGTTTCGTCTCCCATGTCGTCTCGTCTCTCATCTCGTCTCTAGTTTCGTTTCTCATATCGTCTCTCGTCTCGTCTCTCGTTTCGTCTCTTGTCTCGTCTCTCGTCTCGTCCCTCGTTTCTTGTCTCTCGTCTCGTCACTCGTCTCTCGTCTCGTCCCTCGTCTCTCGTCTCTCGTCTCGTCAATCGTCTCTCGTCTCGTCCCTCGTCTCGTCTCTTGTCTCTCGTCTCTCGTCTCGTCTCGCGTCTCGTCTAGTCTCTCATCTCGTCTCTAGTTTCGTCTCTCATATCGTCTCTCGTCTCGTCTCTCGTTTCGTCTCTTGTCTCGTCTCTCGTCTCGTCCCTCGTCTCTTGTCTCTCGTCTCGTCCCTCGTCTCTCGTCTCGTCCTACGTCTCTCGTCTCTCGTCACGTCTCCCGTCTCGTCTCTCGACTCGTCTCCCGTCTCGTCTCTCAACTCGTCTCTCATCTCGTCTATCGACTCGTCTATCGTCTCGTCTCTCATAAATCGTCTCTCGTCTCTCGTCTCGTCCCTCATCCATCGTCTCGTCTCAGCTCTCGTCTCGCCTCTCGTCCCACATCGTCTCGTCTCTGGTCTCGCATCGTCTCGTCTCTCATCTCGTCTCTAGTTTCGTCTCTCATATCGTCTCTCGTCTCGTATCTCGTATCGTCTCTTGTCTCGCCTCCCGTTTGGCCTATCGTCACTTGTCTCTCATCTCTCGTCAATCTTCCCTTGTCTCTCGTCTCGTCCCTAATCCCTCGTCTCGTCTCACCTCTCGCCTCGCCTCTCGTCCCGCATCATCTCGTGACTCGTCTCGTATCGTCTCGTCTCTCATCTCGTCTCTAGTTTCGTCTCTCATATCGTCTCGTCTCTCGTCTCGCATCTCGTCTCTCGTCTCGTCTCTCGTCTCGTCTCGTCTCTCGTCTCGTCTCGTCTCTCGTCTCGTCTCTCGTCTCTCGTCTCTCGTCTCGTCTCTCTTCTCGTCTCTTGTCTCGTCTCTCGTCTCTGGTCTCGTCTCTCATCTCGTCTCTAGTTTCGTCTCTTGTATTTTCTCTCGTTTCGTCTCTCGTATCGTCTCTTGTCTCGTCTCTCGTCTCTCGTCTCGTCTCTCGTCTCTCGTCTCGTCTCTCGTCTCGTCTCTCATCTCGTCTCTCATCTCGTCTCTAGTTTCGTCTCTCATATCGTCTCTCGTCTCGTCTCTCGTATCGTCTCTTGTCTCGTCTCTCGTCTCGTCCCTCGTCTCTCGTCTCTCGTCTCGTCACTCGTCTCGTCTCTCGACTCGTCTCTCGTCTCGTCTCTCGTCACGACTCTCGTCTCTCGTCTCGCCACTCGTCTCGTCTCTCGTCTCGTCTCTCGTCTCTCGTCTCACGTCTCTCGTCTCTCGTCTCTCGTCTCGTCTCTTGTCTCGTCTCTCGTCTCGTCTCTCGTCTCGTCTCTCGTCTCTCGTCTCTCGTCTCTCGTCTCGTCTCTCGTCTCTCGTCTCGTCTCTCGTCTCTCTTCGCTCGTCTCGTCTCTCGTTTCTCGTCTCTCGTCTCGTCACTTGTTTCGTCCCTCGTCTCGTCTCTCGTCTCTCGTCTCTCGTCTCTCGTCTCTCGTCTCGTCTCTCGTCTCTCGGCGCTCGTCTCGTCTCTCGTCTCTCGTCTCGTCCCCGTCTCTCGTCTCGTCTCTCGTCTCTCATCTCGTCTCTAGTCTCTCGTCTCGTCACTCGTCTCTCGTCTCTCATCTCGTCTCTCGTCTCTGGTCTCGTCTCTCGTCTCTCGTCTCCTCTCTTCGTCTCGTCACTCGTCTCTTCTCTCGTCTCGTCTCACGTCTCTCGTCTCTCGTCTCGTCTCTCGTCTCGTCTCTCGTCTCGTCTCTCTTCTCGTCTCTTGTCTCGTCTCTCGTCTCTGGTCTCGTCTCTCATCTCGTCTCTAGTTTCGTCTCTTGTATTTTCTCTCGTTTCGTCTCTCGTATCGTCTCTTGTCTCGTCTCTCGTCTCTCGTCTCGTCTCTCGTCTCGTCCCTCGTCTCGTCTCTCTTCTCTTCTCTCGTCTCGTCTCGTCTCTCGCCTCGTCTCTTGTGTCGTCTCTCGTCTCGTCTCGTCTCGTCTCTCGTCTCGTCCCTCGTCTCTCGTACTCTTCTCTTCTCTCTTCTGGTCTCTCTTCTGTCCCTTCTCGTCTCGTCTCTCGTCTTGTCTCTCGTCTCGTCTCTCGTCTCGTCTCTCGTCTCTCGTCTCTCGTCTCGTCACTCGTCTCGTCTCTCGACTCGCCTCTCGTCTCGTCTCTCGTCTCGCCTCCCGTCTCTCGTCTCGTCACTCGTCTCGTCTCTCGACTCGTCTCTCGTCTCGTCTCTCGTCCCTTACTCTCGTCTCTCGTCTCGTCACTCGTCTCGTCTCTCGTCTCGTTTCTCGTCTCTCGTCTCGTTTATCGTCTCGTCCCTCGTCTCTCGTCTCTCGTCTCTCTTCTCGTCCCTCTTCTCTCGTCACTCGTCTCGTCTCTCGTCTCGTCTCTAGTCTCGTCTCTCGTCTCGTCTATCGTCTTGTCTCTCGCCTCTCGGCTCTCGTCTCTGGTCTCGTCTCTCGTCTCGTCTCGTATCGTCTCTCGTCTCGTCTATCGTCTCGTCTCACATCTCGTCTATAGTTTGGTCTCTCATGTCGTCTCGTCTCTCGTCTCGCATCGTCTCGTCTCTCATCTCGTCTCTAGTTTCGTCTCTCATATCGTCTCTCGTCTCGTCTCTCGTATCGTCTCTTGTCTCGTCTCTCGTCTCGTCCCTCGTCTCTCGTCACTCGTCTCTCGTCTCGTCACTCGTCTCTCGTCTCGTCCCTCGTCTCTTGTCTCGTCTCTCCTCTCTCGTCTCGTCTCTCGTCTCGTCTCGTCTCTCATATCGTCTCTAGTCTCGTCTCTCGTCACGACTCTCGAACCGTCTCTTGTCTCGTCTCTCGTGTCGTCCCTCGTCTCTAGTCTCTCGTCTCGTCTCCCGTCTCGTCTCTTGTCTCGTCTCTCGTCTCTCGTCTCTCGTCTCGTCTCTCGTCTCTCGTCTCGTCTCTCGTCTCGTCTCTCGTCCCCCGTCTTTCGTCTCTCGTCTCGTCTCTCGTCTCGTCACGTCTCGTCTCGTCTCTCGTCTCTCGTCTCGTCTCTCGTCTCGTCTCTCGTCTCTAGTCTCTCGTCTCTCGTCTCTCGTCTCGTCTCACGTCTTGTCTCTCGACTCGTCTCTCGTCTCGTCTCTCGTTTCGTCTATCGTCTCGTCTCTCGTCTCGCCCTCGTCTGTCGTCTCTCGTCTCGTCTCGTCTCTCGTCTCGTCTCGTCTCTCGTCTCGTCTCTCGTCTCTCGTCTCTCGTCTCTCGTCTCTCGTCTCGTCTCTCGTCTCTCGGCGCTCGTCTCGTCTCTCGTCTCTCGTCTCGTCCCCGTCTCTCGTCTCGTCTCTCGTCTCTCATCTCGTCTCTAGTCTCTCGTCTCGTCACTCGTCTCTCGTCTCTCGTCTCGTCTCTCGTCTCTCGTCTCGTCTCTCGTCTCGTCTCTCGTCCCCCGTCTTTCGTCTCTCGTCTCGTCTCTCGTCTCGTCACGTCTCGTCTCGTCTCTCGTCTCTCGTCTCGTTTATCGTTTCGTCCCTCGTCTCTCGTCTCTCGTCTCTCTTCTCGTCCCTCTTCTCTCGTCACTCGTCTCGTCTCTCGTCTCGTCTCTCGTCTCGTCTCTCGTCTCGTCTCTCGTCTCTCGTCTCTCGTCTCTCGTCTCGTCTCTCGTCTCTCGTCTCGTCTCTCGTCTCTCTTCGCTCGTCTCGTCTCTCGTTTCTCGTCTCTCGTCTCGTCACTTGTTTCGTCCCTCGTCTCGTCTCTCGTCTCTCGTCTCTCGTCTCTCGTCTCTCGTCTCGTCTCTCGTCTCTCGGCGCTCGTCTCGTCTCTCGTCTCTCGTCTCGTCCCCGTCTCTCGTCTCGTCTCTCGTCTCTCATCTCGTCTCTAGTCTCTCGTCTCGTCACTCGTCTCTCGTCTCTCATCTCGTCTCTCGTCTCTGGTCTCGTCTCTCGTCTCTCGTCTCCTCTCTTCGTCTCGTCACTCGTCTCTTCTCTCGTCTCGTCTCACGTCTCTCGTCTCTCGTCTCGTCTCTCGTCTCGTCTCTCTTCTCGTCTCTTGTCTCGTCTCTCGTCTCTGGTCTCGTCTCTCATCTCGTCTCTAGTTTCGTCTCTTGTATTTTCTCTCGTTTCGTCTCTCGTATCGTCTCTTGTCTCGTCTCTCGTCTCTCGTCTCGTCTCTCGTCTCGTCCCTCGTCTCGTCTCTCTTCTCTTCTCTCGTCTCGTCTCGTCTCTCGCCTCGTCTCTTGTGTCGTCTCTCGTCTCGTCTCGTCTCGTCTCTCGTCTCGTCCCTCGTCTCTCGTACTCTTCTCTTCTCTCTTCTGGTCTCTCTTCTGTCCCTTCTCGTCTCGTCTCTCGTCTTGTCTCTCGTCTCGTCTCTCGTCTCGTCTCTCGTCTCTCGTCTCTCGTCTCGTCACTCGTCTCGTCTCTCGACTCGCCTCTCGTCTCGTCTCTCGTCTCGCCTCCCGTCTCTCGTCTCGTCACTCGTCTCGTCTCTCGACTCGTCTCTCGTCTCGTCTCTCGTCCCTTACTCTCGTCTCTCGTCTCGTCACTCGTCTCGTCTCTCGTCTCGTTTCTCGTCTCTCGTCTCGTTTATCGTCTCGTCCCTCGTCTCTCGTCTCTCGTCTCTCTTCTCGTCCCTCTTCTCTCGTCACTCGTCTCGTCTCTCGTCTCGTCTCTAGTCTCGTCTCTCGTCTCGTCTATCGTCTTGTCTCTCGCCTCTCGGCTCTCGTCTCTGGTCTCGTCTCTCGTCTCGTCTCGTATCGTCTCTCGTCTCGTCTATCGTCTCGTCTCACATCTCGTCTATAGTTTGGTCTCTCATGTCGTCTCGTCTCTCGTCTCGCATCGTCTCGTCTCTCATCTCGTCTCTAGTTTCGTCTCTCATATCGTCTCTCGTCTCGTCTCTCGTATCGTCTCTTGTCTCGTCTCTAGTCTCGTCCCTCGTCTCTCGTCACTCGTCTCTCGTCTCGTCACTCGTCTCTCGTCTCGTCCCTCGTCTCTTGTCTCGTCTCTCCTCTCTCGTCTCGTCTCTCGTCTCGTCTCGTCTCTCATATCGTCTCTAGTCTCGTCTCTCGTCACGACTCTCGAACCGTCTCTTGTCTCGTCTCTCGTGTCGTCCCTCGTCTCTAGTCTCTCGTCTCGTCTCCCGTCTCGTCTCTTGTCTCGTCTCTCGTCTCTCGTCTCTCGTCTCGTCTCTCGTCTCTCGTCTCGTCTCTCGTCTCGTCTCTCGTCCCCCGTCTTTCGTCTCTCGTCTCGTCTCTCGTCTCGTCACGTCTCGTCTCGTCTCTCGTCTCTCGTCTCGTCTCTCGTCTCGTCTCTCGTCTCTAGTCTCTCGTCTCTCGTCTCTCGTCTCGTCTCACGTCTTGTCTCTCGACTCGTCTCTCGTCTCGTCTCTCGTTTCGTCTATCGTCTCGTCTCTCGTCTCGCCCTCGTCTGTCGTCTCTCGTCTCGTCTCGTCTCTCGTCTCGTCTCGTCTCTCGTCTCGTCTCTCGTCTCTCGTCTCTCGTCTCTCGTCTCTCGTCTCGTCTCTCGTCTCTCGGCGCTCGTCTCGTCTCTCGTCTCTCGTCTCGTCCCCGTCTCTCGTCTCGTCTCTCGTCTCTCATCTCGTCTCTAGTCTCTCGTCTCGTCACTCGTCTCTCGTCTCTCGTCTCGTCTCTCGTCTCTCGTCTCGTCTCTCGTCTCGTCTCTCGTCCCCCGTCTTTCGTCTCTCGTCTCGTCTCTCGTCTCGTCACGTCTCGTCTCGTCTCTCGTCTCTCGTCTCGTTTATCGTTTCGTCCCTCGTCTCTCGTCTCTCGTCTCTCTTCTCGTCCCTCTTCTCTCGTCACTCGTCTCGTCTCTCGTCTCGTCTCTAGTCTCGTCTCTCGTCTCGTCTATCGTCTCGTCTCTCGCCTCTCGGCTCTCGTCTCTGGTCTCGTCTCTCGTCTCGTCTCTTCTCGTCTCTCGTCTCGTCTATCGTCTCGTCTCACATCTCGTCTATAGTTTCGTCTCTCATGTCGTCTCGTCTCTCGTCTCGTCTCTCGTCTCTCGTCTCGTCTCTCGTCTCGTCTCTCGTCCCCCGTCTTTCGTCTCTCGTCTCGTCTCTCGTCTCGTCTCGTCTCGTCTCTCGTCTCTCGTCTCGTCACTCGTCTCGTCTCTCGTCTCTAGTCTCTCGTCTCTCGTCTCTCGTCTCGTCTCACGTCTTGTGTCTCGTCTCGTCTCTCGTCTCGTCTCTCGTTTCGTCTATCGTCTCGTCTCTCGTCTAGCCCTCGTCTGTCGTCTCTCGTCTCGTCTCTCATCTCGTCTCGTCACTCGTCTCTCGTCTCTCATCTCGTCTCTCGCCTCTCGTCTCGTCTCTCGTCTCTCGTCTCGTCTCTCGTCTCGTCTCTCGTCTCTAGTTTCGTCTCTTGTATTTTCTCTCGTTTCGTCTCTCGTATCGTCTCTTGTCTCGTCTCTCGTCTCTCGTCTCGTCTCTCGTCTCTCGTCTCGTCTCTCGTCTCGTCTCTCATCTCGTCTCTAGTTTCGTCTCTCATATCGTCTCTCGTCTCGTCTCTCGTATCGTCTCTTGTCTCGTCTCTCGTCTCGTCCCTCGTCTCTCGTCTCTCGTCTCGTCACTCGTCTCGTCTCTCGACTCGTCTCTCGTCTCGTCTCTCGTCACGACTCTCGTCTCTCGTCTCGCCACTCGTCTCGTCTCTCGTCTCGTCTCTCGTCTCTCGTCTCGTCTCTCGTCTCGTCTCTCGTCTCTCGTCTCTCGTCTCTCGTCTCGTCTCTCGTCTCTCGTCTCGTCTCTCGTCTCTCTTCGCTCGTCTCGTCTCTCGTTTCTCGTCTCTCGTCTCGTCACTTGTTTCGTCCCTCGTCTCGTCTCTCGTCACTCGTCTCTCGTCTCTCGTCTCTCGTCTCGTCTCTCGTCTCTCGGCGCTCGTCTCGTCTCTCGTCTCTCGTCTCGTCCCCGTCTCTCGTCTCGTCTCTCGTCTCTCATCTCGTCTCTAGTCTCTCGTCTCGTCACTCGTCTCTCGTCTCTCATCTCGTCTCTCGTCTCTGGTCTCGTCTCTCGTCTCTCGTCTCCTCTCTTCGTCTCGTCACTCGTCTCTTCTCTCGTCTCGTCTCACGTCTCTCGTCTCTCGTCTCGTCTCTCGTCTCGTCTCTTGTCTCGTCTCTCGTCTCGTCTCTCGTCTCGTCTCTCGTCTCTCGTCTCTCGTCTCGTCTCGTCTCTCGTCTCGTCTCTCGTCTCTCGTCTCTCGTCTCGTCTCTCTTCTCGTCTCTTGTCTCGTCTCTCGTCTCTGGTCTCGTCTCTCATCTCGTCTCTAGTTTCGTCTCTTGTATTTTCTCTCGTTTCGTCTCTCGTATCGTCTCTTGTCTCGTCTCTCGTCTCTCGTCTCGTCTCTCGTCTCGTCCCTCGTCTCGTCTCTCTTCTCTTCTCTCGTCTCGTCTCGTCTCTCGCCTCGTCTCTTGTGTCGTCTCTCGTCTCGTCTCGTCTCGTCTCTCGTCTCTCGTCTCGTCCCTCGTCTCTCGTAATCTTCTCTTCTCTCTTCTGGTCTCTCTTCTGTCCCTTCTCGTCTCGTCTCTCGTCTTGTCTCTCGTCTCGTCTCTCGTCTCGTCTCTCGTCTCTCGTCTCTCGTCTCGTCACTCGTCTCGTCTCTCGACTCGCCTCTCGTCTCGTCTCTCGTCTCGCCTCCCGTCTCTCGTCTCGTCACTCGTCTCGTCTCTCGACTCGTCTCTCGTCTCGTCTCTCGTCCCGACTCTCGTCTCTCGTCTCGTCACTCGTCTCGTCTCTCGTCTCGTTTCTCGTCTCTCGTCTCGTTTATCGTCTCGTCCCTCGTCTCTCGTCTCTCGTCTCTCTTCTCGTCCCTCTTCTCTCGTCACTCGTCTCGTCTCTCGTCTCGTCTCTAGTCTCGTCTCTCGTCTCGTCTATCGTCTTGTCTCTCGCCTCTCGGCTCTCGTCTCTGGTCTCGTCTCTCGTCTCGTCTCGTCTCGTCTCTCGTCTCGTCTATCGTCTCGTCTCACATCTCGTCTATAGTTTGGTCTCTCATGTCGTCTCGTCTCTCGTCTCGCATCGTCTCGTCTCTCATCTCGTCTCTAGTTTCGTCTCTCATATCGTCTCTCGTCTCGTCTCTCGTATCGTCTCTTGTCTCGTCTCTCGTCTCGTCCCTCGTCTCTCGTCACTCGTCTCTCGTCTCGTCACTCGTCTCTCGTCTCGTCCCTCGTCTCTTGTCTCGTCTCTCCTCTCTCGTCTCGTCTCTCGTCTCGTCTCGTCTCTCATATCGTCTCTAGTCTCGTCTCTCGTCACGACTCTCGAACCGTCTCTTGTCTCGTCTCTCGTGTCGTCCCTCGTCTCTAGTCTCTCGTCTCGTCTCCCGTCTCGTCTCTTGTCTCGTCTCTCGTCTCTCGTCTCTCGTCTCGTCTCTCGTCTCTCGTCTCGTCTCTCGTCTCGTCTCTCGTCCCCCGTCTTTCGTCTCTCGTCTCGTCTCTCGTCTCGTCACGTCTCGTCTCGTCTCTCGTCTCTCGTCTCGTCTCTCGTCTCTCGTCTCGTCTCTCGTCTCTAGTCTCTCGTCTCTCGTCTCTCGTCTCGTCTCACGTCTTGTCTCTCGACTCGTCTCTCGTCTCGTCTCTCGTTTCGTCTATCGTCTCGTCTCTCGTCTCGCCCTCGTCTGTCGTCTCTCGTCTCGTCTCGTCTCTCGTCTCGTCTCGTCTCTCGTCTCGTCTCTCTTCTCTCGTCTCTCGTCTCTCGTCTCTCGTCTCGTCTCTCGTCTCTCGGCGCTCGTCTCGTCTCTCGTCTCTCGTCTCGTCCCCGTCTCTCGTCTCGTCTCTCGTCTCTCATCTCGTCTCTAGTCTCTCGTCTCGTCACTCGTCTCTCGTCTCTCGTCTCGTCTCTCGTCTCTCGTCTCGTCTCTCGTCTCGTCTCTCGTCCCCCGTCTTTCGTCTCTCGTCTCGTCTCTCGTCTCGTCACGTCTCGTCTCGTCTCTCGTCTCTCGTCTCGTCTCTCATCTCGTCTCTAGTTTCGTCTCTCATATCGTCTCTCGTCTCGTCTCTCGTATCGTCTCTTGTCTCGTCACTCGTCTCGTCTCTCGTCTCTCATCTCTCGTCTCTCGTCTCGTCTCTCGTCTCGTCACTCGTCTCGTCTCTCGACTCGTCTCTCGTCTCGTCTCTCGTCACGACTCTCGTCTCTCGTCTCGCCACTCGTCTCGTCTCTCGTCTCGTCTCTCGTCTCTCGTCTCACGTCTCTCGTCTCGTCTCTCGTCTCGTCTCTCGTCTCTCGGCGCTCGTCTCGTCTCTCTTCTCTCGTCTCGTCCCCGTCTCTCGTCTCGTCTCTCGTCTCTCGTCTCTCGTCTCTCGTCTCGTCTCTCGTCTCTCATCTCGTCTCTCGTCTCTCGTCTCGTCACTCGTCTCTCGTCTCTCATCTCGTCTCTCGTCTCTCGTCTCGTCTCTCGTCTCTCGTCTCGTCTCTCGTCTCGTCTCTCTTCTCTTCTCTCGTCTCGTCTCGTCTCTCGTCTCGTCTCTCTTCTCTTCTCTCGTCTCGTCTCGTCTCTCGTCTCGTCTCTTGTGTCGTCTCTCGTCTCATCTCGTCTCGTCTCTCGTCTCGTCCCTCGTCTCTCGTACTCTTCTCTTCTCTCTTCTGGTCTCTCTTCTGTCCCTTCTCGTCTCGTCTCTCGTCTTGTCTCTCGTCTCGTCTCTCGTCTCGTCTCTCGTCTCTCGTCTCGTCACTCGTCTCGTCTCTCGACTCGCCTCTCGTCTCGTCTCTCGTCTCGCCTCCCGTCTCTCGTCTCGTCACTCGTCTCGTCTCTCGACTCGTCCCTCGTCTCGTCTCTCGTCCCGACTCTCGTCTCTCGTCTCGTCACTCGTCTCGTCTCTCGTCTCGTCTCTCGCCTCTCGTCTCGTTTATCGTCTCGTCCCTCGTCTCTCGTCTCTCGTCTCGTCTCTCGTCTCTCGTCTCTCGTCTCGTCTCTCGTCACGTCTCTCGTCTCTCGTCTCTCGTCTCGTCTCTCGTCTCTCTTCGCTCGTCTCGTCTCTCGTCTCTCGTCTCTCGTCGCACGTCTCGTCTCACGTCTCGTCACTTGTTTCGTCCCACGTCTCGTCCCTCGACTCTTGTCTCGTCTCCCGTCTCTTGCCTCGTCTCTCGTCTCTTGTCTCGTCTCTCGTCTCGTCTCTCGTCTCTCGTCTCTCGTCTCCCGTCTCGTCGCTCGTCTCGTCTCTCGTGTCTCTTCCCTTGTCTCTCGTCTCGTCCCTCATCCCTCGTCTCGCCTCTCGTCACGCATCGTCTCGTCACTCGTCTCGCATCGTCTCGTCTCATATCTCGTCTCTAGTTTCGTCTCCCATTTCGTCTCGTCTCTCATCTCGTCTCTAGTTTCGTTTCCCATTTCGTCTCGTCTCTCGTCTCGTCTCTAGTTTCGTTTCTCATATCGTCTCTCGTCTCGTCTCTCGTTTCGTCTCTTGTCTCGTCTCTCGTCTCGTCCCTCGTTTCTTGTCTCTCGTCTCGTCACTCGTCTCTCGTCTCGTCACTCGTCTCTCGTCTCGTCCCTCGTCTCTCGTCTCTCGTCTCGTCAATCGTCTCTCGTCTCGTCCCTCGTCTCGTCTCTCGTCTCTCGTCTCTCGTCTCGTCTCGCGTCTCGTCTCGTCTCTCATCTCGTCTCTAGTTTCGTCTCTCATATCGTCTCTCGTCTCGTCTCTCGTTTCGTCTCTTGTCTCGTCTCTCGTCTCGTCCCTCGTCTCTTGTCTCTCGTCTCGTCCCTCGTCTCTCGTCTCGTCCTACGTCTCTCGTCTCTCGTCACGTCTCCCGTCTCGTCTCTCGACTCGTCTCCCGTCTCGTCTCTCAACTCGTCTCTCATCTCGTCTATCGACTCGTCTATCGTCTCGTCTCTCATAAATCGTCTCTCGTCTCTCGTCTCGTCCCTAATCCCTCGTCTCGTCTCACCTCTCGCCTCGCCTCTCGTCCCGCATCATCTCGTCACTCGTCTCGCATCGTCTCGTCTCTCATCTCGTCTCTAGTTTCGTCTCTCATATCGTCTCGTCTCTCGTCTCGCATCTCGTCTCTCGTCTCGTCTCTCGTCTCGTCTCGTCTCTCGTCTCGTCTCGTCTCTCGTCTCGTCTCGTCTCTCGTCTCGTCTCTCATCCCTCGTCTCTCGTCTTGTCTCTCGTCTCGTCTCGTTTCTCGTCTCGTCTCTCGTCTCACGTCTCGTCCCATTTCACTCGTCTCTCGTCTCGTCTCGTCTCTCGTTTCGTCCCTCGTCTCTCGTCTCTCTTCTCGTCTCTCTTCTCTCGTCACTCGTCTCGTCTCTCGACTCGTCTCTCGTCTCTTCTCTCGTCACGACTCTCGTCTCTCGTCTCGCCACTCGTCTCGTCTCTCGTCTCTCGTCTCGTCAATCGTCTCTCGTCCCGTCCCTCGTCTCGTCTCTCGTCTCTCGCCTCTCGTCTCGTCTCGCGTCTCGTCTCGTCTCTCATCTCGTCTCTAGTTTCGTCTCTCATATCGTCTCTCGTCTCGTCTCTCGTTTCGTCTCTTGTCTCGTCTCTCGTCTCGTCCCTCGTCTCTTGTCTCTCGTCTCGTCCCTCGTCTCTCGACTCGTCCTACGTCTCTCGTCTCTCGTCACGTCTCCCGTCTCGTCTCTCGACTCGTCTCCCGTCTCGTCTCTCAACTCGTCTCTCATCTCGTCTATCGACTCGTCTATCGTCTCGTCTCTCATAAATCGTCTCTCGTCTCTCGTCTCGTCCCTAATCCCTCGTCTCGTCTCACCTCTCGCCTCGCCTCTCGTTCCGCATCATCTCGTCACTCGTCTCGCATCGTCTCGTCTCTCATCTCGTCTCTAGTTTCGTCTCTCATATCGTCTCGTCTCTCGTCTCGCATCTCGTCTCTCGTCTCGCATCTCGTCTCTCGTCTCGTCTCTCGTCTCGTCTCGTCTCTCGTCTCGTCTCGTCTCTCGTCTCGTCTCTCGTCTCTCGTCTCTCGTCTCTCGTCTCGTCTCTCGTCTCGTCTCGTTTCTCGTCTCGTCTCTCGTCTCACGTCTCGTCCCATTTCACTCGTCTCTCGTCTCGTCTCGTCTCTCGTTTCGTCCCTCGTCTCTCGTCTCTCTTCTCGTCCCTCTTCTCTCGTCACTCGTCTCGTCTCTCGACTCGTCACTCGTCTCGTCTCTCGACTCGTCTCTCGTCTCGTCTCTCGTCACGACTCTCGTCTCTCGTCTCGGCACTCGTCTCGTCTCTCGTGTCGTCTCTCTTCTCTCGGCGCTCGTCTCGTCTCTCGTCTCTCGTCTCGTCCCCGTCTCTCGTCTCGTCTCTCGTCTCTCGTCTCTCGTCTCTCGTCTCTCGTCTCTCGTCTCGTCTCTTGTCTCTCATCTCGTCTCTCGTCACTCGTCTCGCCACTCGTCTCGTCTCTCGTCTCGTCTCTCGTCTCTCGTCTCACGTCTCGCGTCTCTCGTCTCTCGTCTCGTCTCTCGTCTCTCGGCGCTCGTCTCGTCTCTCGTCTCTCGTCTCGTCCCCGTCTCTCGTCTCGTCTCTCGTCTCTCGTCTCTCGTCTCTCGTCTCTCGTCTCGTCTCTCGTCTCTCATCTCGTCTCTCGTCTCCCGTCTCGTCACTCGTCTCTCGTCTCTCTTCTCTTCTCTCGTCTCGTCTCGTCTCTCGTCTCGTCTCGTCTCTCGTCTCGTCTCTTGTGTCGTCTCTCGTCTCGTCTCGTCTCGTCTCTCGTCTCGTCCCTCGTCTCTCGTACTCTTCTCTTCTCTCTTCTGGTCTCTCTTCTGTCCCTTCTCGTCTCGTCTCTCGTCTTGTCTCTCGTCTCGTCTCTCGTTTCGTCTCTCGTCTCTCGTCTCGTCACTCGTCTCGTCTCTCGACTCGCCTCTCGTCTCGTCTCTCGTCTCGCCTCCCGTCTCTCGTCTCGTCACTCGTCTCGTCTCTCGACTCGTCTCTCGTCTCGTCTCTCGTCCCGACTCTCGTCTCTCGTCTCGTCACTCGTATCGTCTCTCGTCTCGTCTCTCGTCTCTCGTCTCGTTTATCGTCTCGTCCCTCGTCTCTCGTCTCTCGTCTCTCTTCTCGTCCCACTTCTCTCGTCACTCGTCTCGTCTCTCGTCTCGTCTCTAGTCTCGTCTCTCGTCTCGTCTATCGTCTCGTCTCTCGCCTCTCGGCTCTCGTCTCTGGTCTGGTCTCTCGTCTCGTCTCGTCTCGTCTCTCGTCTCGTCTTTCGTCTCGTCTCACATCTCGTCTATAGTTTCGTCTCTCATGTCGTCTCGTCTCTCGTCTCGTCTCTCGTCTCTCGTCTCGTCTCTCGTCTCGTCTCTCGTCCCCCGTCTTTCGTCTCTCGTCTCGTCTCTCGTCTCGTCTCGTCTCGTCTCTCGTCTCTCGTCTCTCGTCTCGTCACTCGTCTCGTCTCTCGTCTCTAGTCTCTCGTCTCTCGTCTCTCGTCTCGTCTCACGTCTTGTCTCTCGTCTCGTCTCTCGTCTCGTCTCTCGTTTCGTCTATCGTCTCGTCTCTCGTCTAGCCCTCGTCTGTCGTCTCTCGTCTCGTCTCTTGTCTCTCGTCTCGTCACTCGTCTCTCGTCTCTCATCTCGTCTCTCGTCTCTCGTCTCGTCTCTCGTCTCTCGTCTCGTCCCTCGTCTCGTCTCTCGTCTCTCGTCTCTCGTCTCTCTTCTCGTCCCACTTCTCTCGTCACTCGTCTCGTCTCTCGTCTCGTCTCTAGTCTCGTCTCTCGTCTCGTCTCTAGTCTCGTCTCTCGTCTCGTCTATCGTCTCGTCTCTCGCCTCTCGGCTCTCGTCTCTGGTCTCGTCTCTCGTCTCGTCTCGTCTCTTCTCTCGTCTCGTCTATCGTCTCGTCTCACATCTCGTCTATAGTTTCGTCTCTCATGTGGTCTCGTCTCTCGTCTCGTCTCTCGTCTCTCGTCTCGTCTCTCGTCTCGTCTCTCGTCCCCCGTCTTTCGTCTCTCGTCTCGTCTCTCGTCTCGTCTCGTCTCGTCTCGTCTCTCGTCTCTCGTCTCTCGTCTCGTCACTCGTCTCGTCTCTCGTCTCTAGTCTCTCGTCTCTCGTCTCTCGTCTCGTCTCACGTCTTGTCTCTCGTCTCGTCTCTCGTCTCGTCTCTCGTTTCGTCTATCGTCTCGTCTCTCGTCTAGCCCTCGTCTGTCGTCTTTCGTCTCGTCTCTTGTCTCTCGTCTCGTCACTCGTCTCTCGTCTCTCATCTCGTCTCTCGTCTCTCGTCTCGTCTCTCGTCTCTCGTCTCGTCCCTCGTCTCGTCTCTCGTCTCTCGTCTCGTCTCTCGTCTCGTCTATCGTCTCTCGGCGCTCGTCTCGTCTCTCGTCTCTCGTCTCGTCCCCGTCTCTCGTCTCGTCTCTCGTCTCTCATCTCGTCTCTAGTCACTCGTCTCGTCACTCGTCTCTCGTCTCTCATCTCGTCTCTCGTCTCTGGTCTCGTCTCTCGTCTCTCGTCTCCTCTCTTCGTCTCGTCACTCGTCTCTTCTCTCGTCTCGTCTCACGTCTCTCATCTCTTGCCTCGTCTCTCGTCTCTTGTCTCGTCTCTCGTCTCGTCTCTCGTCTCTCGTCTCGTCTCTCGTCTCGTCTCTCATCTCGTCTCTAGTTTCGTCTCTCATATCGTCTCTCGTCTCGTCTCTCGTATCGTCTCTTGTCTCGTCTCTCGTCTCGTCCCTCGTCTCTCGTCTCTCGTCTCGTCACTCGTCTCGTCTCTCGTCTCTCGTCTCTCGTCTCGTCTCTCGTCTCGTCACTCGTCTCGTCTCTCGAGTCGTCTCTCGTCTCGTCTCTCGTCACGACTCTCGTCTCTCGTCTCGCCACTCGTCTCGTCTCTCGTCTCGTCTCTCGTCTCTCGTCTCACGTCTCTCGTCTCTCGTCTCTCGTCTCGTCTCTCGTTTCGACTATCGTCTCGTCTCTCGGCTCGTCTCTCGTCTCATCACTCGTTTCGTCTCTCGTCTCGTCTCTCGTCTTGTCTCTCGTCTCGTCTCTCGTCTCGTCTCCCGTCTCCTCCATCGTCTCTCGTCTCTGTTCTCGTCTCTCTTCTCGTCTCTCTTCTCTCGATTCTCGTCTCCTCCATCGTCTCTCGTCTCTCTTCTCGTCTCTCTTCTCGTCTCTCTTCTCTCGATTCTCGTCTCGTCTCTCGTCTCATCTCTCGTCTCGTCTCTCGTCTCGTCTCTCGTCTCGTCTCTAGTCACGTTCCTTGTCTCGTCTCTTGTCTCTCGTCTCGTCTCTCGTCTCTCGTCTCGCCTCTCGTCTCTCGTCTCGTCTCTCGTCTCGTCTCTCGTCTCGCCACTCGTCTCGTCTCTCGTCTCGTCTCTCGTCTCTCGTCTCTCGTCTCTCGTCTCTCGTCTCTCGTCACTCGTCTCGTATCTCGTCTCTCGGCGCTCGTCTCGTCTCTCGTCTCTCGTCTCGTCGCCGTCTCTTGTCTCGTCACCCGTCTCGCCTCTCGTCACTGGTCTCGTCTCTCGTCTCGTCTCTAGTCTCGTCCCTCGTCTCGTCTCTCGTCTCGTCTCTCGCCTCACGGCTCTCGTCTCTCGTCTCGTCTATCGTCTCGTCTCTCGTCTCGTCTATCGTCTCGTCTCTCGCCTCTCGTCTCTCGTCTCTGGTCTCTCGTCTCTCGTGTCTCTTCCCTTGTCTCTCGTCTCGTCCCTCATCCCTCGTCTCGTCTCAGCTCTCTTCTCGCATCTCGTCACGTATCGTCTCGTCACTCGTCTCGCATCGTCTCGTCTCTCATCTCGTCTCTAGTTTCGTCACTCATATCGTCTCGTCTCTCGTCTCGCATCGTCTCGTATCTCGTCTCTCGTCTCGTCTCTCGTCTCGTCTCTCGTCTCGTCTCTTGTCTCGTCTCTCGTCTCTCATCTCGTCTCTCGTCTCGTCACTCGTCTCGTCTCTCGTCTCGTCTCCCGTCTCGTCCCTTGTCTCGTCTCTCGTCTCTCGTCTCTCGTCTCGTCTCGCGTCTCGTCTCGTCTCTCATCTCGTCTCTAGTTTCGTCTCTCATATCGTCTCTCGTCTCGTCTCTCGTTTCGTCTCTTGTCTCGTCTCTCGTCTCGTCCCTCGTCTCTTGTCTCTCGCCTCGTCCCTCGTCTCTCGACTCGTCCTACGTCTCTCGTCTCTCGTCACGTCTCCCGTCTCGTCTCTCGACTCGTCTCCCGTCTCGTCTCTCAACTCGTCTCTCATCTCGTCTATCGACTCGTCTATCGTCTCGTCTCTCATAAATCGTCTCTCGTCTCTCGTCTCGTCCCTAATCCCTCGTCTCGTCTCACCTCTCGCCTCGCCTCTCGTTCCGCATCATCTCGTCACTCGTCTCGCATCGTCTCGTCTCTCATCTCGTCTCTATTTTCGTCTCTCATATCGTCTCGTCTCTCGTCTCGCATCTCGTCTCTCGTCTCGCATCTCGTCTCTCGTCTCGTCTCTCGTCTCGTCTCGTCTCTCGTCTCGTCTCGTCTCTCGTCTCGTCTCTCGTCTCTCGTCTCTCGTCTCTCGTCTCGTCTCTCGTCTCGTCTCGTTTCTCGTCTCGTCTCTCGTCTCACGTCTCGTCCCATTTCACTCGTCTCTCGTCTCGTCTCGTCTCTCGTTTCGTCCCTCGTCTCTCGTCTCTCTTCTCGTCCCTCTTCTCTCGTCACTCGTCTCGTCTCTCGACTCGTCACTCGTCTCGTCTCTCGACTCGTCTCTCGTCTCGTCTCTCGTCACGACTCTCGTCTCTCGTCTCGGCACTCGTCTCGTCTCTCGTGTCGTCTCTCTTCTCTCGGCGCTCGTCTCGTCTCTCGTCTCTCGTCTCGTCCCCGTCTCTCGTCTCGTCTCTCGTCTCTCGTCTCTCGTCTCTCGTCTCTCGTCTCTCGTCTCGTCTCTTGTCTCTCATCTCGTCTCTCGTCACTCGTCTCGCCACTCGTCTCGTCTCTCGTCTCGTCTCTCGTCTCTCGTCTCACGTCTCGCGTCTCTCGTCTCTCGTCTCGTCTCTCGTCTCTCGGCGCTCGTCTCGTCTCTCGTCTCTCGTCTCGTCCCCGTCTCTCGTCTCGTCTCTCGTCTCTCGTCTCTCGTCTCTCGTCTCTCGTCTCGTCTCTCGTCTCTCATCTCGTCTCTCGTCTCCCGTCTCGTCACTCGTCTCTCGTCTCTCGTCTCGTCTCTCGTCTCTCTTCGCTCGTCTCGTCTCTCGTCTCTCGTCTCTCGTCGCACGTCTCGTCTCACGTCTCGTCACTTGTTTCGTCCCACGTCTCGTCCCTCGACTCTTGTCTCGTCTCCCGTCTCTTGCCTCGTCTCTCGTCTCTTGTCTCGTCTCTCGTCTCGTCTCTCGTCTCTCGTCTCTCGTCTCCCGTCTCGTCGCTCGTCTCGTCTCTCGTGTCTCTTCCCTTGTCTCTCGTCTCGTCCCTCATCCCTCGTCTCGCCTCTCGTCACGCATCGTCTCGTCACTCGTCTCGCATCGTCTCGTCTCATATCTCGTCTCTAGTTTCGTCTCCCATTTCGTCTCGTCTCTCATCTCGTCTCTAGTTTCGTTTCTCATATCGTCTCTCGTCTCGTCTCTCGTTTCGTCTCTTGTCTCGTCTCTCGTCTCGTCCCTCGTTTCTTGTCTCTCGTCTCTCGTCTCGTCTCTCGTCTCTCGTCTCTCGTCTCGTCTCTCGTCACGTCTCTCGTCTCTCGTCTCTCGTCTCGTCTCTCGTCTCTCTTCGCTCGTCTCGTCTCTCGTCTCTCGTCTCTCGTCGCACGTCTCGTCTCACGTCTCGTCACTTGTTTCGTCCCACGTCTCGTCCCTCGACTCTTGTCTCGTCTCCCGTCTCTTGCCTCGTCTCTCGTCTCTTGTCTCGTCTCTCGTCTCGTCTCTCGTCTCTCGTCTCTCGTCTCCCGTCTCGTCTCTCGTCTCGACTCTCGTGTCTCTTCCCTTGTCTCTCGTCTCGTCCCTCATCCCTCGTCTCGCCTCTCGTCACGCATCGTCTCGTCACTCGTCTCGCATCGTCTCGTCTCATATCTCGTCTCTAGTTTCGTCTCCCATTTCGTCTCGTCTCTCGTCTCGTCTCTAGTTTCGTTTCTCATATCGTCTCTCGTCTCGTCTCTCGTTTCGTCTCTTGTCTCGTCTCTCGTCTCGTCCCTCGTTTCTTGTCTCTCGTCTCGTCACTCGTCTCTCGTCTCGTCACTCGTCTCTCGTCTCGTCCCTCGTCTCTCGTCTCTCGTCTCGTCAATCGTCTCTCGTCTCGTCCCTCGTCTCGTCTCTCGTCTCTCGTCTCTCGTCTCGTCTCGCGTCTCGTCTCGTCTCTCATCTCGTCTCTAGTTTCGTCTCTCATATCGTCTCTCGTCTCGTCTCTCGTTTCGTCTCTTGTCTCGTCTCTCGTCTCGTCCCTCGTCTCTTGTCTCTCGTCTCGTCCCTCGTCTCTCGTCTCGTCCTACGTCTCTCGTCTCTCGTCACGTCTCCCGTCTCGTCTCTCGACTCGTCTCCCGTCTCGTCTCTCAACTCGTCTCTCATCTCGTCTATCGACTCGTCTATCGTCTCGTCTCTCATAAATCGTCTCTCGTCTCTCGTCTCGTCCCTAATCCCTCGTCTCGTCTCACCTCTCGCCTCGCCTCTCGTCCCGCATCATCTCGTCACTCGTCTCGCATCGTCTCGTCTCTCATCTCGTCTCTAGTTTCGTCTCTCATATCGTCTCGTCTCTCGTCTCGCATCTCGTCTCTCGTCTCGTCTCTCGTCTCGTCTCGTCTCTCGTCTCGTCTCGTCTCTCGTCTCGTCTCGTCTCTCGTCTCGTCTCTCATCCCTCGTCTCTCGTCTTGTCTCTCGTCTCGTCTCGTTTCTCGTCTCGTCTCTCGTCTCACGTCTCGTCCCATTTCACTCGTCTCTCGTCTCGTCTCGTCTCTCGTTTCGTCCCTCGTCTCTCGTCTCTCTTCTCGTCTCTCTTCTCTCGTCACTCGTCTGGTCTCTCGACTCGTCTCTCGTCTCTTCTCTCGTCACGACTCTCGTCTCTCGTCTCGCCACTCGTCTCGTCACTCGTCTCGTCTCTCGTCTCGTCTCCCGTCTCGTCCCTTGTCTCGTCTCTCGTCTCTCGTCTCTCGTCGCACGTCTCGTCTCTCCTCTCGTCTCTCGTCTCGTCTCTTGTTTCTTCCCTCGTCTCCTCTCTCGTCTCTTGTCTCGTCTTTCGTCTCTTATCTCGTCCCTCGTCTCGTCTCTCGTCTCTTGTCTCGTCTCTCGTCGCATGTCTCGTCTCTCGTCTCGTCTCTCGCCTCTCGTCTCTCGTCTCTCGTCTCTCGTGTCTCTTCCCTTGTGTCTCGTCTCGTCCCTCATCCCTCGTCTCGTCTCAGCTCTCGTCTCGCCTCTCGTCACGCATCGTCTCGTCACTCGTCTCGCATCGTCTCGTCTCTCATCTCGTCTCTAGTTTCGTCACTCATATCGTCTCGTCTCTCGTCTCGCATCGTCTCGTATCTCGTCTCTCGTCTCGTCTCTCGTTTCGTCCCTCGTCTCTCGTCTCTCGTCTCGCCACTCGGCTCGTTTCTTGTCTCGTCTCTCGTCTCGTCTCTCGTCTCGTCTCTCGTCTCGTCTCTCGTCTCTCTTCTCGTCCCCCGGAGTGGCTTGAGGTGAGGGGTCAACTGAAGTCGGACACATACCGTAAACCTGTGGTCATGTTTTACAGGAACGGGGGTCTTGCCTTAACCGGCCGGGCCGCGAGGATGACAACCTCTCTAAAAAATCCCTAGCCCCAAGCAGTGTTGCGCGGTGATGAGGGCGTAGCTGGAGTAAACGCCAGCTATGGTTGGTGGGTGCACCAATCTTTAGCGGACAACCCCGGGGTACCTGGCGACCCCCGGGTGTATTAGCCTTCCCCGGGTATGGCGGCTCTGCCCGGGGTGACCTTCTTTCCGACCACACTCGTGGGACCAATTATGGATACTTTTTCACAAACAACCGGGGAGGGGGGAAACGAGCGTGAGGGGGAGGTGCGCGGGCCTATCGTGCGCCTCAAAAGATGCACAGAGCCGGTGTCGCGGAGGCATTCGGCAACACGCGGCAAAAAGAGGACCGCAGCGGGCCTTGGTGAGTGCGATGAGGGGGAGGAGTCAGATTTCTCTGTCTCCTCCCACCACTCATCGCAGAGTGTCCCGGGCTCGTCGTCAGCGTGGAAGAGAGGACGGCCGCCGACGACCGGCGAATATGTTGGCCTCGCAGAGGCCAAACTTAGGCTGGCCGAGGCTTCGCAGCTGGAGGCCCAGGCAAGGGAGGTGGCGGCGATATTCGACCCGGGTGCCCCCGTGCCGAGACCATCGCGATCGAGCGTCCCGCTCCCGGACGAGACGGATATCGCGGAAAATTTCCGCAACCGTCCGACGCGGGATGTAGCGGCCGCTATATTGGAGAGCCTGGATGAGGTGGCCAGGATCTCCGGTGTGTCAAAGGGGCTGAAGGGCAACTTGGCTCGCGCCCTGAGGGTGGCCGCCTTAAACGGCAGGGTAGGGGTGTCCGAGCTGGCAGTGAGGTCGGCTACCGACGCCACGCGTGTCCTGGAGGCCGAAAATGCCGTCCTCAGGGGGCAAATGACGGAGCTGCAGGCGGAGGTGGCCCGGCTCCGGCAGGTGGTGGAGGCGAGAACGGCTGCTGCCGCAATGCCTCCGCCGCCGCGCCCGGGAGAGGGCCCAGTATCGCCGCCGATCGTCGCCGCCCGGGACTGCCAACGCTCCGGGCAAGAAAAGTCCTCGCCCCCACCTGCGGCTGCGCCCGCAGATTTTCTGGTGCAGATAAGCGCCCTGATTGACGCCAAATTGGCGTCATTCAGGAGGGAGCTCGCGTCGGGAACGGACTCGGCAGTGCGATCGGTGGCCCCTGGGCCGTCCGTCCCCTCAGAGTCTTCGGACAGGCTGGGGCGGAAGGCGAAGAAGAAGAAGAAAGGTGGGAAAGCTGGGGCGGCTATAGCGGCCCAGACGGAGCCCGCTCGACCTCGAGCCGAATTGGCCCCACACTCCGCCGCGCCACCACCCCAGGAGGCGTGGTCCCAGGTGGTTGGCCGGAAGGCCAAAAAGGCGGCTGCCAAGGCCACTGCGGCCGCGAATAAAAAAGGACGGGTGGTCCCGGCGGCCCCCAGAAATACACCCCTGCCTCCTCGACCGCCACGCTCAGCAGCGGTTACAATAACGGTCCCGTCTGGTGTGGACATTACTTACGCGCAGGCGATGGCCACTGTCAGGTCCAAGGTGGACCTGGCAGAAATTGGCATCGCCTCGCTGAGGCCGCGAAGGGCGGTGACTGGGGGGTTAATTTTGGAGGTCCCTGGCACCGACGGGGCCGCCAAGGCCACCGTCCTCGCCACAAAAGTGGCGGAAGCGCTGGCAGGCACCGGCGTAAAGGTCGCGCGTCCGGTCAAAAAAGCTGACCTTAGGGTGCGCGGCCTGGTCGATTCGACCACGCCGGCGGAGGTCGCTGCGGCTGTTGCCCGCGTGAGCGGGTGCAGCGAGGGGGACATCAATACCGGCGAAATCCGGTCTTCCCCCTCGGGATTGGGCACCCTCTGGGTCCGATGTCCTGCCGCGGCCGCTCGCAAGGTTGCTGTCGCGGGCCGGATAACTGTCGGCTGGACCCAGGCAGCCGTGGAGGCCCTGAGTGCCCGGCCTCTGCAGTGTTACCGTTGCCTTGGTGTTGGCCACACCAGTCAGCGGTGCACTTCGGCCGAGGATAGGTCCGACTGCTGCTATAGATGCGGCAGTCGGGACCATAAGGTGGCAGCCTGTGCGGCCACGCCCAATTGTCCCCTTTGTGCGGGCGCGGGCAAGCCGTCTGGTCACCGCCTCGGCAGCCGGGCATGTCCTGCTAGTGCGGGGCGAGGCAAGGGAGGCGGCCAAAGGCCGTCTGCCAGATTTAATAAAAAGAGGAAGGAAACCACGATGGCCAAGGCAGCGACCACCGTGGCCAGCAACGAAAAGGCGGCACCGCCTGATGCTACCGCCGCGCCCGCGTGGGCGGATGGGGCCACTAAAGTCCCAGACGCCACCGCATCCGCGGCCGTGACGGCGATGGACACGGCTGTGTAATGGGGCCCCCGGGCCCGATAATACAAGTTAACCTCAACTGCTCGGCCAGAGCGCAGGACCTCCTGTTTCAATGCATGGCCGAGCGGGGTGCCGGGTTGGCAGTCGTGGCGGAGCCGCACAGGGTCCCCAAACATCCACACTGGATGGGGGACTCGATTGGCTCCGCCGCGATTATTTGGGCTGGGAGGCCGGGGTCCCCGCCGTGCTCGGTTATCGAGCGCGGCCTGGGATACGTGGCCGTTGATTGGGGCGGCACCGCGGTTGTGGCGATATACGCACCTCCAAGGTGGTCCCTCGAAGAGTTTGAGCAGTATCTGGACGGGGTAGGGAGATGCGTCTCCCGCTGCCATCCCCGTCCGGTGCTGGTCCTGGGGGACTTCAATGCCAAGGCCACGCCTTGGGGTTCCTCCGGGACTGATTCGAGGGGCCGGGAGGTGCTGGATTGGGCGGCGGGACTGGAGCTCCGTCTCCTGAACACGGGCTCGGTCCATACGTGCGTGCGGCATAACGGGGGGTCCATCGTTGACCTTTCGTGGGCAACGACCCCGGCCGCGCGCCGTATTACGGGGTGGAGGGTGGCGGAAGGGGTCGAGACGTTGTCTGACCACAGATACATAGTTCTCGACTTCTCCGCCGCCCCACCATCGACATCCCGTCGTCGCCCCGCCGATGAAGGTTCGACTCAACCGCGGTGGGCGCTGAAGCGCCTCGACCAGGACGCTCTGATGGCCGCAGCACACGTAGTGGCCTGGCCAGCAACACCGGCCGGGCCAGTCGACGGGAATGGGGAGGCCCATTGGTTCCGGGGCGCAATGACGTCGATTTGCGACGTCGCCATGCCCCGGGCCAGAGTCTTCCCGAGGAAGGCGGTGTACTGGTGGTCGCGCGCGATAGCGGAATTACGCACCGAGTGCGTCCGCGCGCGACGCCAGTACGCTCGCACCCGTCGACGACGACGTACGGACGACGTGCTGGCTGCCCAACTGTACGGGAGATATCGGGAGAAGGTGGTCGCCCTGCAGCTGGCCATTAGGCGAGCGAAGGACCAGGCCTGGCGCGATCTCCTCGGCTCTCTGAACCGAGATCCGTGGGGGCGCCCATACAAGATGGCTTTGGGACGATTGCGTCCCTGGGCGCCCCCCGTGACGGAGAGCCTGGATCCGGGGCTGCTCGGGCGGGTCGTGGGCGCTTTATTCCCCGTTAGCGGGGAGGCGTCCCGGCTCGTCCCTGTGCCAGAGGAACATGAGTGGTCCCCGGATCTTGAGGTCGCGCCGGAGGAGATGGCCGGGGTCGTCAAATGGCTCCGGGGCAAGAATACCGCCCCGGGGCCGGACGGTATCCCCGACCGGGTCTGGTTTCTCTCCGCGAGCGTCCTGGGGGAGAGGCTGAGGAGCCTCTACTCTGGGCTCCTGAGGTCGGGAACGTTCCCCGACCTATGGAGAGAAAGTCGGATGGTCCTCTTGAGGAAGGATGGGAGGCCGGGGGATTCTCCCTCCGCGTACCGGCCCATTTGTCTCCTGGATGAGGCGGGCAAGATCTTCGAGAAGATCATTGTTGCCCGCCTCTACAGACACCTGTCCCGCGACGGCCCCGATCTAGCGGACTGCCAGTTTGGCTTCCGGGAGGGGCGATCGACGGTCGACGCTATCGACCGTCTCAAGTCCCTCTCGGACAATGCCGTGGCAAGGGGCGGGGTGTGCTTGGCGGTGTCCATTGACATCGTCAATGCGTTCAACACCCTGCCCTGGTCCGCCATTAGGGCGGCCCTCGTTGATCACCAGGTGCCTGCCTATCTGAGGCGGGTGATCGGGGCCTACCTGCGGGACAGGTGGGTTGAATACCCGGGCCGGTACGGGATGATACGGAGGGAAGTGGACCGCGGGGTCCCGCAGGGGTCCGTTTTAGGACCGCTCCTGTGGGACCTTGGTTACAACGCGGTCCTGGAGAAGGCCTCCCTGCCCGACGGTGCCACCCTCGTCTGCTACGCGGACGACACGTTGGTGGTCGCCGTTGGGAGTACCTTCGAGAGGACCATCCGACGAGCAGAGGTTGCGGTGGCAGCCGTCGTCGCGAGGATCCGCGATCTGGGGCTGAAAATAGCCCCGGAGAAGGCCGAGGCTGTCTGGTTTCACGGACGCCCTCGGTCTCGGCCACCGGCCAGATCGTGGATCCGGGTTGGAGAAGCCTGCGTCGAGGTGAAGTCCCAGTTGAAATATCTCGGACTGATCCTCGACAGCCGCTGGAGCTTCGGTGCGCATCTCGACGGTCTCGTCCCCCGAGTCGAAAAGGCGGCGGCCTCTTTGGGCCGCCTGCTGCCCAACCTCGGGGGACCGGGAGATTTGGTGCGCCGCCTATACCTGGGCGTGGTGCGGTCTATGGCCTTATACGGTGCCCCAATATGGGCGCCGTACGTGATGACCAGCCGGCGCAACACGCTGTTGTTGCGCCGGCTGCAGAGGCGGATGGCCATCCGCCTCATAAGAGGTTACCGCACCACGTCTACCGTGGCGGCGCTTGCTCTGGCGGGAGAACTTCCCTTCGAGCTTCAGGCGGCGGTTCGCGCCTATGTTTATAGGCGCACTAGCATCGCCAGCCGTGCTCGAGGGTCCCTGCCGGAGCGAGAGACGGTCGAGGGCTTCGAGCTCCAGGCCCGGCGACTAGCGCTCGCCAGATGGCGTGCCGAGCTTTGCTCCCACGCCGGCGAGCGCGTCCCCGGGGCTCTCCTGCCGCACTTCACCTCGTGGCGGGAGAGACGGCATGGCAGGCTCTCCTACCGAGCGACGCAGGTGTTCACCGGGCATGGCTGCTTCGGTGTCTACCTGTGTCGCATCGGGCGGGAAGCGACGACGGTGTGCCACCATTGTGGCGCTGAGGAAGACTCGGCGCAGCACACGCTGGAGGAATGTCCCGCCTTTTCAGCGCTGCGCCGAGTCCTAAAACGAGAAGTCGGCCACGACCTCGCACTCTCCAGCCTAGTTGGGGCCATGCTGGAGGGCCCGGGGAAGTGGGCGGCAGCAATCTCTTTCTGCGAGGAGGTTATGTCGCGGAAGGAGGCTGCCGAGCGGGATCGGGAGCTAACCGATCCCGCCCGACGTGCCCGGGGACGGCGTGCGCGCCCACGCCGAGAAACCCCGGGCAGCTGAGAGTAGGCGGGCGGCGGGTGTACCAGAATATGCTGGTTTCATTGCCCGCCGCCCGCCAACAGAGGAGGACGTCCACTGTTGGGAGTGGGGGATGACGAGTCGCCTGAAGGAGGCGAGGGTTAACTGTGATCCTCCTCCAATATACTCGTCGTCCCCCCGGCGGCCGCTGTGATCAGGGCGGGGGCCCTGGTCACCTATCGCGCGGTCGCCGTGTCGGGGCGGTGCGGGGTGCGACCCCTCGCGCCGCCGAATTTAAATGGATTTTAGGGGGGAGGATTTATTTTATTTTCCGCCCGGGACGCGGCCGGCCATCGTTACCATCCTGATGGCCGGCCAGGCGAGGGGGAGCCGCGGTAGTGTTCTTCAAGAGTTCCCGTGGCTCCCCCGTTGAATCGCCAGCGATCGGTCCTGCGTCCTCAGGTCGCCGTGGAGGTTTTAGTGGGTCAAACCCCACACTACCCTCGTCCCGCTCCCCCGGGCGGGGCGGGGGTGTCTGGCGAGCAGATTTCCTCCACGTAAAATAAAAAAAAAAGAAAAAAAAAAAAAGGTTATGTCAAGGTTCCCCCCCGAGTCCGCTACCTTGTCGTGGTGGGGGGGCTTCGTGCCCTAATGATCCTCAAGGCTGTGCCGGCGGGGAATTTATTCCCTGGCAGGTTCTACCATGCCGGAGTGGCTTGAGGGGAGGGGCCAACTAAAGTCGGACACATACCGTAAACCTGTGGTCATGTTTTACAGGAACGGGGGTCTTGCCTTAACCGGCCGGGCCGCGAGGATGACAACCTCTCTAAAAAATCCCTAGCCCCAAGCAGTGTTGCGTGGTGATGAGGGTGTAGCTGGAGTAAGCGCCAGCTATGGTTGGTGGGTGCACCAATCGTTAGCGGACAACCCCGGGGTACCTGGCGACCCCCGGGTGTATTAGCCTTCCCCGGGTATGGCGGCTCTGCCCGGGGTGACCTTCTTTCCGACCACACTCGTGGGACCAATTATGGATTCTTTTAAACAAATAACCGGGAAGGGGGGAAACGAGCGTGAGGTGGAGGTGCGCGGGCCTATCGTGCGCCTCAAAAGATGTGCAGAGCCGGTGTCGCGGAGGCATTCTGCAACACGCGGCAAAAAGAGGACCGCAGCGGGCCTTGGCGAGTGCGATGAGGGGGAGGAGTCAGATTTCTCTGTCTCCTCCCACCACTCATCGCAGAGTGTCCCGGGCTCGTCATCAGCGAGGAAGAGAGGACGGCCGCCGACGACCGGCGAATATGTTGGCCTCGCAGAGGCCAAACTTAGGCTGGCCGAGGCCTCGCAGTTGGAGGCCGAGGCAAGGGAGGTGGCGGCGATATTCGACCCGGGTGCCCCCGTGCCGAGACCATCGCGGTCGAGCGTTCCGCTCCCGGACGAGACGGATATCGCGGAAAATTTCCGCAACCGTCCGACGCGGGATGTAGCGGCCGCTATATTGGAGAGCCTGGATGAGGTGGCCAGAATCTCCGGTGTGTCAAAGGGGCTGAAGGGCAACTTGGCACGCGCCCTGAGGGTGGCCGCCTTAAACGGCAGGGTGGGGGTGTCCGAGCTGGCAGTGAGGTCAGCTACCGACGCCACGCGTGTCCTGGAGGCCGAAAATGCCGTCCTCAGGGGGCAAATGATGGAGCTGCAGGCGGAGGTGGCCCGGCTCCGGCAGGTGGTGGAGGCGAGAACGGCTGCTGCCGCAATGCCGCCGCCGCCGCGCCAGGGAGAGGGCTCAGTATCGCCGCCGATCGTCGGCGCCCGGGATTGCCATCGCTCCGGGCAAGAAAAGTCCTCGCCACCACCTGCGGCTGCGCCCGCAGATTTTCTGGCGCAAATAGGCGCCCTGATAGACGCCAAATTGGCGTCATTCAGGAGGGAGCTCGCGCCGCGAACGGACTCGGCCCTGCGATCGATGGCCCCTGGGCCGTCCGTGCCCTCACAGTCTTCGGACAGGGTGGGGCGGAAGACGAAGAAGAAGAAGAAAGGTGGGAAGGCTGGGGCGGCTATAGCGGCCCAGACGGAGCCCGCTCGACCTCGAGCAGAATTGGCCCCACACTCCGCCGCGCCTCCACCCCAGGAGGCGTGGTCCCAGGTGGTTGGCCGGAAGGCTAAAAAGGCGGCTGCCAAGGCCACTGCGGCGGCGAATAAAAAAGGACGGGTGGTCCCGGCGGCCCCCAGGAAGACACTCCTGCCTCCTCGACCGCCACGCACAGCAGCGGTTACCATAACGGTTCCGTCTGGCGTGGACATTACTTACGCGCAGGCGATGGCCACTGCCAGGTCCAAGGTTGACCTGGCAGAAATTGGCATCGCCTCGCTGAGGCCGCGAAGGGCGGTGACTGGGGGGTTAATATTGGAGGTCCCTGGCACCGATGGGGCCGCCAAGGCCACCGTCCTCGCCACAAAAGTGGCGGAAGCGCTGGCAGGCACCGGCGTAAAGGTCGCGCGTCCGGTCAAAAAAGCTGACCTTAGGGTGCGCGGCCTGGTCGATTCGACCACGCCGGCGGAGGTCGTTGCGGCTGTTGCCCGCGTGGGCGGGTGCAGCGAGGGGGACATCAATACCGGCGAAATCCGGCCTGCCCCCTCGGGATTGGGCACCCTCTGGGTCCGATGTCCTGCCGCGGCCGCTCGCAAGGTTGCTGTCGCGGGCCGGATAACCGTCGGCTGGACCCAGGCAGCCGTGGAGGCCCTGAGTGCCCGGCCTCTGCAGTGTTACCGTTGCCTTGGTGTTGGCCACACCAGTCAGCGGTGCACTTCTGCCGAGGATAGGTCCGACTGCTGCTATAGATGCGGCAGTCGGGACCATAAGGTGGCAGCCTGCAGGGCCACGCCCAATTGTCCGCTTTGTGCGGGCGCGGGCAAGCCGTCTGGTCACCGCCTCGGCAGCCGGGCATGTCCTGCCAGTGCGGGGCGAGGCAAGGGAGGCGGACAAAGGCCGTCTACTAGATTTCTTAAAAAAAGGAAGGAAACCACGATGGCCAAGGCAGCGCCTACCGTGGCCAGCAACGGAAAGGCAGCATCACCTGATGCTACCGCCGCGCCCGCGGGGGCGGTTGGGGCCATTAAAGTCCCGGACGCCACCGCATCCGCGGCCGTGACGGCGATGGACACGGCTGTGTAATGGGGCCCCCGGGCCCGATAATACAAGCTAACCTCAACTGCTCGGCCAGAGCGCAGGATCTCCTGTTTCAATGCCTGGCCGAGCGGGGTGCCGGGTTGGCAGTCGTGGCGGAGCCGCACAGGGTCCCCAAACATCCACACTGGATGGGGGACTCGATTGGCTCCGCCGCGATTATTTGGGCTGGGAGGTCGGGGTCCCCGCAATGCTCGCTTATCGAGCGCGGGCTGGGATACGTGGCTGTCGATTGGGGCGGCACCGCGGTTGTGGCGATATACGCACCTCCAAGGTGGTCCCTCGAGGAGTTTGAGCAGTATCTGGACGGGGTAGGGAGATGCGTCTCCCGCTGCCATCCCCGTCCGGTGCTGGTCCTGGGGGACTTTAATGCCAAGGCCACGGCTTGGGGTTCCCCCGGGACTGATTCGAGGGGCCGGGAGGTGCTGGATTGGGCGGCGGGACTGGAGCTCCGTCTCCTGAACACGGGCTCGGTCCATACGTGCGTGCGGCATAACGGGGGGTCCATCGTTGACCTTTCGCGGGCAACGCCCCCGGCAGCACCGTATTACGGGGTGGAGGGTGGCGGAAGGGGTCGAGACGTTGTCTGACCACAGATACATAGTTCTCGACCTCTCCGCAGCCCCACCATCGACACCCCGTCGTCGCCCCGCCGATGAGGGTTCGCCTCAGCCGCGGTGGGCGCTGAGGCGCCTCGACCAGGACGCTCTGATGGCGGCAGCCCACGTCGTGGCCTGGCCAGCAACACCGACCGGGCCAGTCGACGGGAATGGGGAGGCCCATTGGTTCCGGGGCGCAATGACGTCGATTTGCGACGTCGCCATGCCCCGGGCCAGGGTCTTCCCGAGGAAGGCGGTGTACTGGTGGTCGCGCGAAATAGCGGAATTACGCACCGAGTGCGTCCGCGCGCGACGCCAGTACGCTCGCTCCCGTCGACGACGACGTACGGACGACGTGCTGGCTGCGCAACTGTACGGGCGATATCGGGAGAAGGTGGTCGCCCTGCAGCTGGCCATCAGGCGAGCGAAGGACCAGGCCTGGCGCGATCTCCTCGGCTCTCTGAACCGAGATCCGTGGGGGTGCCCATACAAGATGGCATTGGGACGATTACGTCCCTGGGCGCCCCCCGTGACGGAGAGCCTGGATCCGGGGCTGCTCCGGCGGGTCGTGGACGCTTTATTCCCCGTTAGCGGGGAGGCGTCCCGGCCCGTCCCTGAGCCAGAGGAGCATGAGTGGTCCCCGGATCTTGAGGTCGCGCCGGAGGAGATGGCCGGGGTCGTCAAATGGCTCCGGGGCAAGAATGCCGCCCCGGGGCCGGACGGTATCCCCGGCCGGGTCTGGTTGCTCGCAGCGAGCGTCCTGGGGGAGAGGCTGAGGAGCCTCTACTCTGGGCTCCTGAGGTCGGGGACGTTCCCCGACCTATGGAGAGAAAGTCGGATGGTCCTCTTGAGGAAGGATGGGAGGCCGGGGGATTCTCCCTCCGCGTACCGGCCCATTTGTCTCCTGGATGAGGCGGGCAAGATCTTCGAGAAGATCATTGTTGCCCGCCTCTCCAGACACCTGTCCCGCGACGGCCCCGATCTAGCGGACTGCCAGTTTGGCTTCCGGGAGGGGCGATCGACGGTGGACGCTATCGTCCGTCTCAAGTCCCTCTCGGACAATGCCGTGGCAAGGGGCGGGGTGTGCTTGGCGGTGTCCATTGACATCGTCAATGCGTTCAACACCCTGCCCTGGTCCGCCATTAGGGAGGCCCTCGTCGATCACCAGGTGCCTCCCTATCTGAGGCGGGTGATTGGGGCCTACCTGCGGGACAGGTGGGTTGAATACCCGGGCCGGTGCGGGATGATAAGGAGGGAAGTGGACCGCGGGGTCCCACAGGGGTCCGTTTTAGGACCGCTCCTGTGGGAACTGGGTTACAACGCGGTCCTGGAAAAGGCCTCCCTGCCCGACGGTGCCACCCTCGTCTGCTACGCGGACGACACGTTGGTGGTCGCCGTCGGAAGTACCTTCGAGAGGACCATCCGACGAGCAGAGGTTGCGGTGGCAGCCGTCGTCGCGAGGATCCGCGATCTGGGGCTGAAAATAGCCCCGGAGAAGGCCGAGGCTGTCTGGTTCCACGGACGGCCTCGGTCTCGGCCACCGGCCAGATCGTGGATCCGGGTTGGAGAAGCCTGCGTCGAGGTGAAGTCCCAGTTGAAATATCTCGGACTGATCCTCGACAGCCGCTGGAGCTTCGATGCGCATCTCGACCGTCTCGTCCCCCGAGTCGAAAAGGCGGCGGCCTCTTTGGGCCGCCTGCTGCCCAACCTCGGGGGACCGGGAGATTTGGTGCGCCGCCTATACCTGGGCGTGGTGCGGTCTATGGCCTTATACGGTGCCCCAATATGGGCGCCGTACGTGATGTCCAGCCGGCGCAACACGCTGTTGTTGCGCCGGCTGCAGAGGCGGATGGCCATCCGCCTCATAAGGGGTTACCGCACCACGTCTACCGTGGCGGCGCTTGCTCTGGCGGGAGAACTTCCCTTCGAGCTTCAGGCGGCGGTGCGCGCCTATGTTTATAGGCGCACAAGCATCGCCAGCCGTGCTCGAGGGGCCCCGCCGGAGCGAGAGACGGTCGAGGGCTTCGAGCTCCAGGCCCGGCGACTAGCGCTCGCCAGATGGCGTGCCGAGCTTTGCTCCCACGCCGGCGAGCGCGTCCCCGGGGCTCTCCTGCCGCACTTCACCTCGTGGCGGGAGAGACGGCATGGCAGGCTCTCCTACCGAGCGACGCAGGTGTTCACCGGGCATGGCTGCTTTGGTGTCTACCTGTGTCGCATCGGGCGGGAAGCGACGACGGTGTGCCACCATTGTGGCGCGGAGGAAGACTCGGCGCAGCACACGCTGGAGGAATGTCCCGCCTTTTCAGCGCTGCGCCGAGTCCTAAAACGAGAAGTCGGCCACGACCTCGCACTCTCCAGCCTAGTTGGGGCCATGCTGGAGGGCCCGGGGAAGTGGGCGGCAGCAATCTCTTTCTGCGAGGAGGTTATGTCGCGGAAGGAGGCTGCCGAGCGGGATCGGGAGCTTACAGATCCCGCCCGACGTGCCCGGGGACGGCGTGCGCGCCCACGCCGAGAAACCCCGGGCAGCTGAGAGTAGGCGGGCGGCGGGTGTACCAGAATATGCTGGTTTCATTGCCCGCCGCCCGCCAACAGAGGATGACGTCCACTGTTGGGAGTGGGGGATGACGAGTCGCCTGAGGGAGGCGAGGGTTAACTGTGATCCTCCTCCAATATACTCGTCGTCCCCCCGGCGGCCGCTGTGATCAGGGCGGGGGCCCTGGTCACCTATCGCGCGGTCGTCGTGTCGGGGCGGTGCGGGGTGCGACCCCTCTCGCCGCCGAATTTAAATGGATTTTAGGGGGGAGGATTTATTTTATTTCCCCCCGGGACGCGGCCGGTCATCGTTACCACCTTGATGGCCGGCCAGGCGAGGGGGAGCCGCGGTAGTGTTCTTCAAGAGTTCCCGTGGCTCCCCCGTTGAATCGCCAGCGATCGGTCCTGCGTCCTCAGGTCGCCGTGGAGGTTTTAGTGGGTCAAACCCCACACTACCCTCGTCCCGCTCCCCCGGGCGGGGCGGGGGTGTCTGGCGAGCAGATTTCCTGCACGTAAAATAAAAAAAAAAAAAAAAAAAAAAAAAAGGTTATGTCAAGGTTATGTCAAGGTCGTGGGGGCGCCCATACAAGATGGCATTGGGACGACTGCGTCCCTGGGCGCCCCCCGTGACGGAGAGCCTGGATCCGGGGCTGCTCGGGCGGGTCGTGGACGCTTTATTCCCCGTTAGCGGGGAGGTGTCCCGGTCCGTCCCTGAGCCAGAGGAACATGAGTGGTCACCGGATCTTGAGGTCGCGCCGGAGGAGATGGCCGGGGTCGTCAAATGGCTCCGGGGCAAGAATGCCGCCCCGGGGCCGGACGGTATCCCCGGCCGGGTCTGGTTGCTCGCCGCGAGCGTCCTGGGGGAGAGGCTGAGGAGCCTCTACTCTGGGCTCCTGTGGTCGGGGACGTTCCCCGACCTATGGAGAGAAAGTCGGATGGTCCTCTTGAAGAAGGATGGGAGGCCGGGGGATTCTCCCTCCGCGTACCGGCCCATTTGTCTCCTGGATGAGGCGGGCAAGATCTTCGAGAAGATCATTGTTGCCCGCCTCTCCAGACACCTGTCCCGCGACGGCCCCGATCTAGCGGACTGCCAGTTTGGCTTCCGGGAGGGGCGATTCGACGGTCAACGCTATCGACCGTCTCAAGTCCCTCTCGGACAATGCCGTGGCAAGGGGCGGGGTGTGCTTGGCGGTGTCCATTGACATCGTCAATGCGTTCAACACCCTGCCCTGGTCCGCCATTAGGGAGGCCCTCGTCGATCACCAGGTGCCTCCCTATCTGAGGCAGGTGATCGGAGCCTACCTGCGGGACAGGTGGGTCGAATACCCGGGCCGGTACGGGATGATACGGAGGGAGGTGGACCGCGGGGTCCCGCAGGGGTCCGTTTTAGGACCGCTCCTGTGGGACCTGGGTTACAACGCGGTCCTGGAAAAGGCCTCCCTACCCGACGGTGCCACCCTCGTCTGCTACGCGGACGACACGTTGGTGGTCGCCGTCGGGAGTACCTTCGAGAGGACCATCCGACGAGCAGAGGTTGCGGTGGCAGCCGTCGTCGCGAGGATCCGCGATCTGGGGCTGAAAATAGCCCCGGAGAAGGCCGAGGCTGTCTGGTTCCACGGACGGTCTCGGTCTCGGCCACCGGCCAGATCGTGGATCCGGGTTGGAGAAGCCTGCGTCGAGGTGAAGTCCGAGTTGAAATATCTCGGACTGATCCTCGACAGCCGCTGGAGCTTCGATGCGCATCTCGACCGTCTCGTCCCCCCCGAGTCGAAAAGGCGGCTGTCTCTTTGGGCCGCCTGCTGCCCAACCTCGGGGGACCGGGAGATTTGGTGCGCCGCCTATACCTGGGCGTGGTGCGGTCTATGGCCTTATACGGTGCCCCAATATGGGCGCCGTACGTGGCCATCCGCCTCATAAGAGGTTACCGCACCACGTCTACCGTGGCGGCGCTTGCTCTGGCGGGAGAACTTCCCTTCGAGCTTCAGGCGGCGGTGCGCGCCTATGTTTATGGGCGCACAAGCATCGCCAGCCGTGCTCGAGGGGTCCCGCCGGAGCGAGAGACGGTCGAGGGCTTCGAGCTCCAGGCCCGGAGACTAGCGCTCGCAAGATGGCGTGCCGAGCTTTGCTCCCACGCCGGCGAGCGCGTCCCCGGGGCTCTCCTGCCGCACTTCACCTCGTGGCGGGAGAGACGGCATGGCAGGCTCTCCTACCGAGCGACGCAGGTGTTCACCGGGCATGGCTGCTTCGGTGTCTACCTGTGTCGCATCGGGCGGGAAGCGACGACGGTGTGCCACCACTGTGGCGCGGAGGAAGACTCGGCGCAGCACACGCTGGAGGAATGTCCCGCCTTTTCAGCGCTGCGCCGAGTCCTAAAACGGGAAGTCGGCCACGACCTCGCACTCTCCAGCCTAGTTGGGGCCATGCTGGAGGGCCCGGGGAAGTGGGCGGCAGCAATCTCTTTCTGCGAGGAGGTTATGTCGCGGAAGGAGGCTGCCGAGCGGGATCGGGAGCTTACAGATCCCGCCCGACGTTCCCGGGGACGGCGTGCGCGCCCACGCCGAGAAACCCCGGGCAGCTGAGAGTAGGCGGGCGGCGGGTGTACCAGAACATGCTGGTTTCATTGCCCGCCGCCCGCCAACAGAGGAGGACCTCCACTGTTGGGAGTGGGGGATGACGAGTCGCCTGAAGGAGGCGAGGGTTAACTGTAATCCTCCTCCAATATACTCGTCGTCCCCCCGGCGGCCGATGTGATCAGGGCGGGGGCCCTGGTCACCTATCGCGCGGTCGCCGTGTCGGGGCGGTGCGGGGTGCGACCCCTCGCGCCGCCGAATTTAAATGGATTTTAGGGGGGAGGATTTATTTTATTTCCCCCCGGGACGCGGCCGGCCATCGTTACCATCTTGATGGCCGGCCAGGCGAGGGGGAGCCGCGGTAGTGTTCTTCAAGAGTTCCCGTGGCTCCCCCGTTGAATCGCCAGCGATCGGTCCTGCGTCCTCAGGTCGCCGTGGAGGTTTTAGTGGGTCAAACCCCACACTACCCTCGTCCCGCTCCCCCGGGCGGGGCGGGGGTGTCTGGCGAGCAGATTTCCTCCACGTAAAATAAAAAAAAAATAAAAAAAAAAAAAAAAAAAAGGTTATGTCAAGGTCTGGCATTGGGACGATTGCGTCCCTGGGCGCCCCCCGTGACGGAGAGCCTGGATCCGGGGCTGCTCGGGCGGGTCGTGGACGCTTTATTCCCCGTTAGCGGGGAGGCGTCCCGGCCTGTCCCTGAGCCAGAGGAACATGAGTGGTCCCCGGATCTTGAGGTCGCGCCGGAGGAGATGGCCGGGGTCGTCAAATGGCTCCGGGGCAAGAATGCCGCCCCGGGGCCGGACGGTATCCCCGGCCGGGTCTGGTTGCTCGCCGCGGGCGTCCTGGGGGAGAGGCTGAGGAGCCTCTACTCTGGGCTCCTGAGGTCGGGGACGTTCCCCGACCTATGGAGAGAAAGTCGGATGGTCCTCTTGAGGAAGGATGGGAGGCCGGGGGATTCTCCCTCCGCGTACCGGCCCATTTGTCTCCTGGATGAGGCGGGCAAGATCTTCGAGAAGATCATTGTTGCCCGCCTCTCCAGGCACCTGTCCCGCGACGGCCCAGATCTGGCGGACTGCCAGTTTGGCTTCCGGGAGGGGCGATCAACGGTCGACGCTATCGACCGTCTCAAGTCCCTCTCGGACAATGCCGTGGCAAGGGGTGGGGTGTGCTTGGCGGTGTCCATTGACATCGTCAATGCGTTCAACACCCTGCCCTGGTCCGCCATTAGGGAGGCCCTCGTCGATCACCAGGTGCCCCCCTATCTGAGGCGAGTGATCGGGGCCTACCTGCGGGACAGGTGGGTCGAATACCCGGGCCGGTACGGGATGATACGGAGGGAAGTGGACCGCGGGGTCCCGCAGGGGTCCGTTTTAGGACCGCTCCTGTGGGACCTGGGTTACAACGCGGTCCTGGAGAAGGCCTCCCTGCCCGACGGTGCCACCCTCGTCTGCTACGCGGACGACACGTTGGTGGTCGCCGTCGGGAGTACATTCGAGAGGACCATCCGACGAGCAGAGGTTGCGGTGGCAGCCGTCGTCGCGAGGATCCGCGATCTGGGGCTGAAAATAGCCCCGGAGAAGGCCGAGGCCGTCTGGTTTCACGGACGGCCACGGTCTCGGCCACCGGCCAGATCGTGGATCCGGGTTGGAGAAGCCTGCGTCGAGGTGAAGTCCGAGTTGAAATATCTCGGACTGATCCTCGACAGCCGCTGGAGCTTCGATGCGCATATCGGCCGTCTCGTCCCCCGAGTCGAAAAGGCGGCGGCCTCTTTGGGCCGCCTGCTGCCCAACCTCGGGGGACCGGGAGATTTGGTGCGCCGCCTATACCTGGGCGTGGTGCGGTCTATGGCCTTATACGGTGCCCCAATATGGGCGCCGTACGTGATGACCAGCCGGCGAAACACGCTGTTGTTGCGCCGGCTGCAGAGGCGGATGGCCATCCGCCTCATAAGAGGTTACCGCACCACGTCTACCGTGGCGGCGCTTGCTCTGGCGGGTGAACTTCCCTTCGAGCTTCAGGCGGCGGTGCGCGCCTATGTTTACAGGCGCACTAGCATCGCCAGCCGTGCTCGAGGGGCCCCGCCGGAGCGAGAGACGGTCGAGGGCTTCGAGCTCCAGGCCCGGAGACTAGCGCTCGCCAGATGGCGTGCCGAGCTTTGCTCCCACGCCGGCGAGCGCGTCCCCGGGGCTCTCCTGCCGCACTTCACCTCGTGGCGGGAGAGACGGCATGGCAGGCTCTCCTACTGAGCGACGCAGGTGTTCACCGGGCATGGCTGCTTCGGTGTCTACCTGTGTCGCATCGGGCGGGAAGCGACGACGGTGTGCCACCATTGTGGCGCGGAGGAAGACTCGGCGCAGCACACGCTGGAGGAATGTCCCGCCTTTTCAGCGCTGCGCCGAGTCCTAAAACGGGAAGTCGGTCACGACCTCGCACTCTCCAGCCTAGTTGGGGCCATGCTGGAGAGCCCGGGGAAGTGGGCGGCAGCAATCTCTTTCTGCGAGGAGGTTATGTCGCGGAAGGAGGCTGCCGAGCGGGATCGGGAGCTTACAGATCCCGCCCGACGTGCCCGGGGACGGCGTGCGCGCCCACGCCGAGAAACCCCGGGCAGCTGAGAGTAGGCGGGCGGCGGGTGTACCAGAATATGCTGGTTTCATTGCCCGCCGCCCGCCAACAGAGGAGGACGTCCACTGTTGGGAGTGGGGGATGACGAGTCGCCTGAAGGAGGCGAGGGCTAACTGTGATCCCCCTCCAATATACTCGTCGTCCCCCCGGCGGCCGCTGTGATCAGGGCGGGGGCCCTGGTCTCCTATCGCGCGGTCGCCGTGTCGGGGCGGTGCGGGGTGCGACCCCTCGCGCCGCCGAATTTAAATGGATTTAGGGGGGAGGATTATATCTCCCCCGGGACGCGGCCGGCCATCCTTACCATCCTGATGGCCGGCCAGGCGAGGGGGAGCCGCGGTAGTGTTCTTCAAGAGTTCCCGTGGCTCCCCCGTTGAATCGCCAGCGATCGGTCCTGCGTCCTCAGGTCGCCGTGGAGGTTTTAGTGGGTCAATCCCCACACTACCCTCGTCCCGCACCCCCGGGCGGGGCGGGGGTGTCTGGCGAGCAGATTTCCTCCACGTAAAATAAAAAAAAAAAAAAAAAAAGGTTATGTCAAGGTTCCCCCCCGAGTCCGCTACCTTGTCGTGGTGGGGGGGCTTCGTGCCCTAATGATCCTCAAGGCTGTGCCGGCGGGGAATTTATTCCCTGGCAGGTTCTACCATGCCGGAGTGGCTTGAGGTGAGGGGCCAACTAAAGTCGGACACATACCGTAAACCTGTGGTCATGTTTTACAGGAACGGGGGTCTTGCCTTAACCGGCCGGGCCGCGAGGATGACAACCTCTCTAAAAAATCCCTAGCCCCAAGCAGTGTTGCGCGGTGATGAGGGCGTAACTGGAGTAAGCGCCAGCTATGGTTGGTGGGTGCACCAATCTTTAGCGGACAACCCCGGGGTACCTGGCGACCCCCGGGTGTATTAGCCTTCCCCGGGTATGGCGGCTCTGCCCGGGGTGACCTTCTTTCCGACCACACTCGTGGGACCAATTATGGATTCTTTTAAACAAATAACCGGGGAGGGGGGAAACGAGCGTGAGGTGGAGGTGCGCGGGCCTATCGTGCGCCTCAAAAGATGTGCAGAGCCGGTGTCGCGGAGGCATTCTGCAACACGCGGTAAAAAGAGGACCGCAGCGGGCCTTGGTGAGTGCGATGACGGGGAGGAGTCAGATTTCTCTGTCTCCTCCCACCACTCATCGCAGAGTGTCCCGGGCTCTTCGTCGGCGAGGAAGAGAGGACGGCCGCCGACGACCGGCGAATATGTTGGCCTCGCAGAGGCCAAACTTAGGCTGGCCGAGGCCTCGCAGTTGGAGGCCGAGGCAAGGGAGGTGGCGGCGATATTCGACCCGGGTGCCCCCGTGCCGAGACCATCGCGGTCGAGCGTCCCGCTCCCGGACGAGACGGATATCGCGGAAAATTTCCGCAACCGTCCGACGCGGGATGTCGCGGCCGCTATATTGGAGAGCCTGGATGAGGTGGCCAGGATCTCCGGCGTGTCAAAGGGGCTGAAGGGCAACTTGGCCCGCGCCCTGAGGGTGGCCGCCTTAAACGGCAGGGTGGGGGTGTCCGAGCTGGCAGTGAGGTCGGCTACCGACGCCACGCGTGTCCTGGAGGCCGAGAATGCCGTCCTCAGGGGGCAAATGACGGAGCTGCAGGCGGAGGTGGCCCGGCTCCGGCAGGTGGTGGAGGCGAGAACGGCTGCTGCCGCAATGCCTCCGCCGCCACGCCCGGGAGAGGGCTCAGTATCGCCGCCGTTCGTCGGCGCCCGGGATTGCCATCGCTCCGGGCAAGAAAAGTCCTCGCCACCACCTGCGGCTGCGCCCGCAGATTTTCTGGCGCAAATAGGCGCCCTGATAGACGCCAAATTGGCGTCATTCAGGAGGGAATTCGCGCCGCGAACGGACTCGGCCCTGCGATCGGTGGCCCCTGGGCCTTCCGTCCCCTCACAGTCTTCGGACAGGGTGCGGCGGAAGACGAAGAAGGAGAAGAAAGGTGGGAAAGCTGGGGCGGCTATAGCGGCCCAGACGGAGCCCGCTCGACCGCGAGCAGAATCGGCGCTGCCCTCTGCCGCACCTCCGCCCCAGGAGGCGTGGTCCCAGGTGGTTGGCCGCAAGGCTAAAAAGGCGGCTGCCAAGGCCACTGCGGCGGCGAATAATAAAAAAGGACGGGTGGTCCCGGCGGCCCCCAGGAAGACACCCCTGCCTCCGCGACCGCCACGCACAGCAGCGGTTACCATAACGGTTCCGTCTGGTGTGGATATTACTTACGCGCAGGCGATGGCCACTGCCAGGTCCAAGGTGGACCTGGCAGAAATTGGCATCGCCTCGCTGAGGCCGCGAAGGGCGGTGACTGGGGGGTTAATTTTGGAGGTCCCTGGCATCGATGGGGCCGCCAAGGCCACCGTCCTCGCCACAAAAGTGGCGGAAGCGCTGGCAGGCACCGGCGTAAAGGTCGCGCGTCCGGTCAAAAAAGCTGACCTTAGGGTGCGCGGCCTGGTCGATTCGACCACGCCGGCGGAGGTCGCTGCGGCTGTTGCCCGCGTGGGCGGGTGCAGCGAGGGGGACATCAATACCGGCGAAATCCGGTCTTCCCCCTCGGGATTGGGCACCCTCTGGGTCCGATGTCCTGCCGCGGCCGCTCGCAAGGTTGCTGTCGCGGGCCGGATAACCGTCGGCTGGACCCATGCAGCCGTGGAGGCCCTGAGTGCCCGGCCTCTGCAGTGTTACCGTTGCCTTGATGTTGGCCACACCAGTCAGCGGTGCACTTCTGCCGAGGATAGGTCCGACTGCTGCTATAGATGCGGCAGTCGGGACCATAAGGTGGCAGCCTGTACGGCCACGCCCAATTGTCCGCTTTGTGCGGGCGCGGGCAGGCCTTCTGGTCACCGCCTCGGCGGCCGGGCGTGTCCTGTCAGTGCGAGGCGAGGCAAGGTAGGCGGCCAAAGGTCGTCTGCCAGATTCAATAAAAAAGGGAAGGAAACCACGATGGCCAAGGCAGCGACCACCGTGGCCAGCAACGAAAAGGCGGCACCGCCTGATGCTACCGCCGCACCCGCGGGGGCGAATGGGGCCACTAAAGTCCCTGACGCCACCGCATCCGCGGCCGTGACGGCGATGGACACGGCTGTGTAATGGGGCCCCCGGGCCCGATAATACAAGTTAACCTCAACTGCTCGGCCAGAGCGCAGGATCTCCTGTTTCAATGCCTGGCCGAGCGGGGTGCCGGGTTGGCAGTCGTGGCGGAGCCGCACAGGGTCCCCAAACATCCACACTGGATGGGGGACTCGATTGGCTCCGCCGCGATTATTTGGGCTGGGAGGCCGGGGTCCCCGCCGTGCTCGCTTATCGAGCGCGGCCTGGGATACGTGGCCGTCGAGTGGGGCGGCACCGCGGTTGTGGCGATATACGCACCTCCAAGGTGGTCCCTCGAAGAGTTTGAGCAGTATCTGGACGGGGTAGGGAGATGCGTCTCCCGCTGCCATCCCCGTCCGGTGCTGGTCCTGGGGGACTTTAATGCCAAGGCCACGGCTTGGGGTTCCCCCGGGACTGATTCGAGGGGCCGGGAGGTGCTGGATTGGGCGGCGGGACTGGAGCTCCGTCTCCTGAACACGGGCTCGGTCCATACGTGCGTGCGGCATAACGGGGGGTCCATCGTTGACCTTTCGTGGGCAACGCCCCAGGCCGCGCGCCGTATTACGGGGTGGAGGGTGGCGGAAGGGGTCGAGACGTTGTCTGACCACAGATACATAGTTCTCGACCTCTCCGCCGCCCCACCATCGACACTCCGTCGTCGCCCCGCCGATGAAGGTTCGCCTCGACCGCGGTGGGCGCTGAAGCGCCTCGACCAGGACGCTCTGATGGCGGCGGCCCGCGTCGTGGCCTGGCCAGCAACACCGGCCGGGCCAGTCGACGGGAATGGGGAGGCCCATTGGTTCCGTGGCGCAATGACGTCCATTTGCGACGTAGCCATGCCCCGGGCCAGGGTCTTCCCGAGGAAGGCGGTGTACTGGTGGTCGCGCGCGATATCGGAGTTACGCACCGAGTGCGTCCGCGCGCGACGCCAGTACGCTCGCGCCCGTCGACGACGACGTACGGACGACGTTCTGGCTGCCCAGCTGTACGGGCGATATCGGGAGAAGGTGGTCGCCCTGCAGCTGGCCATCAGGCGAGCGAAGGACCAGGCCTGGCGCGATCTCCTCGGCTCTCTAAACCGAGATCCGTGGGGGCGCCCATACAAGATGGCATTGGGACGATTGCGTCCCTGGGCGCCCCCCGTGACGGAGAGCCTGGATCCGGGGCTGCTCGGGCGGGTCGTGGACGCTTTATTCCCCGTTAGCGGGGAGGCGTCCCGGCCTGTCCCTGAGCCAGAGGAACATGAGTGGTCCCCGGATCTTGAGGTCGCGCCGGAGGAGATGGCCGGGGTCGTCAAATGGCTCCGGGGCAAGAATACCGCCCCGGGGCCGGACGGTATCCCCGGCCGGGTCTGGCTGTTCGCCGCGAGCGTCCTGGGCGAGAGGCTGAGGAGCCTCTACTCTGGGCTCCTGAGGTCGGGGACGTTCCCCGACCTATGGAGAGAAAGTCGGATGGTCCTCTTGAGGAAGGATGGGAGGCCGGGGGATTCTCCCTCCGCGTACCGGCCCATTTGTCTCCTGGATGAGGCGGGCAAGATCTTCGAGAAGATCATTGTTGCCCGCCTCTCCAGACACCTGTCCCGCGACGGCCCAGATCTGGCGGACTGCCAGTTTGGCTTCCGGTAGGGGCGATCGACGGTCGACGCAATCGACCGTCTCAAGTCCCTCTCGGACAATGCCGTGGCAAGGGGCGGGGTGTGCTTGGCGGTGTCCATTGACATCGTCAATGCGTTCAACACCCTGCCCTGGTCCGCCATTAGGGAGGCCCTCGTCGATCACCAGGTGCCTCCCTATCTGAGGCGGGTGATCGGGGCCTACCTGCGGGACAGGTGGGTTGAATACCCGGGCCGGTGCGGGATGATACGGAGGGAAGTGGACCGCGGGGTCCCGCAGGGGTCCGTTTTAGGACCGCTCCTGTGGGACCTAGGTTACAACGCGGTCCTGGAAAAGGCCTCCCTGCCCGACGGTGCCACCCTCGTCTGCTACGCGGACGACACGTTGGTGGTCGCCGTCGGGAGTACCTTCGAGAGGACCATCCGTCGAGCAGAGGTTGCGGTGGCAGCCGTCGTCGCGAGGATCCGCGATCTGGGGCTGAAAATAGCCCCGGAGAAGGCCGAGGCTGTCTGGTTCCACGGACGGCCTCGGTCTCGGCCACCGGCCAGATCGTGGGTCCGGGTTGGAGAAGCCTGCGTCGAGGTGAAGTCCGAGTTGAAATATCTCGGACTGATCCTCGACAGCCACTGGTGCTTCGATGCGCATCTCGACCGTCTCGTCCCCCGAGTCGAAAAGGCGGCGGCCTCTTTGGGCCGCTTGCTGCCCAACCTCGGGGGACCGGGAGATTTGGTGCGCCGCCTATACCTGGGCGTGGTGCGGTCTATGGCCTTATACGGTGCCCCAATCTGGGCGCCGTACGTGATGACCAGCCGCCGCAACACGCTGTTGTTGCGCCGGCTGCAGAGGCGGATGGCCATCCGCCTCATAAGAGGTTACCGCACCACGTCTACCGTGGCGGCGCTTGCTCTGGCGGGAGAACTTCCCTTCGAGCTTCAGGCGGCGGTGCGCGCCTACGTTTATGGGCGCACAAGCATCGCCAGCCGTGCTCGAGGGGCCCCGCCGGAGCGAGAGACGGTCGAGGGCTTCGAGCTCCAGGCCCGGAGACTAGCGCTGGCCAGATGGCGTGCCGAGCTTTGCTCCCACGCCGGCGAGCGCGTCCCCGGGGCTCTCCTGCCGCACTTCACCTCGTGGCGGGAGAGACGGCATGGCAGGCTCTCCTACCGAGCGACGCAGGTGTTCACCGGGCATGGCTGCTTCGGTGTCTACCTGTGTCGCATCGGGCGAGAAGCGACGACGGTGTGCCACCACTGTGGCGCGGTGGAAGACTCGGCGCAGCACACGCTGGAGGAATGTCCCGCCTTTTCAGCGCTGCGCCGAGTCCTAAAACGAGAAGTCGGCCACGACCTCGCACTCTCCAGCCTAGTTGGGGCCATGCTGGAGAGCCCGGGGAAGTGGGCGGCAGCAATCTCTTTCTGCGAGGAGGTTATGTCGCGGAAGGAGGCTGCCGAGCGGGATCGGGAGCTAACCGATCCCGCCCGACGTGCCTGGGGACGGCATGCGCGCCCACGCAGAGAAACCCCGGGCAGCTGAGAGTAGGCGGGCGGCATGTGTACCAGAACATGCTGGTTTCATTGCCCGCCGCCCGCCAACAGAGGAGGACCTCCCCTGTTGTGAGTGGGGGATGACGAGTCGCCTGATGGAGGGGAGGGTTAACTGTGATCCTCCTCCAATATACTCGTCGTCCCCCCGGCGGCCGCTGTGATCATGGCGGGGGCCCTGGTCACCTATCGCGCGGTCGCCGTGTCGGGGCGGTGCGGGGTGCGACCCCTCGCGCCGCCGAATTTAAATGGATTTTAGGGGGGAGGATTTATTTTATTTCCCCCCGGGACGCGGCCCGCCATCGTTACCATCCTGATGGCCGGCCAGGCGAGGGGGAGCCGCGGTAGTGTTCTTCAAGAGTTCCCGTGGCTCCCCCGTTAAATCGCCAGCGATCGGTCCTGCGTCCTCAGGTCGCCGTGGAGGTTTTAGTGGGTCGATCCCCACACTACCCTCGTCCCGCTCCCCCGGGCGGGGCGGGGGTGTCTGGCGAGCAGATTTCCTCCACGTAAAATAAAAAAAAAAGGTTATGTCAAGGTTCCCCCCCGTGTCCGCTACCTTGTCGTGGTGGGGGGGCTTCGTGCCCTAATGATCCTCAAGGCTGTGCCGGCGGGGAATTTATTCCCTGGCAGGTTCTACCATGCCGGAGTGGCTTGAGGTGAGGGGCCAACTAAAGTCGGACACATACCGTAAACCTGTGGTCATGTTTTACAGGAACGGGGGTCTTGCCTTAACCGGCCGGGCCGCGAGGATGACAACCTCTCTAAAAAATCCCTAGCCCCAAGCAGTGTTGCGCGGTGATGAGGGTGTAGCTGGAGTAAGCGCCAGCTATGGTTGGTGGGTGCACCAATCTTTAGCGGACAACCCCGGGGTACCTGGCGACCCCCGGGTGTATTAGCCTTCCCCGGGTATGGCGGCTCTGCCCGGGGTGACCTTCTTTCCGACCACACTCGTGGGACCAATTATGGATTCTTTTTCAAATACAACCGGGGAGGGGGGAAACGAGCGTGAGGGGGAGGTGCGCGGGCCTATCGTGCGCCTCAAGAGATGTACAGAGCCGGTGTCGCGGAGGCATTCTGCAACACGCGGCAAAAAGAGGACCGCAGCGGGCCTTGGTGAGTGCGATGACGGGGAGGAGTCAGATTTCTCTGTCTCCTCCCACCACTCATCGCAGAGTGTCCCGGGCTCTTCGTCGGCGAGGAAGAGAGGACGGCCGCCGACGACTGGCGAATATGTTGGCCTCGCAGAGGCCAAACTTAGGCTGGCCGAGGCCTCGCAGTTGGAGGCCGAGGCAAGGGAGGTGGCGGCGATATTCGACCCGGGTGCCCCCGTGCCGAGACCATCGCGGTCGAGCGTCCCGCTCCCGGACGAGACGGATATCGCGGAAAATTTCCGCAACCGTCCGACGCGGGATGTCGCGGCCGCCATATTGGAGAGCCTGGATGAGGTGGCCAGGATCTCCGGCGTGTCAAAGGGGCTGAAGGGCAACTTGGCCCGCGCCCTGAGGGTGGCCGCCTTAAACGGCAGGGTGGGGGTGTCCGAGCTGGCAGTGAGGTCGGCTACCGACGCCACGCGTGTCCTGGAGGCCGAGAATGCCGTCCTCAGGGGGCAAATGACGGAGCTGCAGGCGGAGGTGGCCCGGCTCCGGCAGGTGGTGGAGGCGAGAACGGCTGCTGCCGCAATGCCTCCGCCGCCACGCCCGGGAGAGGGCTCAGTATCGCCGCCGATCGTCGGCGCCCGGGATTGCCATCGCTCCGGGCAAGAAAAGTCCTCGCCACCACCTGCGGCTGCGCCCGCAGATTTTCTGGCGCAAATAGGCGCCCTGATAGACGCCAAATTGGCGTCATTCAGGAAGGAGCTCGCGCCGCGAACGGACTCGGCCCTGCGATCGGTGGCCCCTGGGCCGTCCGTCCCCTCACAGTCTTCGGACGGGGTGGGGCGGAAGGCGAAGAAGAAAAAGAAAGGTGGGAAATCTGGGGCGGCTATAGCGGCCCAGACGGAGCCCGCTCGACCTCGAGCAGAATTGGCCCCACACTCCGCCGCGCCTCCACCTCAGGAGGCGTGGTCCCAGGTGGTTGGCCGGAAGGCCAAAAAGGCGGCTGCCAAGGCCACTGCGGCCGCGAATAGAAATGGACGGGTGGTCCCGGCGGCCCCCAGGAAGACACCCCTGCCTCCTCGACCGCCACGCACAGCAGCGGTTACCATAACGGTTCCGTCTGGCGTGGACATTACTTACGCGCAGGCGATGGCCACTGCCAGGTCCAAGGTTGACCTGGCAGAAATTGGCATCGCCTCGCTGAGGCCGCGAAGGGCGGTGACTGGGGGGTTAATTTTGGAGGTCCCTGGCACCGATGGGGCCGCCAAGGCCACCGTCCTCGCCACAAAAGTGGCGGAAGCGCTGGCAGGCACCGGCGTAAAGGTCGCGCGTCCGGTCAAAAAAGCGGACCTTAGGGTGCGCGGCCTGGTCGATTCGACCACGCCGGCGGAGGTCGCTGCTGCTGTTGCCCGCGTGGGCGGGTGCAGCGAGGGGGACATCAATACCGGCGAAATCCGGGCTTCCCCCTCGGGATTGGGCACCCTCTGGGTCCGATGTCCTGCCGCGGCCGCTCGCAAGGTTGCTGTCGCGGGCCGGATAACTGTCGGCTGGACCCAGGCAGCCGTGGAGGCCCTGAGTGCCCGGCCCCTGCAGTGTTACCGTTGCCTTGGTGTTGGCCACACCAGTCAGCGGTGCACTTCTGCCGAGGATAGGTCCAACTGCTGCTATAGATGCGGCAGTCGGGACCATAAGGTGGCAGCCTGTACGGCCACGCCCAATTGTCCGCTTTGTGCTGGCGCGGGCAAGCCGTCTGGTCACCGCCTCGGGAGCCGGGCATGTCCTGCCGGTGCGGGGCGAGGCAAGGGGGGCGGCCAAAGGTCGTCTTCCAGATTTAATAAAAAAGGGAAGGGAACCACGATGGCCAAGGCAGCGACCACCGTGGCCAGCAACGAAAAGGCGGCACCTCCTGATGCTACCGCCGCACCCGCAGGGGCGGATGGGACCAATAAAGTCCCAGACGCCACCGCATCCGCGGCCGTGACGGCGATGGACACGGCTGTGTAATGGGGCCCCCGGGCCCGATAATACAAGTTAACCTCAACTGCTCGGCCAGAGCGCAGGATCTCCTGTTTCAATGCCTGGCCGAGCGGGGTGCCGGGTTGGCAGTCGTGGCGGAGCCGCACAGGGTCCCCAAACATCCACACTGGATGGGGGACTCGATTGGCTCCGCCGCGATTATTTGGGCTGGGAGGCCGGGGTCCCCGCCGTGCTCGCTTATCGAGCGCGGCCCGGGATACGTGGCCGTTGATTGGGGCGGAACCGCGGTTGTGGCGATATACGCTCCTCCAAGGTGGTCCCTCGAAGAGTTTGAGCAGTATCTGGACGGGGTAGGGAGATGCGTCTCCCGCTGCCATCCCCGTCCGGTGCTGGTCCTGGGGGACTTCAATGCCAAGGCCACGGCTTGGGGTTCCCCCGGGACTGACTCGAGGGGCCGGGAGGTGCTGGATTGGGCGGCGGGACTGGAGCTCCGTCTTCTGAACACGGGCTCGGTCCATACGTGCGTGCGGCATAACGGGGGGTCCATCGTTGACCTTTCGTGGGCAACGCCCCCGGCCGCGCGCCGTATTACGGGATGGAGGGTGGCGGAAGGGGTCGAGACGTTGTCTGACCACAGATACATAGTTCTCGACCTCTCCGCCGCCCCACCATCGACACCCCGTCGACGCCCCGCCGATTCGGGTTCGCCTCAGCCGCGGTGGGCGCTGAAGCGCCTCGACCAGGACGCTCTGATGGCGGCAGCACACGTCGTGGCCTGGCCAGCAACACCGGCCGGGCCAGTCGACGGGAATGGGGAGGCCCGTTGGTTCCGGGGCGCAATGACGTCGATTTGCGACGTCGCCATGCCCCGGGCCAGGGTCTTCCCGAGGAAGGCGGTGTACTGGTGGTCGCGCGCGATAGCGGAATTACGCACCGAGTGCGTCCGCGCGCGACGCCAGTACGCTCGCGCCCGTCGACGACGACGTACGGACGACGTGCTGGCTGCCCAACTGTACGGGCGATATCGGGAGAAGGTGGTCGCCCTGCAGCTGGCCATCAGGCGAGCGAAGGACCAGGCCTGGCGCGATCTCCTCGGCTCTCTGAACCGAGATCCGTGGGGGCGCCCATACAAGATGGCATTGGGACGATTGCGTCCCTGGGCGCCCCCCGTGACGGAGAGCCTGGATCCGGGGCTGCTCGGGCGGGTCGTGGACGCTTTATTCCCCGTTAGCGGGGAGGCGTCCCGGCCTGTCCCTGAGCCAGAGGAACATGAGTGGTCCCCGGATCTTGAGGTCGCGCCGGAGGGGATGGCCGGGGTCGTCAAATGGCTCCGGGGCAAGAATACCGCCCCGGGGCCGGACGGTATCCCCGGCCGGGTCTGGTTGCTCGCCGCGAGCGTCCTGGGGGAGAGGCTGAGGAGCCTCTACTCTGAGCTCCTGAGGTCGGGGACGTTCCCCGACCTATGGAGAGAAAGTCGGATGGTCCTCTTGAGGAAGGATGGGAGGCCGGGGGATTCTCCCTCCGCGTACCGGCCCATTTGTCTCCTGGATGAGGCGGGCAAGATCTTCGAGAAGATCATTGTTGCCCGCCTCTCCAGACACCTGTCCCGCGACGGCCCCGATCTCGCGGACTGCCAGTTTGGCTTCCGGGAGGGGCGATCGACGGTAGACGCTATTGACCGTCTCAAGTCCCTCTCGAACAATGCCGTGGCTAGGGGCGGGGTGTGCTTGGCGGTGTCCATTGACATCGTCAATGCGTTCAACACCCTGCCCTGGTCCGCCATTAGGGAGGCCCTCGTCGATCACCAGGTGCCTCCCTATCTGAGGCGGGTGATCGGGGCCTACCTGCGGGACAGGTGGGTCGAATACCCGGGCCGGTACGGGATGATACGGAGGGAAGTGGACCGCGGGGTCCCGCAGGGGTCCGTTTTAGGACCGCTCCTGTGGGACCTGGGTTACAACGCGGTCCTGGAGAAGGCCTCCCTGCCCGACGGTGCCACCCTCGTCTGCTACGCGGACGACACGTTGGTGGTCGCCGTCGGGAGTACCTTAGAGAGGACCATCCGACGAGCAGAGGTTGCGGTGGCAGCCGTCGTCGCGAGGATCCGCGATCTGGGGCTGGAAATAGCCCCGGAGAAGGCCGAGGCTGTCTGGTTCCACGGACGGCCTCGGTCTCGGCCACCGGCCAGATCGTGGATCCGGGTTGGAGAAGCCTGCGTCGAGGTGAAGTCCGAGTTGAAATATCTCGGACTGATCCTCGACAGCCGCTGGAGCTTCGATGCGCATCTCGACCGTCTCGTCCCCCGAGTCGAAAAGGCGGCGGCCTCTTTGGGCCGCCTGCTGCCCAACCTCGGGGGACCGGGAGATTTGGTGCGCCGCCTATACCTGGGCGTGGTGCGGTCTATGGCCTTATACGGTGCCCCAATATGGGCGCCGTACGTGATGACCAGCCGGCGCAACACGCTGTTGTTGCGCCGGCTGCAGAGGCGGATGGCCATCCGCCTCATAAGATGTTACCGCACCACGTCTACCGTGGCGGCGCTTGCTCTGGCGGGGGAACTTCCCTTCGAGCTTCAGGCGGCGGTGCGCGCCTATGTTTATAGGCGCACAAACATCGCCAGCCGTGCTCGAGGGGCCCCGCCGGAGCGAGAGACGGTCGAGGGCTTCGAGCTCCAGGCCCGGCGACTAGCGCTCGCCAGATGGCGTGCCGAGCTTTGCTCCCACGCCGGCGAGCGCGTCCCCGGGGCTCTCCTGCCGCACTTCACCTCGTGGCGGGAGAGACGGCATGGCAGGCTCTCCTACCGAGCGACGCAGGTGTTCACCGGGCATGGCTGCTTCGGTGTCTACCTGTGTCGCATCGGGCGGGAAGCGACGACGGTGTGCCGCCATTGTGGCGCGGAGGAAGACTCGGCGCAGCACACGCTGGAGGAATGTCCCGCCTTTTCAGCGCTGCGCCGAGTCCTAAAACGAGAAGTCGGCCACGACCTCGCACTCTCCAGCCTAGTTGGGGCCATGCTGGAGGGCCCGGGGAAGTGGGCGGCAGCAATCTCTTTCTGCGAGGAGGTTATGTCGCGGAAGGAGGCTGCCGAGCGGGAACGGGAGCTTACAGATCCCGCCCGACGTGCCCGGGGACGGCGTGCGCGCCCACGCCGAGAAACCCCGGGCAGCTGAGAGTAGGCGGGCGGCGGGTGTACCAGAATATGCTGGTTTCATTGCCCGCCGCCCGCCAACAGAGGAGGATCTCCACTGTTGGGAGTGGGGGATGACGAGTCGCCTGAGGAGGCGTGGGTTAACTGTGATCCTCCTCCAATATACTCGTCGTCCCCCCGGCGGCCGCTGTGATCAGGGCGGGGGCCCTGGTCACCTGTCGCGCGGTCGCCGAGTCGGGGCGGTGCGGGGTGCGACCCCTCGCGCCGCCGAATTTAAATGGATTTTAGGGGGGAGGATTTATCTCCCCCCGGGACGCGGCCGGCCATCGTTACCATCTTGATGGCCGGCCAGGCGAGGGGGAGCCGCGGTAGTGTTCTTCAAGAGTTCCCGTGGCTCCCCCGCTGAATCGCCAGCGATCGGTCCTGCGTCCTCAGGTCGCCGTGGAGGTTTTAGTGGGTCAAACCCCACACTACCCTCGTCCCGCTCCCCCGGGCGGGGCGGGGGTGTCTGGAGAGCAGATTTCCTCCACGTAAAATAAAAAAAAAAAAAAAAAAAAAAAAGGTTATGTCAAGGTCCCCCCCCCGAGTCCGCTACCTTGTCGTGGTGGGGGGGCTTCGTGCCCTAATGATCCTCAAGGCTGTGCCGGCGGGGAATTTATTCTCTGGCAGGTTCTACCATGCCGGAGTGGCTTGAGCTGAGGGGCCAACTAAAGTCGGACACATACCGTAAACCTGTGGTCATGTTTTACAGGAACGGGGGTCTTGCCTTAACCGGCCGGGCCGCGAGGATGACAACCTCTCTAAAAAATCCCTAGCCCCAAGCAGTGTTGCGCGGTGAAGAGGGCGTAGCTGGAGTAAGCGCCAGCTATGGTTGGTGGGTGCACCAATCGTTAGCGGACAACCCCGGGGTACCTGGCGACCCCCCGGGCGTATTAGCCTTCCCCGGGTATGGCGGCTCTACCCGGGGTGACCTCCTTTCCGACCACACTCGTGGGATTAAGTATGGAGTCTACTTTTTCACAAACAACCGGGGAGGGGGGAAACGAGCGTGTGGGGGAGGTGCGCGGGCCTATCGTGCGCCTCAAAAGATGCACAGAGCCGGTGTCGCGGAGGCATTCGGCGACACGCGGCAAAAAGAGGACCGCAGCGGGCCTTGGTGAGTGCGATGAGGGGGAGGAGTCAGATTTCTCTGTCTCCTCCCACCACTCATCGCAGAGTGTCCCGGGCTCGTCGTCAGCGAGGAAGAGAGGACGGCCGCCGACGACCGGCGAATATGTTGGCCTCGCAGAGGCCAAACTTAGGTTGGCCGAAGCTTCGCAGCTGGAGGCCGAGGCAAGGGAGGTGGCGGCGATATTCGACCCGGGAGCCCCCGTGCCGAAACCATCGCGGTCGAGCGTCCCGCTCCCGGACGAGACGGATATCGCGGAAAATTTCCGCAACCGTCCGACGCGGGATGTCGCGGCCGCTATATTGGAGAGCCTGGATGAGGTGGCCAGGATCTCCGGCGTTTCGAAGGGGCTGAAGGGCAACTTGGCCCGCGCCCTGAGGGTGGCCGCCTTAAACGGCAGGGTAGGGGTGTCGGAGCTGGCAGTGAGGTCAGCAACCGTCGCCACGCGTGTCCTGGAGGCCGAAAATGCCGTCCTCAGGGGACAAATGACGGAGCTGCAGGCGGAGGTGGCACGGCTCCGGCAGGTGGTGGAGGCGAGAATGGCTGCTGCCGCAATGCCTCCGCCACCGCGCCCGGGAGAGGGCTCAGTATCGCCGCCGATCGTCGGCGCCCGGGATTGCCATCGCTCCTGGCAAGAAAAGTCCTCGCCACCGCCTGCGGCTGCGCCCGCAGATTTTCTGGCGCAAATAGGCGCCCTGATAGACGCCAAATTGGCGTCATTCAGGAAGGAGCTCGCGCCGCGAACGGACTCGGCCCTGCGATCGGTGGCCCCTGCGCCGTCCGTCCCCTCACAGTCTTCGGACAGGGTGGGGCGGAGGGCGAAGAAGAAGAAGAAAGGTGGGAAAGCTGGGGCGACTATAGCGGCCCAGACGGGGCCCGCTCGACCTCGAGCAGAATCGGCGCTACCCTCTGCCGCGTCTCCGCCCCAGGAGGCGTGGTCCCAGGTGGTTGGCCGGAAGGCCAAAAAGGCGGCTGCCAAGGCCACTGCGGCCGCGAATAGAAAAGGACGGGTGGTCCCGGCGGCCCCCAGGAAGACACCCCTGCCTCCTCGACCGCCACGCACAGCAGCGGTTACCATAACGGTTCCTTCTGGCGTGGACATTACTTACGCGCAGGCGATGGCCACTGCCAGGTCCAAGGTGGACCTGGCAGAAATTGGCATCGCCTCGCTGAGGCCGCGAAGGGCGGTGACTGGGGGGTTAATTTTGGAGGTCCCTGGTACCGATGGGGCCGCCAAGGCCACCGTCCTCGCCACAAAAGTGGCGGAAGCACTGGCAGGCACCGGCGTAAAGGTCGCGCGTCCGGTCAAAAAAGCTGACCTTAGGGTGCGCGGCCTGGTCGATTCGACCACGCCGGCGGAGGTCGCTGCGGCTGTTGCCCGCGTGGGCGGGTGCAGCGAGGGGGACATCAATACCGGCGAAATCCGGTCTTCCCCCTCGGGATTGGGCACCCTCTGGGTCCGATGTCCTGCCGCGGCCGCTCGCAAGGTTGCTGTCGCGGGCCGGATAACTGTCGGCTGGTCCCAGGCAGCCGTGGAGGCCCTGAGTGCCCGGCCTCTGCAGTGTTACCGTTGCCTTGGTGTTGGCCACACCAGTCAGCGGTGCACTTCGGCCGAGGATAGGTCCGACTGCTGCTATAGATGCGGCAGTCGGGACCATAAGGTGGCAGCCTGTACGGCCACGCCCAATTGTCCCCTTTGTGCGGGCGCGGGCAAGCCGTCTGGTCACCGCCTCGGCAGCCGGGCATGTCCTGCTAGTGCGGGGCGAGGCAAGGGAGGCGGCCAAAGGCCGTCTGCCAGATTTAATAAAAAGAGGAAGGAAACCACGATGGCCAAGGCAGCGACCACCGTGGCCAGCAACGAAAAGGCGGCACCTCCTGATGCTACCGCCGCACCCGCGGGGGCGGATGGGACCAATAAAGTCCCAGACGCCACCGCATCCGCGGCCGTGACGGCGATGGACACGGCTGTGTAATGGGGCCCCCGGGCCCGATAATACAAGTTAACCTCAACTGCTCGGCCAGAGCGCAGGATCTCCTGTTTCAATGCCTGGCCGAGCGGGGTGCCGGGTTGGCAGTCGTGGCGGAGCCGCACAGGGTCCCCAAACATCCACACTGGATGGGGGACTCGATTGGCTCCGCCGCGATTATTTGTGCTGGGAGGCCGGGGTCCCCGCCGTGCTCGCTTATCGAGCGCGGCCTGGGATACGTGGCCGTCGATTGGGGCGGCACCGCGGTTGTGGCGATATACGCACCTCCAAGGTGGTCCCTCGAGGAGTTTGAGCAGTATCTGGACGGGGTAGGGAGATGCGTCTCCCGCTGCCATCCCCGTCCTGTGCTGGTCCTGGGGGACTTCAATGCCAAGGCCACGGCTTGGGGTTCCCCCGGGACTGACTCGAGGGGCCGGGAGGTGCTGGATTGGGCGGCGGGACTGGAGCTCCGTCTCCTGAACACGGGCTCGGTCCATACGTGCGTGCGGCATAACGGTGGGTCCATCGTTGACCTTTCGTGGGCAACGCCCCAGGCCGCGCGCCGTATTACGGGGTGGAGGGTGGCGGAAGGGGTCGAGACGTTGTCTGACCACAGATACATAGTTCTCGACCTCTCCGCCGCCCCACCATCGACACTCCGTCGTCGCCCCGCCGATGAAGGTTCGCCTCGACCGCGGTGGGCGCTCAAGCGCCTCGACCAGGACGCTCTGATGGCGGCAGCCCACGTCGTGGCCTGGCCAGCAACACCGACCGGGCCAGTCGACGGGAATGGGGAGGCCCATTGGTTCCGGGTCGCAATGACTTCGATTTGCGACGTCGCCATGCCCCGGGCCAGGGTCTTCCCGAGGAAGGCGGTGTACTGGTGGTCGCGCGAAATAGCGGAATTACGCACCGAGTGCGTCCGCGCGCGACGCCAGTACGCTCGCGCTCGTCGACGACGACGTACGGACGACGTGCTGGCTGCCCAGCTGTATGGGCGATATCGGGAGAAGGTGGTCGCCCTGCAGCTGGCCATCAGGCGAGCGAAGGACCGGGCCTGGCGCGATCTCCTCGGCTCTCTGAACCGAGATCCGTGGGGGCGCCCATACAAGATGGCATTGGGACGATTACGTCCCTGGGCGCCCCCCGTGACGGAGAGCCTGGATCCGGGGCTGCTCGGGCGGGTCGTGGACGCTTTATTCCCCGTTAGCGGGGAGGCGTCCCGGCTCGTCCCTGAGCCAGAGGAACATGAGTGGTCCCCGGATCTTGAGGTCGCGCCGGAGGAGATGGCCGGGGTCGTCAAATGGCTCCGGGGCAAGAATACCGCCCCGGGGCCGGACGGTATCCCCGGCCGGGTCTGGTTGCTCGCCGCGAGCGTCCTGGGGGAGAGGATGAGGAGCCTCTACTCTGGGCTCCTGAGGTCGGGGACGTTCCCTGACCTATGGAGAGAAAGTCGGATGGTCCTCTTGAGGAAGGATGGGAGGCCGGGGGATTCTCCCTCCGCGTACCGGCCCATTTGTCTCCTGGATGAGGCGGGCAAGATCTTCGAGAAGATCATTGTTGCCCGCCTCTCCAGACACCTGTCCCGCGACGGTCCCGATCTAGCGGACTGCCAGTTTGGCTTCCGGGAGGGGCGATCGACGGTCGACGCTATCGACCGTCTCAAGTCCCTCTCGGACAATGCCGTGGCAAGGGGCGGGGTGTGCTTGGCGGTGTCCATTGACATCGTCAATGCGTTCAACACCCTGCCCTGGTCCGCCATTAGGGAGGCCCTCGTCGATCACCAGGTGCCTCCCTATCTGAGGCGGGTGATCGGAGCCTACCTGCGGGACAGGTGGGTCGAATACCCGGGCCGGTACGGGATGATACGGAGGGAAGTGGACCGCGGGGTCCCGCAGGGGTCCGTTTTAGGACCGCTCCTGTGGGACCTGGGTTACAACGCGGTCCTGGAGAAGGCCTCCCTGCCCGACGGTGCCACCCCCGTCTGCTACGCGGACGACACGTTGGTGGTCGCCGTCGGTAGTACCTTCGAGAGGACCATCCGACGAGCAGAGGTTGCGGTGGCAGCCGTCGTCGCGAGGATCCGCGATCTGGGGCTGAAAATAGCCCCGGAGAAGGCCGAGGCTGTCTGGTTTCACGGACGGCCTCGGTATCGGCCACCGGCCAGATCGTGGATCCGGGTTGGAGAAGCCTGCGTCGAGGTGAAGTCCGAGTTGAAATATCTCGGACTGATCCTCGACAGCCGCTGGAGCTTCGGTGCGCATCTCGACCGTCTCGTCCCCCGAGTCGAAAAGGCGGCGGCCTCTTTGGGCCGCCTGCTGCCCAACCTCGGGGGACCGGGAGATTTGGTGCGCCGCCTATACCTGGGCGTGGTGCGGTCTATGGCCTTATACGGTGCCCCAATATGGGCGCCGTACGTGATGACCAACCGGCGCAACACGCTGTTGTTGCGCCGGCTGCAGAGGCGGATGGCCATCCGCCTCATAAGAGGTTACCGCACCACGTCTACCGTGGCGGCGCTTGCTCTGGCGGGAGAACTTCCCTTCGAGCTTCAAGCGGCGGTGCGCGCCTATGTTTATAGGCGCACTAGCATCGCCAGCCGTGCTCGAGGGGCCCCGCCGGAGCGTGAGACGGTCGAGGGCTTCGAGCTCCAGGCCCGGCGACTAGCGCTCGCCGGATGGCGTGCCGAGCTTTGCTCCCACGCCGGCGAGCGCGTCCCCGGGGCTCTCCTGCCGCACTTCACCTCGTGGCGGGAGAGACGGCATGGCAGGCTCTCCTACCGAGCGACGCAGGTGTTCACCGGGCATGGCTGCTTCGGTGTCTACCTGTGTCGCATCGGGCGGGAAGCGACGACGGTGTGCCACCATTGTGGCGCGGAGGAAGACTCGGCGCAGCACACGCTGGAGGAATGTCCCGCCTTTTCAGCGCTGCGCCGAGTCCTAAAACGGGAAGTCGGTCACGACCTCGCACTCTCCAGCCTAGTTGGGGCCATGCTGGAGAGCCCGGGGAAGTGGGCGGCAGCAATCTCTTTCTGCGAGGAGGTTATGTCGCGGAAGGAGGCTGCCGAGCGGGATCGGGAGCTTACAGATCCCGCCCGACGTGCCCGGGGACGGCGTGCGCGCCCACGCCGAGAAACCCCGGGCAGCTGAGAGTAGGCGGGCGGCGGGTGTACCAGAACATGCTGGTTTCATTGCCCGCCGCCCGCCAACAGAGGAGGACTTCCACTGTTGGGAGTTGGGGATGACGAGTCGCCTGAAGGAGGCGAGGATTAACTGTGATCCTCCTCCAATATACTCGTCGTCCCCCCGGCGGCCGCTGTGATCAGGGCGGGGGCCCTGGTCACCTATCGCGCGGTCGCCGTGTCGGGGCGGTGCGGAGTGCGACCCCTCGCGCCGCCGAATTTAAATGGATTTTAGGGGGGAGGATTTATCTCCCCCCGGGACGCGGCCGGTCATCGTTACCATCCTGATGGCCGGCCAGGCGAGGGGGAGCCGCGGTAGTGTTCTTCAAGAGTTCCCGTGGCTCCCCCGTTGAATCGCCAGCGATCGGTCCCGCGTCCTCAGGTCGCCGTGGAGGTTTTAGTGGGTCAAACCCCACACTACCCTCGTCCCGCTCCCCCGGGCGGGGCGGGGGTGTCTGGCGAGCAGATTTCCTCCACGTAAAATAAAAAAAAAAAAAAAAAAAAGGTTATGTCAAGGTACACCAGTCAGCGGTGCACTTCTGCCGAGGATAGGTCCGACTGCTGCTATAGATGCGGCATTCGGGACCATAAGGTGGCAGCCTGTACGGCCACGCCCAATTGTCCGCTTTGTGCGGGCGCGGGCAGGCCTTCTGGTCACCGCCTCGGCGGCCGGGCGTGTCCTGTCAATGCGAGGCGAGGCAAGGTAGGCGGCCAAAGGTCGTCTGCCAGATTCAATAAAAAAGGGAAGGAAACCACGATGGCCAAGGCAGCGACCACCGTGGCCAGCAACGAAAAGGCGGCACCGCCTGATGCTACCGCCGCGCCCGCGTGGGCGGATGGGGCCACTAAAGTCCCAGACGCCACCGCATCCGCGGCCGTGACGGCGATGGACACGGCTGTGTAATGGGGCCCCCGGGCCCGATAATACAAGTTAACCTCAACTGCTCGGCCAGAGCGCAGGATCTCCTGTTTCAATGCCTGGCCGAGCGGGGTGCCGGGTTGGCAGTCGTGGCGGAGCCGCACAGGGTCCCCAAACATCCACACTGGATGGGGGACTCGATTGGCTCTGCCGCGATTATTTGGGCTGGGAGGTCGGGGTCCCCGCCGTGCCCGCTTATCGAGCGCGGCCTGGGATACGTGGCCGTTGATTGGGGCGGCACCGCGGTTGTGGCGGTATACGCACCTCCAAGGTGGTCCCTCGAAGAGTTTGAGCAGTATCTGGACGGGGTAGGGAGATGCGTCTCCCGCTGCCATCCCCGTCCGGTGCTGGTCCTGGGGGACTTTAATGCCAAGGCCACGGCTTGGGGTTCCCCCGGGACTGATTCGAGGGGCCGGGAGGTGCTGGATTGGGCGGCGGGACTGGAGCTCCGTCTCCTGAACACGGGCTCGGTCCATACGTGCGTGCGGCATAACGGGGGGTCCATCGTTGACCTTTCGTGGGCAACGCCCCAGGCCGCGCGCCGTATTACGGGGTGGAGGGTGGCGGAAGGGGTCGAGACGTTGTCTGACCACAGATACATAGTTCTCGGCCTCTCCGCCGCCCCACCATCGACACCCCGTCGTCGCCCCGCCGATGAAGGTTCGCCTCGACCGCGGTGGGCGCTGAAGCGCCTCGACCAGGACGCTCTGATGGCGGCGGCCCGCGTCGTGGCCTGGCCAGCAACACCGGCCGGGCCAGTCGACGGGAATGGGGAGGCCCATTGGTTCCGTGGCGCAATGACGTCCATTTGCGACGTAGCCATGCCCCGGGCCAGGGTCTTCCCGAGGAAGGCGGTGTACTGGTGGTCGCGCGCGATAGCGGAGTTACGCCCCGAGTGCGTCCGCGCGCGACGCCAGTACGCTCGCGCCCGTCGACGACGACGTACGGACGACGTTCTGGCTGCCCAGCTGTACGGGCGATATCGGGAGAAGGTGGTCGCCCTGCAGCTGGCCATCAGGCGAGCGAAGGACCAGGCATGGCGCGATCTCCTCGGCTCTCTGAACCGAGATCCGTGGGGGCGCCCATACAAGATGGCATTGGGACGATTGCGTCCCTGGGCGCCCCCCGTGACGGAGAGCCTGGATCCGGGGCTGCTCGGGCGGGTCGTGGACGCTTTATTCCCCGTTAGCGGGGAGGCGTCCCGGCCTGTCCCTGAGCCAGAGGAACATGAGTGGTCCCCGGATCTTGAGGTCGCGCCGGAGGAGATGGCCGCGGTCGTCAAATGGCTCCGGGGCAAGAGTACCGCCCCGGGGCCGGACGGTATCCCCGGCCGGGTCTGGCTGCTCGCCGCGAGCGTCCTGGGCGGGAGGCTGAGGAGCCTCTACTCTGGGCTCCTGAGGTCGGGGACGTTCCCCGACCTATGGAGAGAAAGTCGGATGGTCCTCTTGAGGAAGGATGGGAGGCCGGGGGATTCTCCCTCCGCGTACCGGCCCATTTGTCTCCTGGATGAGGCGGGCAAGATCTTCGAGAAGATCATTGTTGCCCGCCTCTCCAGGCACCTGTCCCGCGACGGCCCCGATCTGGCGGACTGCCAGTTTGGCTTCCGGGAGGGGCGATCGACGGTCGACGCTATCGACCGTCTCAAGTCCCTCTCGGACAATGCCGTGGCAAGGGGCGGGGTGTGCTTGGCGTTGTCCATTGACATCGTCAATGCGTTCAACACCCTGCCCTGGTCCGCCATTAGGGAGGCCCTCGTCGATCACCAGGTGCCTCCCTATCTGAGGCGGGTGATCGGGGCCTACCTGCGGGACAGGTGGGTTGAATACCCGGGCCGGTGCGGGATGATACGGAGGGAAGTGGACCGCGGGGTCCCGCAGGGGTCCGTTTTAGGACCGCTCCTGTGGGACCTAGGTTACAACGCGGTCCTGGAAAAGGCCTCCCTGCCCGACGGTGCCACCCTCGTCTGCTACGCGGACGACACGTTGGTGGTCGCCGTCGGGAGTACCTTCGAGAGGACCATCCGTCGAGCAGAGGTTGCGGTGGCAGCCGTCGTCGCGAGGATCCGCGATCTGGGGCTGAAAATAGCCCCGGAGAAGGCCGAGGCTGTCTGGTTTCACGGACGGCCTCGGTCTCGGCCACCGGCCAGATCGTGGATCCGGGTTGGAGAAGCCTGCGTCGAGGTGAAGTCCGAGTTGAAATATCTCGGACTGATCCTCGACAGCCACTGGTGCTTCGATGCGCATCTCGACCGTCTCGTCCCCCGAGTCGAAAAGGCGGCGGCCTCTTTGGGCCGCCTGCTGCCCAACCTCGGGGGACCGGGAGATTTGGTGCGCCGCCTATACCTGGGCGTGGTGCGGTCTATGGCCTTATACGGTGCCCCAATATGGGCGCCGTACGTGATGACCAGCCGGCGCAACACGCTATTGTTGCGCCGGCTGCAGAGGCGGATCGCCATCCGCCTCATAAGAGGTTACCGCACCACGTCTACCGTGGCGGCGCTTGCTCTGGCGGGAGAACTTCCCTTCGAGCTTCAGGCGGCGGTGCGCGCCTATGTTTATGGGCGCACAAGCATCGCCAGCCGTGCTCGAGGGGCCCCGCCGGAGCGAGAGACGGTCGAGGGCTTCGAGCTCCAGGCCCGGAGACTAGCGCTCGCCAGATGGCGTGCCGAGCTTTGCTCCCACGCCGGCGAGCGCGTCCCCGGGGCTCTCCTGCCGCACTTCACCTCGTGGCGGGAGAGACGGCATGGCAGGCTCTCCTACCGAGCGACGCAGGTGTTCACCGGGCATGGCTGCTTCGGTGTCTACCTGTGTCGCATCGGGCGGGAAGCGACGACGGTGTGCCACCATTGTGGCGCGGAGGAAGACTCGGCGCAGCACACGCTGGAGGAATGTCCCGCCTTTTCAGCGCTGCGCCGAGTCCTAAAACGGGAAGTCGGTCACGACCTCGCACTCTCCAGCCTAGTTGGGGCCATGCTGGAGAGCCCGGGGAAGTGGGCGGCAGCAATCTCTTTCTGCGAGGATGTTATGTCGCGGAAGGAGGCTGCCGAGCGGGATCGGGAGCTTACAGATCCCGCCCGACGTGCCCGGGGACGGCGTGCGCGCCCACGCCGAGAAACCCCGGGCAGCTGAGAGTAGGCGGGCGGCGGGTGTACCAGAACATGCTGGTTTCATTACCCGCCGCCCGCCAACAGAGGAGGACCTCCACTGTTGGGAGTGGGGGATGACGAGTCGCCTGATGGAGGGGAGGGTTAACTGTGATCCTCCTCCAATATACTCGTCGTCCCCCCGGCGGCCGCTGTGATCAGGGCGGGGGCCCTGGTCACCTATCGCGCGGTCGCCGTGTCGGGGCGGTGCGGGGTGCGACCCCTCGCGCCGCCGAATTTAAATGGATTTTAGGGGGGAGGATTTATTTTATTTCCCCTCGGGACGCGGCCGGCCATCGTTACCATCTTGATGGCCGGCCAGGCGAGGGGGAGCCGCGGTAGTGTTCTTCAAGAGTTCCCGTGGCTCCCCCCGTTGAATCGCCAGCGATCGGTCCTGCGTCCTCAGGTCGCCGTGGAGGTTTTAGTGGGTCAAACCCCACACTACCCTCGTCCCGCTCCCCCGGGCGGGGCGGGGGTGTCTGGCGAGCAGATTTCCTCCACGTAAAATAAAAAAAAAAAAAAAAAAAAAAGGTTATGTCAAGGTCCCCCCCGTGTCCGCTACCTTGTCGTGGTGGGGGGGCTTCGTGCCCTAATGATCCTCAAGGCTGTGCCGGCGGGGAATTTATTCCCTGGCAGTTTCTACCATGCCGGAGTGGCTTGAGGTGAGGGGCCAACTAAAGTCGGACACATACCGTAAACCTGTGGTCATGTTTTACAGGAACGGGGGTCTTGCCTTAACCGGCCGGGCCGCGAGGATGACAACCTCTCTAAAAAATCCCTAGCCCCAAGCAGTGTTGCGCGGTGAAGAGGGCGTAGCTGGAGTAAGCGCCAGCTATGGTTGGTGGGTGCACCAATCGTTAGCGGACAACCCCGGGGTACCTGGCGACCCCCCGGGCGTATTAGCCTTCCCCGGGTATGGCGGCTCTACCCGGGGTGACCTCCTTTCCGACCACACTCGTGGGATTAAGTATGGAGTCTACTTTTTCACAAACAACCGGGGAGGGGGGAAACGAGCGTGAGGTGGAGGTGCGCGGGCCTATCGTGCGCCTCAAAAGATGCACAGAGCCGGTGTCGCGGAGGCATTCGGCGACACGCGGCAAAAAGAGGACAGCAGCGGGACTTGGTGAGTGCGATGAGGGGGAGGAGTCAGATTTCTCTGTCTCCTCCCACCACTCATCGCAGAGTGTCCCGGGCTCGTCGTCAGCGAGGAAAAGAGGACGGCCGCCGACGACCGGCGAATATGTTGGCCTCGCAGAGGCCAAACTTAGGCTGGCCGAGGCTTCGCAGCTGGAGGCCGAGGCAAGGGAGGTGGCGGCGATATTCGACCCGGGAGCCCCCGTGCCGAGACCATCGCGGTCGAGCGTCCCGCTCCCGGACGAGACGGATATAGCGGAAAATTTCCGCAACCGTCCAACGCGGGATGTCGCGGCCGCTATATTGGAGAGCCTGGATGAAGTGGCCAGGATCTCCGGCGTGTCAAAGGGGCTGAAGGGCAATTTGGCCCGCGCCCTAAGGGTGGCCGCCTTAAACGGCAGGGTGGGGGTGTCCGAGCTTGCGGTTAGGTCGGCTACCGACGCCACGCGTGCCCTGGAGGCAGAGAATGCCGTCCTCAGGGGGCAAATGACGGAGCTGCGGGCGGAGGTGGCTCGGCTCCGGCAGGTGGTGGAGGCGAGTACGGCTGCTGCCGCAATGCCTCCGCCGCCGCGCCCGGGAGGGGGCTCAGTATCGCCGCCGATCGTCGCCGCCCGGGACTGCCAACGCTCCGGGCAAGAAAAGTCCTCGCCCCCACATGCGACTGCGCCCGCAGATTTTCTGGCGCAGATAAGCGCCCTGATAGACGCCAAATTGGCGTCATTCAGGAGGGAGCTCGCGCCGCGAACGGACTCGGCCCTGCGATCGGTGGCACCTGGGCCGTCCGTCCCCTCACAGTCTTCGGACAGGGTGGGGCGGAAGTCGAAGAAGAAGAAGAAAGGTGGGAAAGCTGGGGCGGCTATAGCGGCCCAGACGGAGCCCGCTCGACCGCGAGCAGAATCGGCGCTACCATCTGCCGCGCCTCCGCCCCAGGAGGCGTGGTCCCAGGTGGTTGGCCGCAAGGCTAAAAAGGCGGCTGCCAAGGCCACTGCGGCCGCGAATAAAAAAGGACGGGTGGTCCCGGCGGCCCCCAGGAAGACACCCCTGCCTCCGCGACCGCCACGCACAGCAGCGGTTACCATAACGGTTCCGTCTGGCGTGGACATTACTTACGCGCAGGCGATGGCCACTGCCAGGTCCAAGGTGGACCTGGCAGAAATTGGCATCGCCTCGCTGAGGCCGCGAAGGGCGGTGACTGGGGGGTTAATTTTGGAAGTCCCTGGCACCGATGGGGCCGCCAAGGCCACCGTCCTCGCCACAAAAGTGGCGGAAGCGCTGGCAGGCACCGGCGTAAAGGTCGCGCGTCCGGTCAAAAAAGCTGACCTTAGGGTGCGCGGCCTGGTCGATTCGACCACGCCGGCGGAGGTCGCTGCGGCTGTTGCCCGCGTGGGCGGGTGCAGCGAGGGGGACATCAATACCGGCGAAATCCGGTCTTCCCCCTCGGGATTGGGCACCCTCTGGGTCCGATGTCCTGCCGCGGCCGCTCGCAAGGTTGCTGTCGCGGGCCGGATAACCGTCGGCTGGACCCATGCAGTCGTGGAGGCCCTGAGTGCCCGGCCTCTGCAGTGTTACCGTTGCCTTGATGTTGGCCACACCAGTCAGCGGTGCACTTCTGCCGAGGATAGGTCCGACTGCTGCTATAGATGCGGCAGTCGGGACCATAAGGTGGCAGCCTGTACGGCCACGCCCAATTGTCCGCTTTGTGCGGGCGCGGGCAGGCCTTCTGGTCACCGCCTCGGCGGCCGGGCGTGTCCTGTCAGTGCGAGGCGAGGCAAGGTAGGCGGCCAAAGGTCGTCTGCCAGATTCAATAAAAAAGGGAAGGAAACCACGATGGCCAAGGCAGCGACCACCGTGGCCAGCAACGAAAAGGCGGCACCGCCTGATGCTACCGCCGCACCCGCGGGGGCGAATGGGGCCACTAAAGTCCCTGACGCCACCGCATCCGCGGCCGTGACGGCGATGGACACGGCTGTGTAATGGGGCCCCCGGGCCCGATAATACAAGTGAACCTCAACTGCTCGGCCAGAGCGCAGGATCTCCTGTTTCAATGCCTGGCCGAGCGGGGTGCCGGGTTGGCAGTCGTGGCGGAGCCGCACAGGGTCCCCAAACATCCACACTGGATGGGGGACTCGATTGGCTCCGCCGCGATTATTTGGGCTGGGAGGCCGGGGTCCCCGCCGTGCTCGGTTATCGAGCGCGGCCTGGGATACGTGGCCGTTGATTGGGGCGGAACCGCGGTTGTGGCGATATACGCACCTCCAAGGTGGTCCCTCGAAGAGTTTGAGCAGTATCTGGACGGGGTAGGGAGATGCGTCTCCCGCTGCCATCCCCGTCCGGTGCTGGTCCTGGGGGACTTCAATGCCAAGGCCACGGCTTGGGGTTCCCCCGGGACTGACTCGAGGGGCCGGGAGGTGCTGGATTGGGCGGCGGGACTGGAGCTCCGTCTCCTGAACACGGGCTCGGTCCATACGTGCGTGCGGCATAACGGGGGGTCCATCGTTGACCTTTCGTGGGCAACGCCCCCGGCCGCGCGCCGTATTACGGGGTGGAGGGTGGCGGAAGGGGTCGAGACGTTGTCTGACCACAGATACATAATTCTCGACCTCTCCGCCGCCCCACCATCGACACCCCGTCGTCGCCCCGCTGATGAAGGATCGCCTCAACCGCGGTGGGCGCTGAAGCGCCTCGACCAGGACGCTCTGATGGCGGCAGCCCACGTCGTGGCCTGGCCAGCAACACCGGCCGGGCCAGTCGACGGGAATGGGGAGGCCCGTTGGTTCCGGGGCGCAATGACGTCGGTTTGCGACGTCGCCATGCCCCGGGCCAGGGTCTTCCCGAGGAGGCTGTGTACTGGTGGTCGCGTGCGATAGCTGAATTACGCACCGAGTGCGTCCGCGCGCGACGCCAGTACGCTCGCGCCCGTCGACGACGACGTACGGACGACGTGCTGGCTGCCCAGCTGTACGGGCGATATCGGGAGAAGGTGGTCGCCCTGCAGCTGGCCATCAGGCGAGCGAAGGACCAGGCCTGGCGCGATCTCCTCGGCTCTCTAAACCGAGATCCGTGGGGGCGCCCATACAAGATGGCATTGGGACGATTGCGTCCCTGGGCGCCCCCCGTGACGGAGAGCCTGGATCCGGGGCTGCTCGGGCGGGTCGTGGACGCTTTATTCCCCGTTAGCGAGGGGCCGTCCCGGCCCGTCCCTGAGCCAGAGGAACATGAGTGGTCCCCGGATCTTGAGGTCGCGCCGGAGGAGATGGCCGGGGTCGTCAAATGGCTCCGGGGCAAGAATACCGCCCCGGGGCCGGACGGTATCCCCGGCCGGGTCTGGTTGCTCGCCACGAGCGTCCTGGGGGAGAGGCTGAGGAGCCTCTACTCTGGGCTCCTGAGGTCGGGGACGTTCCCCGACCTATGGAGAGAAAGTCGGATGGTCCTCTTGAGGAAGGAAGGGAGGCCGGGGGATTCTCCCTCCGCGTACCGGCCCATTTGTCTCCTGGATGAGGCGGGCAAGATCTTCGAGAAGATCATTGTTGCCCGCCTCTCCAGGCACCTGTCCCGCGACGGCCCAGATCTGGCGGACTGCCAGTTTGGCTTCCAGGAGGGGCGATCGACGGTCGACGCTATCGTCCGTCTCAAGTCCCTCTCGGACAATGCCGTGGCAAGGGGCGGGGTGTGCTTGGCGGTGTCCATTGACATCGTCAATGCGTTCAACACCCTGCCCTGGTCCGCCATTAGGGGGGCCCTCGTCGATCACCAGGTGCCTCCCTATCTGAGGCGGGTGATCGGGGCCTACCTGCGGGACAGGTGGGTCGAATACCCGGGCCGGTGCGGGATGATACGGAGGGAAGTGGACCGCGGGGTCCCGCAGGGGTCTGTTTTAGGACCGCTCCTGTGGGACCTGGGTTACAACGCGGTCCTGGAAAAGGCCTCCCTGCCCGACGGTGCCACCCTCGTCTGCTACGCGGACGACACGTTGGTGGTCGCCGTCGGAAGTACCTTCGAGAGGACCATCCGACGAGCAGAGGTTGCGGTGGCAGCCGTCGTCGCGAGGATCCGCGATCTGGGGCTGAAAATAGCCCCGGAGAAGGCCGAGGCTGTCTGGTTCCACGGACGGCCTCGGTCTCGGCCACCGGCCAGATCGTGGATCCGGGTTGGAGAAGCCTGCGTCGAGGTGAAGTCCCAGTTGAAATATCTCGGACTGATCCTCGACAGCCGCTGGAGCTTCGATGCGCATCTCGACCGTCTCGTCCCCCGAGTCGAAAAGGCGGCGGCCTCTTTGGGCCGCCTGCTGCCCAACCTCGGGAGACCGGGAGATTTGGTGCGCCGCCTATACCTGGGCGTGGTGCGGTCTATGGCCTTATACGGTGCCCCAATCTGGGCGCCGTACGTGATGACCAGCCGGCGCAACACGCTGTTGTTGCGCCGGCTGCAGAGGCGGATGGCCATCCGCCTCATAAGAGGTTACCGCACCACGTCTACCGTGGCGGCGCTTGCTCTGGCGGGAGAACTTCCCTTCGAGCTTCAGGCGGCGGTGCGCGCCTATGTTTATGGGCGCACAAGCATCGCCAGCCGTGCTCGAGGGGCCCTGCCGGAGCGAGAGACGGTCGAGGGCTTCGAGCTCCAGGCCCGGCGACTAGCGCTCGCCAGATGGCGTGCCGAGCTTTGCTCCCACGCCGGCGAGCGCGTCCCCGGGGCTCTCCTGCCGCACTTCACCTCGTGGCGGGAGAGACGGCATGGCAGGCTCTCCTACCGAGCGACGCAGGTGTTCACCGGGCATGGCTGCTTCGGTGTCTACCTGTGTCGCATCGGGCGGGAAGCGACGACGGTGTGCCACCACTGTGGCGCGGAGGAAGACTCGGCGCAGCACACGCTGGAGGAATGTCCCGCCTTTTCAGCGCTGCGCCGAGTCCTAAAACGGGAAGTCGGCCACGACCTCGCACTCTCCAGCCTAGTTGGGGCCATGCTGGAGGGCCCGGGGAAGTGGGCGGCAGCAATCTCTTTCTGCGAGGAGGTTATGTCGCGGAAGGAGGCTGCCGAGCGGGATCGGGAGCTTACAGATCCCGCCCGACGTGCCCGGGGACGGCGTGCGCGCCCGCGCCGAGAAACCCCGGGCAGCTGAGAGTAGGCGGGCGGCGGGTGTACCAGAACATGCTGGTTTCATTGCCCGCCGCCCGCCAACAGAGGAGGACCTCCACTGTTGGGAGTGGGGGATGACGAGTCGTCTGAGGGAGGCGAGTGTTAACTGTGATCCTCCTCCGATATACTCGTCGTCCCCCCGGCGGCCGCTGTGATCAGGGCGGGGGCCCTGGTCACCTATCGCGCGGTCGCCGTGTCGGGGCGGTTCGGGGTGCGACCCCTCGTGCCGCCGAATTTAATTGGATTTTAGGGGGGAGGATTTATTTTATTTCCCCCCGGGACGCGGCCGGCCATCGTTACCATCCTGATGGCCGGCCAGGCGAGGGGGAGCCGCGGTAGTGTTCTTCAAGAGTTCCCGTGGCTCCCCCGTTGAATCGCCAGCGATCGGTTCTGCGTCCTCAGGTCGCCGTGGAGGTTTTAGTGGGTCAAACCCCACACTACCCTCGTCCCGCTCCCCCGGGCGGGGCGGGGGTGTCTGGCGAGCAGATTTCCTCCACGTAAAATAAAAAAAAAAAAAAAAAAAGGTTATGTCAAGGTTCCCCCCCGTGTCCGCTACCTTGTCGTGGTGGGGGGGCTTCGTGCCCTAATGATCCTCAAGGCTGTGCCGGCGGGGAATTTATTCCCTGGCAGGTTCTACCATGCCGGAGTGGCTTGAGGTGAGGGGCCAACTAAAGTCGGACACATACCGTAAACCTGTGGTCATGTTTTACAGGAACGGGGGTCTTGCCTTAACCGGCCGGGCCGCGAGGATGACAACCTCTCTAAAAAATCCCTAGCCCCAAGCAGTGTTGCGCGGTGAAGAGGGCGTAGCTGGAGTAAGCGCCAGCTATGGTTGGTGGGTGCACCAATCGTTAGCGGACAAACCCCGTGGTACCTGGCGACCCCCCGGGCGTATTAGCCTTCCCCGGGTATGGCGGCTCTACCCGGGGTGACCTCCTTTCCGACCACACTCGTGGGATTAAGTATGGAGTCTACTTTTTCACAAACAACCGGGGAGGGGGGAAACGAGCGTGAGGTGGAGGTGCGCGGGCCTATCGTGCGCCTCAAAAGATGCACAGAGCCGGTGTCGCGGAGGCATTCGGCGACACGCGGCAAAAAGAGGACCGCAGCGGGCCTTGGTGAGTGCGATGAGGGGGAGGAGTCAGATTTCTCTGTCTCCTCCCACCACTCATCGCAGAGTGTCCCGGGCTCGTCGTCAGCGAGGAAAAGAGGACGGCCGCCGACGACCGGCGAATATGTTGGCCTCGCAGAGGCCAAACTTAGGCTGGCCGAGGCTTCGCAGCTGGAGGCCGAGGCAAGGGAGGTGGCGGCGATATTCGACCCGGGAGCCCCCGTGCCGAGACCATCGCGGTCGAGCGTCCCGCTCCCGGACGAGACGGATATAGCGGAAAATTTCCGCAACCGTCCAACGCGGGATGTCGCGGCCGCTATATTGGAGAGCCTGGATGAAGTGGCCAGGATCTCCGGCGTGTCAAAGGGGCTGAAGGGCAATTTGGCCCGCGCCCTAAGGGTGGCCGCCTTAAACGGCAGGGTGGGGGTGTCCGAGCTTGCGGTTAGGTCAGCTACCGACGCCACGCGTGCCCTGGAGGCAGAGAATGCCGTCCTCAGGGGGCAAATGACGGAGCTGCGGGCGGAGGTGGCTCGGCTCCGGCAGGTGGTGGAGGCGAGTACGGCTGCTGCCGCAATGCCTCCGCCGCCGCGCCCGGGAGAGGGCTCAGTATCGCCGCCGATCGTCGCCGCCCGGGACTGCCAACGCTCCGGGCAAGAAAAGTCCTCGCCCCCACATGCGACTGCGCCCGCAGATTTTCTGGCGCAGATAAGCGCCCTGATAGACGCCAAATTGGCGTCATTCAGGAGGGAGCTCGCGCCGCGAACGGACTCGGCCCTGCGATCGGTGGCACCTGGGCCGTCCGTCCCCTCACAGTCTTCGGACAGGGTGGGGCGGAAGACGAAGAAGAAGAAGAAAGGTGGGAAAGCTGGGGCGGCTATAGCGGCCCAGACGGAGCCCGCTCGACCGCGAGCAGAATCGGCGCTACCCTCTGCCGCGCCTCCGCCCCAGGAGGCGTGGTCCCAGGTGGTTGGCCGCAAGGCTAAAAAGGCGGCTGCCAAGGCCACTGCGGCGGCGAATAATAAAAAAGGACGGGTGGTCCCGGCGGCCCCCAGGAAGACACCCCTGCCTCCGCGACCGCCACGCACAGCAGCGGTTACCATAACGGTTCCGTCTGGCGTGGACATTACTTACGCGCAGGCGATGGCCACTGCCAGGTCCAAGGTGGACCTGGCAGAAATTGGCATCGCCTCGCTGAGGCCGCGAAGGGCGGTGACTGGGGGGTTAATTTTGGAAGTCCCTGGCACCGATGGGGCCGCCAAGGCCACCGTCCTCGCCACAAAAGTGGCGGAAGCGCTGGCAGGCACCGGCGTAAAGGTCGCGCGTCCGGTCAAAAAAGCTGACCTTAGGGTGCGCGGCCTGGTCGATTCGACCACGCCGGCGGAGGTCGCTGCGGCTGTTGCCCGCGTGGGCGGGTGCCGCGAGGGGGACATCAATACCGGCGAAATCCGGTCTTCCCCCTCGGGATTGGGCACCCTCTGGGTCCGATGTCCTGCCGCGGCCGCTCGCAAGGTTGCTGTCGCGGGCCGGATAACCGTCGGCTGGACCCATGCAGCCGTGGAGGCCCTGAGTGCCCGGCCTCTGCAGTGTTACCGTTGCCTTGATGTTGGCCACACCAGTCAGCGGTGCACTTCTGCCGAGGATAGGTCCGACTGCTGCTATAGATGCGGCAGTCGGGACCATAAGGTGGCAGCCTGTACGGCCACGCCCAATTGTCCGCTTTGTGCGGGCGCGGGCAGGCCTTCTGGTCACCGCCTCGGCGGCCGGGCGTGTCCTGTCAGTGCGAGGCGAGGCAAGGTAGGCGGCCAAAGGTCGTCTGCCAGATTCAATAAAAAAGGGAAGGAAACCACGATGGCCAAGGCAGCGACCACCGTGGCCAGCAACGAAAAGGCGGCACCGCCTGATGCTACCGCCGCACCCGCGGGGGCGAATGGGGCCACTAAAGTCCCTGACGCCACCGCATCCGCGGCCGTGACGGCGATGGACACGGCTGTGTAATGGGGCCCCCGGGCCCGATAATACAAGTTTACCTCAACTGCTCGGCCAGAGCGCAGGATCTCCTGTTTCAATGCCTGGCCGAGCGGGGTGCCGGGTTGGCAGTCGTGGCGGAGCCGCACAACGTCCCCAAACATCCACACTGGATGGGGGACTCGATTGGCTCCGCCGCGATTATTTGGGCTGGGAGGTCGGGGTCCCCGCCGTGCTCGCTTATCGAGCGCGGCCTGGGATACGTGGCCGTTGATTGGGACGGCACCGCGGTTGTGGCGATATACGCACCTCCAAGGTGGTCCCTCGAAGAGTTTGAGCAGTATCTGCACGGGGTAGGGAGATGCGTCTCCCGCTTCCATCCCCGTCCGGTGCTGGTCCTGGGGGACTTCAATGCCAAGGCCACGGCTTGGGGTTCCCCCGGGACTGACTCGAGGGGCCGGGAGGTGCTGGATTGGGCGGCGGGACTGGAGCTCCGTCTCCTGAACACGGGCTCGGTCCATACGTGCGTGCGGCATAACGGGGGGTCCATCGTTGACCTTTCGTGGGCAACGCCCCCGGCCGCGCGCCGTATTACGGGGTGGAAGGTGGTGGAAGGGGTCGAGACGTTGTCTGACCATAGATACATAGTTCTCGACCTCTCCGCCGCCCCGCCATCGACACCCCGTCGTCGCCCCGCCGATGAAGGTTCGCCTCAGCCGCGGTGGGCGCTAAAGCGCCTCGACCAGGACGCTCTGATGGCCGCAGCACACGTCGTGGCCTGGCCAGCAACACCGGCCGGGACAGTCGACGGGAATGGGGAGGCCCATTGGTTCCGTGGCGCAATGACGTCCATTTGCGACGTAGCCATGCCCCGGGCCAGGGTCTTCCCGAGGAAGGCGGTGTACTGGTGGTCGCGCGCGATAGCGGAGTTACGCACCGAGTGCGTCCGCGCGCGACGCCAGTACGCTCGCGCCCGTCGACGACGACGTACGGACGACGTTCTGGCTGCCCAGCTGTACGGGCGATATCGGGAGAAGGTGGTCGCCCTGCAGCTGGTCATCAGGCGAGCGAAGGACCAGGCCTGGCGCGATCTCCTCGGCTCTCTAAACCGAGATCCGTGGGGGCGCCCATACAAGATGGCATTGGGACGATTGCGTCCCTGGGCGCCCCCCGTGACGGAGAGCCTGGATCCGGGGCTGCTCGGGCGGGTCGTGGACGCTTTATTGCCCGTTAGCGGGGAGGCGTCCCGGCCTGTCCCTGAGCCAGAGGAACATGAGTGGTCCCCGGATCTTGAGGTCGCGCCGGAGGAGATGGCCGGGGTCGTCAAATGGCTCCGGGGCAAGAATACCGCCCCGGGGCCGGACGGTATCCCCGGCCGGGTCTGGCTGCTCGCCGCGAGCGTCCTGGGCGAGAGGCTGAGGAGCCTCTACTCTGGGCTCCTGAGGTCGGGGACGTTCCCCGACCTATGGAGAGAAAGTCGGATGGTCCTCTTGAGGAAGGATGGGAGGCCGGGGGATTCTCCCTCCGCGTACCGGCCCATTTGTCTCCTGGATGAGGCGGGCAAGATCTTCGAGAAGATCATTGTTGCCCGCCTCTCCAGACACCTGTCCCGCGACGGCCCAGATCTGGCGGACTGCCAGTTTGGCTTCCGGGAGGGGCGATCGACGGTCGACGCAATCGACCGTCTCAAGTCCCTCTCGGACAATGCCGTGGCAAGGGGCGGGGTGTGCTTGGCGGTGTCCATTGACATCGTCAATGCGTTCAACACCCTGCCCTGGTCCGCCATTAGGGAGGCCCTCGTCGATCACCAGGTGCCTCCCTATCTGAGGCGGGTGATCGGGGCCTACCTGCGGGACAGGTGGGTTGTATACCCGGGCCGGTGCGGGATGATACGGAGGGAAGTGGACCGCGGGGTACCGCAGGGGTCCGTTTTAGGACCGCTCCTGTGGGACCTGGGTTACAACGCGGTCCTGGAGAAAGCCTCCCTGCCCGACGGTGCCACCCTCGTCTGCTACGCGGACGACACGTTGGTGGTCGCCGTCGGGAGTACCTTCGAGAGGACCATCCGACGGGCAGAGGTTGCGGTGGCAGCCGTCGTCGCGAGGATCCGCGATTTGGGGCTGAAAATAGCCCCGGAGAAGGCCGAGGCTGTCTGGTTTCACGGACGTCCTCGGTCTCGGCCACCGGCCAGATCGTGGATCCGGGTTGGAGAAGCCTGCGTAGAGGTGAAGTCCGAGTTGAAATATCTCGGACTGATCCTCGACAGCCGCTGGAGCTTCGATGCGCATCTCGACCGTCTCGTCCCCCGAGTCGAAAAGGCGGCGGCCTCTTTGGGCCGCCTGCTGCCCAACCTCGGGGGACCGGGAGATTTGGTGCGCCGCCTATACCTGGGCGTGGTGCGGTCTATGGCCTTATACGGTGCCCCAATCTGGGCGCCGTACGTGATGACCAGCCGGCGCAACACGCTGTTGTTGCGCCGGCTGCAGAGGCGGATGGCCATCCGCCTCATAAGAGGTTACTGCACCACGTCTACCGCGGCGGCGCTTGCTCTGGCGGGAGAACTTCCCTTCGAGCTTCAGGCGGCGGTTCGCGCCTATGTTTATAGGCGCACAAGCATCGCCAGCCGTGCTCGAGGGGCCCCGCCGGAGCGCGAGACGGTCGAGGGCTTCGAGCTCCAGGCCCGGCGACTAGCGCTCGCCAGATGGCGTGCCGAGCTTTGCTCCCACGCCGGCGAGCGCGTCCCCGGGGCTCTCCTGCCGCACTTCACCTCGTGGCGGGAGAGACGGCATGGCAGGCTCTCCTACCGAGCGACGCAGGTGTTCACCGGGCATGGCTGCTTCGGTGTCTACCTGTGTCGCATCGGGCGGGAAGCGACGACGGTGTGCCACCACTGTGGCGCGGAGGAAGACTCGGCGCAGCACACGCTGGAGGAATGTCCCGCCTTTTCAGCGCTGCGCCGAGTCCTAAAACGGGAAGTCGGTCACGACCTCGCACTCTCCAGCCTAGTTGGGGCCATGCTGGAGAGCCCGGGGAAGTGGGCGGCAGCAATCTCTTTCTGCGAGGATGTTATGTCGCGGAAGGAGGCTGCCGAGCGGGATCGGGAGCTTACAGATCCCGCCCGACGTGCCCGGGGACGGCGTGCGCGCCCACGCCGAGAAACCCCGGGCAGCTGAGAGTAGGCGGGCGGCGGGTGTACCAGAACATGCTGGTTTCATTGCCCGCCGCCCGCTAACAGAGGAGGACGTCCACTGTTGGGAGTGGGGGATGACGAGTCGCCTGAGGGAGGCGAGGGTTAACTGTGATCCTCCTCCGGTATACTCGTCGTCCCCCCGGCGGCCGCTGTGATCAGGGCGGGGGCTCTGGTCACCTATCGCGCGGTCGCCGTGTCGGGGCGGTGCGGGGTGCGACCCCTCGCGCCGCCGAATTTAAATGGATTTTAGGGGGGATGATTTATTTTATTTCCCCCCGGGACGCGGCCGGCCATCGTTACCATCCTGATGGCCGGCCAGGCGAGGGGGAGCCGCGGTAGTGTTCTTCAAGAGTTCCCGTGGCTCCCCCGTTGAATCGCCAGCGATCGGTCCTGCGTCCTCAGGTCGCCGTGGAGGTTTTAGTGGGTCAAACCCCACACTACCCTCGTCCCGCTCCCCCGGGCGGGGCGGGGGTGTCTGGCGAGCAGATTTCCTCCACGTAAAATAAAAAAAAAAAAAAAAAAAAAAAAGGTTATGTCAAGGTTCAGGCGGCGGTGCGCGCCTATGTTTATAGGCGCACAAGCATCGCCAGCCGTGCTCGAGGGGCCCCGCCGGAGCGAGAGACGGTCGAGGGCTTCGAGCTCCAGGCCCGGCGACTAGCGCTCGCCAGATGGCGTGCCGAGCTTTGCTCCCACGCCGGCGAGCGCGTCCCCGGGGCTCTCCTGCCGCACTTCACCTCGTGGCGGGAGAGACAGCATGGCAGGCTCTCCTACCGAGCGACGCAGGTGTTCACCGGGCATGGCTGCTTCGGTGTCTACCTGTGTCGCATCGGGCGGGAAGCGACGACGTTGTGCCGCCATTGTGGCGCGGAGGAAGACTCGGCGCAGCACACGCTGGAGGAATGTCCCGCCTTTTCAGCGCTGCGCCGAGTCCTGGAACGAGAAGTCGGCCGCGACCTCGCACTCTCCAGCCTAGTTGGGGCCATGCTGGAGGGCCCGGGGAAGTGGGCGGCAGCAATCTCTTTCTGCGAGGAGGTTATGTCGCTGAAGGAGGCTGCCGAGCGGGATCGGGAGCTTACAGATCCCGCCCGACGTGCCCGGGGACGGCGTGCGCGCCCACGCCGAGAAACACCGGGCAGCTGAGAGTAGGCGGGCGGCGGGTGTACCAGAACATGCTGGTTTCATTGCCCGCCGCCCGCCAACAGAGGAGGACCTCCACTGTTGGGAGTGGGGGATGACGAGTCGCCTGAAGGAGGCGAGGGTTAACTGTGATCCTCCTCCAATATACTCGTCGTCCCCCCGGCGGCCGCTGTGATCAGGGCTGGGGCCCTGGTCACCTATCGCGCGGTCGCCGTGTCGGGGCGGTGCGGGGTGCGATCCCTCGCGCCGCCGAATTTAAATGGATTCTAGGGGGGAGGATTTATATCCCCCCGGGACGCGGCCGGCCATCGTTACCATCTTGATGGCCGGCCAGGCGAGGGGGAGCCGCGGTAGTGTTCTTCAAGAGTTCCCGTGGCTCCCCCGTTGAATCGCCAGCGATCGGTCCTGCGTCCTGGAGGGACGCCGTGGAGGTTTTAGTGGGTCGATCCCCACACTACCTTCGTCCCGCTCCCCCGGGCGGGGCGGGGGTGTCTGGCGAGCAGATTTCCTCCACGTAAAATAAAAAAAAAAAAAAAAAAAGGTTATGTCAAGGTCAAGGTTATGTCAAGGTTCTCGGGATTGGGCACCCTCTGGGTCCGATGTCCTGCCGCGGCCGCTCGCAAGGTTGCTGTCGCGGGCCGGATAACTGTCGGCTGGACCCAGGCAGCCGTGGAGGCCCTGAGTGCCCGGCCTCTGCAGTGTTACCGTTGCCTTGGTGTTGGCCACACCAGTCAGCGGTGCACTTCTGCCGAGGATAGGTCCGACTGCTGCTATAGATGCGGCAGTCGGGACCATAAGGTGGCAGCCTGTACGGCCACGCCCAATTGTCCGCATTGTGCGGGCGCGGGCAAGCCGTCTGGTCACCGCCTCTGCAGCCGGGCATGTCCTGCCAGTGCGGGGCGAGGCAAGGTAGGCGGCCAAAGGTCGTCTGCCAGATTTCTTAAAAAAGGGAAGGTAACCACGATGGCCAAGGCAGCGACCACCGTGGCCAGCAACGAAAAGGTAGCATCGCCTGATGCTACCGCCGCGCCCGCGTGGGCGGATGGGGCCACTAAAGTCCCAGACGCCACCGCATCCGCGGCCGTGACGGCGATGGACACGGCTGTGTAATGGGGCCCCCGGTCCCGATAATACAAGTTAACCTCAACTGCTCGGCCAGAGCGCAGGATCTCCTGTTTCAATGCCTGGCCGAGCGGAGTGCCGGGTTGGCAGTCGTGGCGGAGCCGCACAGGGTCCCCAAACATCCACACTGGATGGGGGACTCGATTGGCTCCGCCGCGATTATTTGGGCTGGGAGGCCGGGGTCCCCGCCGTGCTCGCTTATCGAGCGCGGCCTGGGATACGTGGCCGTTGATTGGGGCGGAACCGCGGTTGTGGCGATATACGCACCTCCAAGGTGGTCCCTCGAGGAGTTTGAGCAGTATCTGGACGGGGTAGGGAGATGCGTCTCCCGCTGCCATCCCCGTCCGGTGCTGGTCCTGGGGGACTTCAATGCCAAGGCCACGCCTTGGGGATCCCCCGGGACTGATTCGAGGGGCCGGGAGGTTCTGGATTGGGCGGCGGGACTGGAGCTCCGTCTCCTGAACACGGGCTCGGTCCATACGTGCGTGCGGCATAACGGGGGGTCCATCGTTGACCTTTCGTGGGCAACGCCCCCGGCCGCGCGCCGTATTACGGGGTGGAGAGTGGCGGAGGGGGTCGAGACGTTGTCTGACCACAGATACATAGTTCTCGACCTCTCCGCCGCCCCACCATCGACACCCCGTCGTCGCCCCGCCGATGAGGGTTCGCCCCAGCCGCGGTGGGCGCTGAAGCGCCTCGACCAGGACGCTCTGATGGCGGCAGCCCACGTTGTGGCCTGGCCAGCAACACCGGCCGGGCCAGTCGACGGGAACGGGGAGGCCCATTGGTTCCGGAGCGCAATGACGTCGATTTGCGACGTCGCCATGCCCCGGGCCAGGGTCTTCCCGAGGAAGGCGGTGTACTGGTGGTCGCGCGCGATAGCGGAATTACGCACCGAGTGCGTCCGCGCGCGACGCCAGTACGCTCGCGCCCGTCGACGACGACGTACGGACGACGTGCTGGCTGCCCAACTGTACGGGCGATATCGGGAGAAGGTGGTCGCCCTGCAGCTGGCCATCAGGCGAGCGAAGGACCAGGCCTGGCGCGATCTCCTCGGCTCTCTGAACCGAGATCCGTGGGGGCGCCCATACAAGATGGCTTTGGGACGATTGCGTCCCTGGGCGCCCCCCGTGACGGAGAGCCTGGATCCGGGGCTGCTCGGGCGGGTCGTGGACGCTTTATTCCCCGTTAGCGGGGAGGCGTCCCGGCCCGTCCCTGAGCCAGAGGAACATGAGTGGTCCCCGGATCTTGAGGTCGCGCCGGAGGAGATGGCCGCGGTCGTCAAATGGCTCCGGGGCAAGAATACCGCCCCGGGGCCGGACGGTATCCCCGGCCGGGTCTGGTTGCTCGCCGCGAGCGCCCTGGGGGAGAGGCTGAGGAGCCTCTACTCTGGGCTCCTGAGGTCGGGGACGTTCCCCGACCTATGGAGAGAAAGTCGGATGGTCCTCTTGAGGAAGGATGGGAGGCCGGGGGATTCTCCCTCCGCGTACCGGCCCATTTGTCTCCTGGATGAGGCGGGCAAGATCTTCGAGAAGATCATTGTTGCCCGCCTCTCCAGACACCTGTCCCGCGACGGCCCAGATCTGGCGGACTGCCAGTTTGGCTTCCGGGAGGGGCGATCGACGGTCGACGCTATCGACCGTCTCAAGTCCCTCTCGGACAATGCCGTGGCAAGGGGCGGGGTGTGCTTGGCGGTGTCCATTGACATCGTCAATGCGTTCAACACCCTGCCCTGGTCCGCCATTAGGGAGGCCCTCGTCGATCACCAGGTGCCTCCCTATCTGAGGCGGGTGATCGGGGCCTACCTGCGGGACAGGTGGGTTGAATACCCGGGCCGGTGCGGGATGATACGGAGGGAAGTGGACCGCGGGGTCCCGCAGGGGTCCGTTTTAGGACCGCTCCTGTGGGACCTGGGTTACAACGCGGTCCTGGAGAAGGCCTCCCTGCCCGACGGTGCCACTCTCGTCTGCTACGCGGACGACACGTTGGTGGTCGCCGTCGGGAGTACCTTCGAGAGGACCATCCGACGAGCAGAGGTTGCGGTGGCAGCCGTCGTCGCGAGGATCCGCGATCTGGGGCTGCAAATGGCCCCGGAGAAGGCCGAGGCTGTCTGGTTTCACGGACGGCCTCGGTCTCGGCCACCGGCCAGATCGTGGATCCGGGTTGGAGAAGCCTGCGTCGAGGTGAAGTCCGAGTTGAAATATCTCGGACTGATCCTCGACAGCCGCTGGAGCTTCGGTGCGCATCTCGACCGTCTCGTCCCCCGAGTCGAAAAGGCGGCGGCCTCTTTGGGCCGCCTGCTGCCCAACCTCGGGGGACCGGGAGATTTGGTGCGCCGCCTATACCTGGGCGTGGTGCGGTCTATGGCCTTATACGGTGCCCCAATCTGGGCGCCGTACGTGATGACCAGCCGGCGCAACACGCTGTTGTTGCGCCGGCTGCAGAGGCGGATGGCCATCCGCCTCATAAGAGGTTACCGCACCACGTCTACCGTGGCGGCGCTTGCTCTGGCGGGTGAACTTCCCTTCGAGCTTCAGGCGGCGGTGCGCGCCTATGTTTACAGGCGCACTAGCATCGCCAGCCGTGCTCGGGGGTCCCCGCCGGAGCGAGAGACGGTCGAGGGCTTCGAGCTCCAGGCCCGGAGACTAGCGCTCGCCAGATGGCGTGCCGAGCTGTGCTCCCACGCCGGCGAGCGCGTCCCCGGGGCTCTCCTGCCGCACTTCACCTCGTGGCGGGAGAGACGGCATGGCAGGCTCTCCTACCGAGCGACGCAGGTGTTCACCGGGCATGGCTGCTTCGGTGTCTACCTGTGTCGCATCGGGCGGGAAGCGACGACGGTGTGCCACCATTGTGGCGTGGAGGAAGACTCGGCGCAGCACACGCTGGAGGAATGTCCCGCCTTTTCAGCGCTGCGCCGAGTCCTAAAACGAGAAGTCGGCCACGACCTCGCACTCTCCAGCCTAGTTGGGGCCATGCTGGAGGGCCCGGGGAAGTGGGCGGCAGCAATCTCTTTCTGCGAGGAGGTTATGTCGCGGAAGGAGGCTGCCGAGCGGGATCGGGAGCTTACAGATCCCGCCCGACGTGCCCGTGGTCGGCGTGCGCGCCCACGCCGAGAAACCCCGGGCAGCTGAGAGTGGGCGGGCGGCGGGTGTACCAGAATATGCTGGTTTCATTGCCCGCCGCCCGCCAACAGAGGAGGACGTCCACTGTTGGGAGTGGGGGATGACGAGTCGCCTGAGGGAGGCGAGGGTTAACTGTGATCCTCCTCCAATATACTCGTCGTCCCCCCGGCGGCCGCTGTGATCAGGGCGGGGGCCCTGGTCACCTATCGCGCGGTCGCCGTGTCGGGGCGGTGCGGGGTGGGACCCCTCGCGCCGCCGAATTTAAATGGATTTTAGGGGGGAGGATTTATTTTATTTCCCCCCGGGACGCGGCCGGCCATCGTTACCATCTTGATGGCCGGCCAGGCGAGGGGGAGCCGCGGTAGTGTTCTTCAAGAGTTCCCGTGGCTTCCCCGTTGAATCGCCAGCGATCGGTCCTGCGTCCTCAGGTCGCCGTGGAGGTTTTAGTGGGTCAATCCCACACTACCCTCGTCCCGCTCCCCCGGGCGGGGCGGGGGTGTCTGGCGAGCAGATTTCCTCCACGTAAAATAAAAAAAAAAAAAAAAAAAAGGTTATGTCAAGGTTCCCCCCCCGTGTCCGCTACCTTGTCGTGGTGGGGGGGCTTCGTGCCCTAATGATCCTCAGGGCTGTGCCGGCGGGGAATTTATTCCCTGGCAGGTTCTACCATGCCGGAGTGGCTTGAGGTGAGGGGCCAACTAAAGTCGGACACATACCGTAAACCTGTGGTCATGTTTTACAGGAACGGGGGTCTTGCCTTAACCGGCCGGGCCGCGAGGATGACAACCTCTCTAAAAAATCCCTAGCCCCAAACAGTGTTGCGCGGTGATGAGGGTGTAGCTGGAGTAAGCGCCAGCTATGGTTGGTGGGTGCACCAATCTTTAGCGGACAACCCCGGGGTACCTGGCGACCCCCGGGTGTATTAGCCTTCCCCGGGTATGGCGGCTCTGCCCGGGGTGACCTTCTTTCCGACCACACTCGTGGGACCAATTATGGATTCTTTTAAACAAATAACCGGGGAGGGGGGAAACGAGCGTGAGGTGGAGGTGCGCGGGCCTATCGTGCGCCTCCAAAGATGTACAGAGCCGGTGTCGCGCAGGCATTCTGCAACACGCGGCAAAAAGAGGACCGCAGCGGGCCTTGGTGAGTGCGATGAGGGGGAGGAGTCAGATTTCTCTGTCTCCTCAAACCACTCATCGCAGAGTGTCCCGGGCTCGTCGTTAGCGAGGAAAAGAGGACGGCCGCCGACGACCGGCGAATATGTTGGCCTCGCAGAGGCCAAACTTAGGCTGGCCGAGGCTTCGCAGCTGGAGGCCGAGGCAAGGGAGGTGGCGGCGATATTCGACCCGGGAGCCCCCGTGCCGAGACCATCGCGGTCGAGCGTCCCGCTCCCGGACGAGACGGATATAGCGGAAAATTTCCGCAACCGTCCAACGCGGGATGTCGCGGCCGCTATATTGGAGAGCCTGGATGAAGTGGCCAGGATCTCCGGCGTGTCAAAGGGGCTGAAGGGCAATTTGGCCCGCGCCCTAAGGGTGGCCGCCTTAAACGGCAGGGTGGGGGTGTCCGAGCTTGCGGTTAGGTCAGCTACCGACGCCACGCGTGCCCTGGAGGCAGAGAATGCCGTCCTCAGGGGGCAAATGACGGAGCTGCGGGCGGAGGTGGCTCGGCTCCGGCAGGTGGTGGAGGCGAGTACGGCTGCTGCCGCAATGCCTCCGCCGCCGCGCCCGGGAGAGGGCTCAGTATCGCCGCCGATCGTCGCCGCCCGGGACTGCCAACGCTCCGGGCAAGAAAAGTCCTCGCCCCCACATGCGACTGCGCCCGCAGATTTTCTGGCGCAGATAAGCGCCCTGATAGACGCCAAATTGGCGTCATTCAGGAGGGAGCTCGCGCCGCGAACGGACTCGGCCCTGCGATCGGTGGCACCTGGGCCGTCCGTCCCCTCACAGTCTTCGGACAGGGTGGGGCGGAAGACGAAGAAGAAGAAGAAAGGTGGGAAAGCTGGGGCGGCTATAGCGGCCCAGACGGAGCCCGCTCGACCGCGAGCAGAATCGGCGCTACCCTCTGCCGCGCCTCCGCCCCAGGAGGCGTGGTCCCAGGTGGTTGGCCGCAAGGCTAAAAAGGCGGCTGCCAAGGCCACTGCGGCGGCGAATAATAAAAAAGGACGGGTGGTCCCGGCGGCCCCCAGGAAGACACCCCTGCCTCCGCGACCGCCACGCACAGCAGCGGTTACCATAACGGTTCCGTCTGACGTGGACATTACTTACGCGCAGGCGATGGTCACTGCCAGGTCCAAGGTGGACCTGGCAGAAATTGGCATCGCCTCGCTGAGGCCGCGAAGGGCGGTGACTGGAGGGTTAATTTTGGAAGTCCCTGGCACCGATGGGGCCGCCAAGGCCACCGTCCTCGCCACAAAAGTGGCGGAAGCGCTGGCAGGCACCGGCGTAAAGGTCGCGCGTCCGGTCAAAAAAGCTGACCTTAGGGTGCGCGGCCTGGTCGATTCGACCACGCCGGCGGAGGTCGCTGCGGCTGTTGCCCGCGTGGGCGGGTGCAGCGAGGGGGACATCAATACCGGCGAAATCCGGTCTTCCCCCTCGGGATTGGGCACCCTCTGGGTCCGATGTCCTGCCGCGGCCGCTCGCAAGGTTGCTGTCGCGGGCCGGATAACCGTCGGCTGGACCCATGCAGCCGTGGAGGCCCTGAGTGCCCGGCCTCTGCAGTGTTACCGTTGCCTTGATGTTGGCCACACCAGTCAGCGGTGCACTTCTGCCGAGGATAGGTCCGACTGCTGCTATAGATGCGGCAGTCGGGACCATAAGGTGGCAGCCTGTACGGCCACGCCCAATTGTCCGCTTTGTGCGGGCGCGGGCAGGCCTTCTGGTCACCGCCTCGGCGGCCGGGCGTGTCCTGTCAGTGCGAGGGGAGGCAAGGTAGGCGGCCAAAGGTCGTCTGCCAGATTTCTTAAAAAAGGGAAGGTAACCACGATGGCCAAGGCAGCGACCACCGTGGCCAGCAACGAAAAGGCGGCATCGCCTGATGCTACCGCCGCACCCGCGGGGGCGAATGGGGCCACTAAAGTCCCTGACGCCACCGCATCCGCGGCCGTGACGGCGATGGACACGGCTGTGTAATGGGGCCCCCGGGCCCGATAATACAAGTTAACCTCAACTGCTCGGCCAGAGCGCAGGATCTCCTGTTTCAATGCCTGGCCGAGCGGGGTGCCGGGTTGGCAGTCGTGGCGGAGCCGCACAGGGTCCCCAAACATCCACACTGGATGGGGGACTCGATTGGCTCCGCCGCGATTATTTGGGCTGGGAGGCCGGGGTCCCCGCCGTGCTCGCTTATCGAGCGCGGCCTGGGATACGTGGCCGTCGATTGGGGCGGCACCGCGGTTGTGGCGATATACGCACCTCCAAGGTGGTCCCTCGAAGAGTTTGAGCAGTATCTGGATGGGGTAGGGAGATGCGTCTCCCGCTGCCATCCCCGTCCGGTGCTGGTCCTGGGGGACTTTAATGCCAAGGCCACGGCTTGGGGTTCCCCCGGGACTGATTCGAGGGGCCGGGAGGTGCTGGATTGGGCGGCGGGACTGGAGCTCCGTCTCCTGAACACGGGCTCGGTCCATACGTGCGTGCGGCATAACGGGGGGTCCATCGTTGACCTTTCGTGGGCAACGCCCCAGGCCGCGCGCCGTATTACGGGGTGGAGGGTGGCGGAAGGGGTCGAGACGTTGTCTGATCACAGATACATAGTTCTCGACCTCTCCGCCGCCCCACCATCGACACTCCGTCGTCGCCCCGCCGATGAAGGTTCGCCTCGACCGCGGTGGGCGCTGAAGCGCCTCGACCAGGACGCTCTGATGGCGGCGGCCCACGTCGTGGCCTGGCCAGCGACACCGGCCGGGCCAGTCGACGGGAATGGGGAGGCCCATTGGTTCCGTGGCGCAATGACGTCCATTTGCGACGTAGCCATGCCCCGGGCCAGGGTCTTCCCGAGGAAGGCGGTGTACTGGTGGTCGCGCGCGATAGCGGAGTTACGCACCGAGTGCGTCCGCGCGCGACGCCAGTACGCTCGCGCCCGTCGACGACGACGTACGGACGACGTTCTGGCTGCCCAGCTGTACGGGCGATATCGGGAGAAGGTGGTCGCCCTGCAGCTGGCCATCAGGCGAGCGAAGGACCAGGCCTGGCGCGATCTCCTCGGCTCTCTAAACCGAGATCCGTGGGGGCGCCCATACAAGATGGCATTGGGACGATTGCGTCCCTGGGCGCCCCCCGTGACGGAGAGCCTGGATCCGAGGCTGCTCGGGCGGGTCGTGGACGCTTTATTCCCCGTTAGCGGGGAGGCGTCCCGGCCTGTCCCTGAGCCAGAGGAACATGAGTGTTCCCCGGATCTTGAGGTCGCGCCGGAGGAGATGGCCGGGGTCGTCAAATGGCTCCGGGGCAAGAATACCGCCCCGGGGCCGGACGGTATCCCCGGCCGGGTCTGGCTGCTCGCCGTGAGCGTCCTGGGCGAGAGGCTGAGGAGCCTCTACTCTGGGCTCCTGAGGTCGGGGACGTTCCCCGACCTATGGAGAGAAAGTCGGATGGTCCTCTTGAGGAAGGATGGGAGGCCGGGGGATTCTCCCTCCGCGTACCGGCCCATTTGTCTCCTGGACGAGGCGGGCAAGATCTTCGAGAAGATCATTGTTGCCCGCCTCTCCAGACACCTGTCCCGCGACGGCCCAGATCTGGCGGACTGCCAGTTTGGCTTCCGGGAGGGGCGATCGGCGGTCGATGCTATCGACCGTGTCAAGTCCCTCTCGGACAATGCCGTGGCAAGGGGCGGGGTGTGCTTGGCGGTGTCCATTGACATCGTCAATGCGTTCAACACCCTGCCCTGGTCCGCCATTAGGGGGGCCCTCGTCGATCACCAGGTGCCTCCCTATCTGAGGCGGGTGATCGGGGCCTACCTGCGGGATAGGTGGGTCGAATACCCGGGCCGGTACGGGATGATACGGAGGGAAGTGGACCGCGGGGTCCCGCAGGGGTCCGTTTTAGGACCGCTCCTGTGGGACCTGGGTTACAACGCGGTCCTGGAGAAGGCCTCCCTGCCCGACGGTGCCACCCTCGTCTGCTACGCGGACGACACGTTGGTGGTCGCCGTCGGGAGTACCTTCGAGAGGACCATCCGACGAGCAGAGGTTGCGGTGGCAGCCGTCGTCGCGAGGATCCGCGATCTGGGGCTGAAAATAGCCCCGGAGAAGGCCGAGGCTGTCTGGTTTCACGGACGGCCTCGGTCTCGGCCACCGGCCAGATCGTGGATCCGGGTTGGAGAAGCCTGCGTCGAGGTGAAGTCCGAGTTGAAATATCTCGGACTGATCCTCGACAGCCGCTGGAGCTTCGATGCGCATCTCGACCGTCTCGTCCCCCGAGTCGAAAAGGCGGCGGCCTCTTTGGGCCGCCTGCTGCCCAACCTCGGGGGACCGGGAGATTTGGTGCGCCGCCTATACCTGGGCGTGGTGCGGTCTATGGCCTTATACGGTGCCCCAATATGGGCGCCGTACGTGATGACCAGCCGGCGCAACACGCTGTTGTTGCGCCGGCTGCAGAGGCGGATGGCCATCCGCCTCATAAGAGGTTACCGCACCACGCCTACCGTGGCGGCGCTTGCTCTGGCGGGAGAACTTCCATTCGAGCTTCAGGCGGCGGTGCGCGCCTATGTTTACAGGCGCACTAGCATCGCCAGTCGTGCTCGGGGGTCCCCGCCGGAGCGAGAGACGGTCGAGGGCTTCGAGCTCCAGGCCCGGAGACTAGCGCTCGCCAGATGGCGTGCCGTGCTTTGCTCCCACGCCGGCGAGCGCGTCCCCGGGGCTCTCCTGCCGCACTTCACCTCGTGGCGGGAGAGACGGCATGGCAGGCTCTCCTACCGAGCGACGCAGGTGTTCACCGGGCATGGCTGCTTCGGTGTCTACCTGTGTCGCATCGGGCGGGAAGCGACGACGGTGTGCCACCATTGTGGCGCGGAGGAAGACTCGGCGCAGCACACGCTGGAGGAATGTCCCGCCTTTTCAGCGCTGCGCCGAGTCCTAAAACGAGAAGTCGGCCACGACCTCGCACTCTCCAGCCTAGTTGGGGCCATGCTGGAGGGACCGGGGAAGTGGGCGGCAGCAATCTCTTTCTGCGAGGAGGTTATGTCGCGGAAGGAGGCTGCCGAGCGGGATCGGGAGCTTACAGATCCCGCCCGACGTGCCCGGGGGCGGCGTGCGCGCCCACGCCGAGAAACCCCGGGCAGCTGAGAGTAGGCGGGCGGCGGGTGTACCAGTACATGCTGGTTTCATTGCCCGCCGCCCGCCAACAGAGGAGGACCTCCACTGTTGGGAGTGGGGGATGACGAGTCGCCTGAAGGAGGCGAGGGTTAACTGTGATCCTCCTCCAATATACTCGTCGTCCTCCCGGCGGCCGCTGTGATCAGGGCGGGGGCCCTGGTCACCTATCGCGCGGTCGCCGTGTCGGGGCGGTGCGGGGTGCGACCCCTCGCGCCGCCGAATTTAATTGTATTTTAGGGGGGAGGATTATATCTCCCCCGGGACGCGGCCGGCCATCCTTACCATCCTGATGGCCGGCCAGGCGAGGGGGAGCCGCGGTAGTGTTCTTCAAGAGTTCCCGTGGCTCCCCCGTTGAATCGCCAGCGATCGGTCCTGCGTCCTCAGGTCGCCGTGGAGGTTTTAGTGGGTCAAACCCCACACTACCCTCGTCCCGCTCCCCCGGGCGGGGCGGGGGTGTCTGGCGAGCAGATTTCCTCCACGTAAAATAAAAAAAAAAAAAAAAAAAAAAGGTTATGTCAAGGTTCCCCCCCGTGTCCGCTACCTTGTCGTGGTGGGGGGGCTTCGTGCCCTAATGATCCTCAAGGCTGTGCCGGCGGGGAATTTATTCCCTGGCAGGTTCTACCATGCCGGAGTGGCTTGAGGTGAGGGGCCAACTAAAGTCGGACACATACCGTAAACCTGTGGTCATGTTTTACAGGAACGGGGGTCTTGCCTTAACCGGCCGGGCCGCGAGGATGACAACCTCTCTAAAAAATCCCTAGCCCCAAGCAGTGTTGCGCGGTGATGAGGGTGTAGCTGGAGTAAGCGCCAGCTATGGTTGGTGGGTGCACCAATCTCTAGCGGACAACCCCGGGGTACCTGGCGACCCCCGGGTGTATTAGCCTTCCCCGGGTATGGCGGCTCTGCCCGGGGTGACCTTCTTTCCGACCACACTCGTGGGACCAATTATGGATTCTTTTTCAATTACAACCGGGGAGGGGGGAAACGAGCGTGAGGTGGAGGTGCGCGGGTCTATCGTGCGCCTCAAAAGATGTGCAGAGCCGGTGTCGCGGAGGCATTCTGCAACACGCGGCAAAAAGAGGACCGCAGCGGGCCTTGGTGAGTGCGATGAGGGGGAGGAGTCAGATTTCTCTGTCTCCTCAAACCACTCATCGCAGAGTGTCCCGGGCTCGTCGTCAGCGAGGAAGAGGGGACGGCCGCCGACGACCGGCGAATATGTTGGCCTCGCAGAGGCCAAACTTAGGCTGGCCGAGGCTTCGCAGCTGGAGGCCGAGGCAAGGGAGGTGGCGGCGATATTCGACCCGGGAGCCCCCGTGCCGAGACCATCGCGGTCGAGCGTCCCGCTCCCGGACGAAACGGATATCGCGGAAAATTTCCGCAACCGTCCGACGCGGGATGTCGCGGCCGCTATATTGGAGAGCCTGGATGAGGTGACCAGGATCTCCGGTGTGTCAAAGGGGCTGAAGGGCAACTTGGCCCGCGCCCTGAGGGTGGCCGCCTTAAACGGCAGGGTAGGGGTGTCCGAGCTGGCAGTGAGGTCAGCTACCGACGCCACGCGTGTCCTGGAGGCCGAAAATGCCGTCCTCAGGGGGCAAATGACGGAGCTGCAGGCGGAGGTGGCCCGGCTCCGGCAGGTGGTGGAGGCGAGAACGGCTGCTGCCGCAATGCCTCCGCCGCCGCGCCCGGGAGAGGGCTCAGTATCGCTACCGATCGTTGGCGCCCGGGATTGCCATCGCTCCGGGCAAGAAAAGTCCTCGCCACCACCTGCGGCTGCGCCCGCAGATTTTCTGGCGCAAATAGGCGCCCTGATAGACGCCAAATTGGCGTCATTCAGGAAGGAGCTCGCGCCGCGAACGGACTCGGCCCTACGATCGGTGGCCCCTGGGCCGTCCGTCCCCTCACAGTCTTCGGACAGGGTGGGGCGGAGGGCGAAGAAGAAAAAGAAAGGTGAGAAAGCTGGGGTGGCTAAAGCGGCCCAGACGAAGCCCGCTCGACCGCGAGCGGAATCGGCGCTACCCTCTGCCGCGCCACCACCCCAGGAGGCGTGGTCCCAGGTGGTTGGCCGGAAGGCCAAAAAGGCGGCTGCCAAGGCCACTGCGGCCGCGAATAAAAAAGGACGGGTGGTCCCGGCGGCCCCCAGGAAGACACCCCTGCCTCCTCGACCGCCACGCACAGCAGCGGTTACCATAACGGTTCCGTCTGGCGTGGACATTACTTACGCGCAGGCGATGGCCACTGCCAGGTCCAAGGTGGACCTGGCAGAAATTGGCATCGCCTCGCTGAGGCCGCGAAGGGCGGTGACTGGGGGGTTAATTTTGGAGGTCCCTGGTACAGATGGGGCCGCCAAGGCCACCGTCCTCGCCACAAAAGTGGCGGAAGCACTGGCAGGCACCTGCGTAAAGGTCGCGCGTCCGGTCAAAAAAGCTGACCTTAGGGTGCGCGGCCTGGTCGATTCGACCACGCCGGCGGAGGTCGCTGCGGTTGTTGCCCGCGTGGGCGGGTGCAGCGAGGGGGACATCAATACCGGCGAAATCCGGTCTTCCCCCTCGGGATTGGGCACCCTCTGGGTCCGATGTCCTGCCGCGGCCGCTCGCAAGGTTGCTGTCGCGGGCCGGATAACCGTCGGCTGGACCCAGGCAGCCGTGGAGGCCCTGAGTGCCCGGCCTCTGCAGTGTTACCGTTGCCTTGGTGTTGGCCACACCAGTCAGCGGTGCACTTCTGCCGAGGATAGGTCCGACTGCTGCTATAGATGCGGCAGTCGGGACCATAAGGTGGCAGCCTGTACGGCCACGCCCAATTGTCCGCTTTGTGCGGGCGCGGGCAAGCCGTCTGGTCACCGCCTCTGCAGCCGGGCATGTCCTGCCAGTTCGGGGCGAGGCAAGAGAGGCGGCCAAAGGCCGTCTGCCAGATTTCTTAAAAACAGGAAGGAAACCACGATGGCCAAGGCAGCGACCACCGTGGCCAGCAACGAAAAGGCGGCACCGCCTGATGCTACCGCCGCGCCCGCGTGGGCGGATGGGGCCACTAAAGTCCCTGACGCCACCGCACCCGCGGCCGTGACGGCGATGGACACGGCTGTGTAATGGGGCCCCCGGGCCCGATAATACAAGTTAACCTCAACTGCTCGGCCAGAGCGCAGGATCTCCTGTTTCAATGCCTGGCCGAGCGGGGTGCCGGGTTGGCAGTCGTGGCGGAGCCGCACAGGGTCCCCAAACATCCACACTGGATGGGGGACTCGATTGGCTCCGCCGCGATTATTTGGGCTGGGAGGCCGGGGTCCCCGCCGTGCTCGCTTATCGAGCGCGGCCTGGGGTACGTGGCCATGGATTGGGGCGGCACCGCGGTTGTGGCGATATACGCACCTCCAAGGTGGTCTCTCGAAGAGTTTGAGCAGTATCTGGACGGGGTAGGGAGATGCGTCTCCCGCTGCCATCCCCGTCCGGTGCTGGTCCTGGGGGACTTCAATGCCAAGGCCACGGCTTGGGGTTCCCCCGGGACTGACTCGAGGGGCCGGGAGGTACTGGATTGGGCGGCGGGACTGGAGCTCCGTCTCCTGAACACGGGCTCGGTCCATACGTGCGTGCGGCATAACGGGGGGTCCATCGTTGACCTTTCGTGGGCAACGCCCCCGGCTGCGCGCCGTATTACGGGGTGGAGGGTGGCGGAGGGGGTCGAGACGTTGTCTGACCACAGATACATAGTTCTCGACCTCTCAGCCGACCCACCGTCGACACTCCGTCGTCGCCCCGCCGATGAAGGTTCGCCTCGACCGCGGTGGGCGCTGAAGCGCCTCGACCAGGACGCTCTGATGGCGGCAGCCCACGTCGTGGCCTGGCCAGCAACACCGACCGGGCCAGTCGACGGGAATGGGGAGGCCCATTGGTTCCGGGGCGCAATGACGTCGGTTTGCGACGTCGCCATGCCACGGGCCAGGGTCTTCCCGAGGAAGGCGGTGTACTGGTGGTCGCGCGAGATAGCGGATTTACGCACCGAGTGCGTTCGCGCGCGACGCCAGTACGCTCGCGCCCGTCGACGACGACGAACGGACGACGTGCTGGCTGCCCAGCTGTACGAGCTATATCGGAAGAAGGTGGTCGCCCTGCAGCTGGCCATCAGGCGAGCGAAGGACCAGGCCTGGCGCGATCTCATCGGCTCTCTGAACCGAGATCCGTGGGGGCGCCCATACAAGATGGCATTGGGACGATTACGTCCCTGGGCGCCCCCCGTGACGGAGAGCCTGGATCCGGGGCTGCTCGGGCGGGTCGTGGACGCTTTATTCCCCGTTAGCGGGGAGGCGTCCCGGCCCGTCCCTGAGCCAGAGGAACATGAGTGGTCCCCGGATCTTGAGGTCGCGCCGGAGGAGATGGCCGGGGTCGTCAAATGGCTCCGGGGCAAGAATACCGCCCCGGGGCCGGACGGTATCCCCGGCCGGGTCTGGTTGCTCGCCACGAGCGTCCTGGGGGAGAGGCTGAGGAGCCTCTACTCTGGGCTCCTGAGGTCGGGGACGTTCCCCGTCCTATGGAGAGAAAGTCGGATGGTCCTCTTGAGGAAGGATGGGAGGCCGGGGGATTCTCCCTCCGCGTACCGGCCCATTTGTCTCCTGGATGAGGCGGGAAAGATCTTCGAGAAGATCATTGTTGCCCGCCTCTCCAGACACCTGTCCCGCGACGGCCCCGATCTAGCGGACTGCCAGTTTGGCTTCCGGGAGGGGCGATCGACGGTCGACGCTATCGACCGTCTCAAGTCCCTCTCGGACAATGCCGTGGCAAGGGGCGGGGTGTGCTTGGCGGTGTCCATTGACATTGTCAATGCGTTCAACACCCTGCCCTGGTCCGCCATCAGGGGGGCCCTCGTCGATCACCAGGTGCCTCCCTATCTGAGGCGGGTGATCGGGGCCTACCTGCGGGACAGGTGGGTTGAATACCCGGGCCGGTGCGGGATGATACGGAGGGAAGTGGACCGCGGGGTCCCGCAGGGGTCCGTGTTAGGACCGCTCCTGTGGGACCTGGGTTACAACGCGGTCCTGGAAAAGGCCTCCCTGCCCGACGGTGCCACCCTCGTCTGCTACGCGGACGACACGTTGGTGGTCGCCGTCGGGAGTACCTTCGAGAGGACCATCCGACGAGCAGAGGTTGCGGTGGCAGCCGTCGTCGCGAGGATCCGCGATCTGGGGCTGAAAATAGCCCCGGAGAAGGCCGAGGCTGTCTGGTTTCACGGACGGCCACGGTCTCGGCCACCGGCCAGATCGTGGATCCGGGTTGGAGAAGCCTGCGTAGAGGTGAAGTCCGAGTTGAAATATCTCGGACTGATCCTCGACAGCCGCTGGAGCTTCGATGCGCATCTCGACCGTCTCGTCCCCCGAGTCGAAAAGGCGGCGGCCTCTTTGGGCCGCCTGCTGCCCAACCTCGGGGGACCGGGAGATTTGGTGCGCCGCCTATACCTGGGCGTGGTGCGGTCTATGGCCTTATACGGTGCCCCAATATGGGCGCCGTACGTGATGACCAGCCGGCGCAACACGCTGTTGTTGCGCCGGCTGCAGAGGCGGATGGCCATCCGCCTCATAAGAGGTTACCGCACCACGCCTACCGTGGCGGCGCTTGCTCTGGCGGGAGAACTTCCATTCGAGCTTCAGGCGGCGGTGCGCGCCTATGTTTACAGGCGCACTAGCATCGCCAGTCGTGCTCGGGGGTCCCCGCCGGAGCGAGAGACGGTCGAGGGCTTCGAGCTCCAGGCCCGGAGACTAGCGCTCGCCAGATGGCGTGCCGTGCTTTGCTCCCACGCCGGCGAGCGCGTCCCCGGGGCTCTCCTGCCGCACTTCACCTCGTGGCGGGAGAGACGGCATGGCAGGCTCTCCTACCGAGCGACGCAGGTGTTCACCGGGCATGGCTGCTTCGGTGTCTACCTGTGTCGCATCGGGCGGGAAGCGACGACGGTGTGCCACCATTGTGGCGCGGAGGAAGACTCGGCGCAGCACACGCTGGAGGAATGTCCCGCCTTTTCAGCGCTGCGCCGAGTCCTAAAACGAGAAGTCGGCCACGACCTCGCACTCTCCAGCCTAGTTGGGGCCATGCTGGAGGGACCGGGGAAGTGGGCGGCAGCAATCTCTTTCTGCGAGGAGGTTATGTCGCGGAAGGAGGCTGCCGAGCGGGATCGGGAGCTTACAGATCCCGCCCGACGTGCCCGGGGGCAGCGTGCGCGCCCACGCCGAGAAACCCCGGGCAGCTGAGAGTAGGCGGGCGGCGGGTGTACCAGTACATGCTGGTTTCATTGCCCGCCGCCCGCCAACAGAGGAGGACCTCCACTGTTGGGAGTGGGGGATGACGAGTCGCCTGAAGGAGGCGAGGGTTAACTGTGATCCTCCTCCAATATACTCGTCGTCCTCCCGGCGGCCGCTGTGATCAGGGCGGGGGCCCTGGTCACCTATCGCGCGGTCGCCGTGTCGGGGCGGTGCGGGGTGCGACCCCTCGCGCCGCCGAATTTAATTGTATTTTAGGGGGGAGGATTATATCTCCCCCGGGACGCGGCCGGCCATCCTTACCATCCTGATGGCCGGCCAGGCGAGGGGGAGCCGCGGTAGTGTTCTTCAAGAGTTCCCGTGGCTCCCCCGTTGAATCGCCAGCGATCGGTCCTGCGTCCTCAGGTCGCCGTGGAGGTTTTAGTGGGTCAAACCCCACACTACCCTCGTCCCGCTCCCCCGGGCGGGGCGGGGGTGTCTGGCGAGCAGATTTCCTCCACGTAAAATAAAAAAAAAAAAAAAAAGGTTATGTCAAGGTTATGTCAAGGTCCCCCCCGTGTCCGCTACCTTGTCGTGGTGGGGGGGCTTCGTGCCCTAATGATCCTCAAGGCTGTGCCGGCGGGGAATTTATTCCCTGGCAGGTTCTACCATGCCGGAGTGGCTTGAGGTGAGGGGCCAACTAAAGTCGGACACATACCGTAAACCTGTGGTCATGTTTTACAGGAACGGGGGTCTTGCCTTAACCGGCCGGGCCGCGAGGATGACAACCTCTTTAAAAAATCCCTAGCCCCAAGCAGTGTTGCGCGGTGAAGAGGGCGTAGCTGGAGTAAGCGCCAGCTATGGTTGGTGGGTGCACCAATCGTTAGCGGACAACCCCGGGGTACCTGGCGACCCCCCGGGCGTATTAGCCTTCCCCGGGTATGGCGGCTCTACCCGGGGTGACCTCCTTTCCGACCACACTCGTGGGACCAATTATGGATTCTTTTTCACAAACAACCGGGGAGGGGGGAAACGAGCGTGAGGTGGAGGTGCGCGGGCCTATCGTGCGCCTCCAAAGATGTACAGAGCCGGTGTCGCGGAGGCATTCTGCAACACGCGGCAAAAAGAGGACCGCAGCGGGCCTTGGTGAGTGCGATGACGGGGAGGAGTCAGATTTCTCTGTCTCCTCCCACCACTCATCGCAGAGTGTCCCGGGCTCTTCGTCGGCGAGGAAGAGAGGACGGCCGCCGACGACCGGCGAATATGTTGGCCTCGCAGAGGCCAAACTTAGGCTGGCCGAGGCTTCGCAGCTGGAGGCCGAGGCAAGGGAGGTGGCGGCGATATTCGACCCGGGTGCCCCCGTGCCGAGACCATCGCGGTCGAGCGTCCCGCTCCCGGACGAGACGGATATCGCGGAAAATTTCCGCATCCGTCCGACGCGGGATGTCGCGGCCGCTATATTGGAGAGCCTGGATGAGGTGGCCAGGATCTCCGGCGTGTCAAAGGGGCTGAAGGGCAACTTGGCCCGCGCCCTGAGGGTGGCCGCCTTAAACGGCAGGGTGGGGGTGTCCGAGCTGGCAGTGAGGTCAGCTACCGACGCCACGCGTGTCCTGGAGGCCGAAAATGCCGTCCTCAGGGGGCAAATGATGGAGCTGCAGGCGGAGGTGGCCCGGCTCCGGCAGGTGGTGGAGGCGAGAACGGCTGCTGCCGCAATGCCTCCGCCGCCGCGCCCGGGAGAGGGATCAGTATCGCCGCCGATCGTCGGCGCCCGGGATTGCCATCGCTCCGGGCAAGAAAAGTCCTCGCCACCACCTGCGGCAGCGCCTGCAGATTTTCTGGCGCAAATAGGCGCCCTGATAGACGCCAAATTGGCGTCATTCAGGAGGGAGCTCGCGCCGCGAGCGGACTCGGCCCTGCGATCGGTGGCCCCTGGGCCGTCCGTCCCCTCACAGTCTTCGGACAGGGTGCGGCAGAAGACGAAGAAGAAGAAGAAGGGTGGGAAAGCTGGGGCGGCTATAGCGGCCCAGACGGAGCCCGCTCGACCGCGAGCAGAATCGGCGCTACCCTCTGCCGCGCCTCCGCCCCAGGAGGCGTGGTCCCAGGTGGTTGGCCGGAAGGCTAAAAAGGCGGCTGCCAAGGCCACTGCGGCGTCGAATAATAAAAAAGGACGGGTGGTCCCGGCGGCCCCCAGGAAGACACCCCTGCCTCCTCGACCGCCACGCACAGCAGCGGTTACCATAACGGTTCCGTCTGGCGTGGACATTACTTACGCGCAGGCGATGGCCACTGCCAGGTCCAAGGTGGACCTGGCAGAAATTGGCATCGCCTCGCTGAGGCCGCGAAGGGCGGTGACTGGGGGGTTAATTTTGGAGGTCCCTGGCACCGATGGGGCCGCCAAGGCCACCGTCCTCGCCACAAAAGTGGCAGAAGCGCTGGCAGGCACCGGCGTAAAGGTCGCGCGTCCGGTCAAAAAAGCTGACCTTAGGGTGCGCGGCCTGGTCGATTCGACCACGCCGGCGGAGGTCGCTGCGGCTGTTGCCCGCGTGGGCGGGTGCAGCGAGGGGGACATCAATACCGGCGAAATCCGGTCTTCTCCCTCGGGATTGGGCACCCTCTGGGTCCGATGTCCTGCCGCGGCCGCTCGCAAGGCTGCTGTCGCGGGCCGGATAACCGTCGGCTGGACCCAGGCAGCCGTGGAGGCCCTGAGTGCCCGGCCTCTGCAGTGTTACCGTTGCCTTGGTGTTGGCCACACCAGTCAGCGGTGCACTTCTGCCGAGGATAGGTCCGACTGCTGCTATAGATGCGGCAGTCGGGACCATAAGGTGGCAGCCTGTACGGCCACGCCCAATTGTCCGCTTTGTGCGGGCGCGGGCAAGCCGTCTGGTCACCGCCTCTGCAGCCGGGCGTGTCCTGTCAGTGCGAGGCGAGGCAAGGTAGGCGGCCAAAGGTCGTCTGCCAGATTTCTTAAAAACAGGATGGAAACCACGATGGCCAAGGCAGCGACCATCGTGGCCAGCAACGGAAAGGCAGCATCGCCTGATGCTGACGCCGCGCCCGCGTGGGCGGTTGGGGCCATTACAGTCCCAGACGCCACCGCATCCGCGGCCGTGACGGCGATGGACACGGCTGTGTAATGGGGCCCCCGGGCCCGATAATACAAGTTAACCTCAACTGCTCGGCCAGAGCGCAGGATCTCCTGTTTCAATGCCTGGCCGAGCGGGGTGCCGGGTTGGCAGTCGTGGCGGAGCCGCACAGGGTCCCCAAACATCCACACTGGGCGGGGGACTCGATTGGCTCCGCCGCGATTATTTGGGCTGGGAGGCCGGGGTCCCCGCCGTGCTCGGTTATCGAGCGTGGCCTGGGATACGTGGCCGTTGATTGGGGCGGCACCGCGGTTGTGGCGATATACGCACCTCCAAGTTGGTCCCTCGAAGAGTTTGAGCAGTATCTGGACGGGGTAGGGAGATGCGTCTCCCGCTGCCATCCCCGTCCGGTGCTGGTCCTGGGGGACTTTAATGCCAAGGCCACGGCTTGGGGTTCCCCCGGGACTGATTCGAGGGGCCGGGAGGTGCTGGATTGGGCGGCGGGACTGGAGCTCCGTCTCCTGAACACGGGCTCGGTCCATACGTGCGTGCGGCATAACGGGGGGTCCATCGTTGACCTTTCGTGGGCAACGCCCCCGGCCGCGCGCCGTATTACGTGGTGGAGGGTGGCGGAAGGGGTCGAGACGTTGTCTGACCACAGATACATAGTTCTCGACCTCTCCGCCGCCCCACCATCGACACCCCGTCGTCGCCCCGCCGATGAGGGTTCGCCTCAGCCGCGGTGGGCGCTGAAGCGCCTCGACCAGGACGCTCTGATGGCGGCAGCCCACGTCGTGGCCTGGCCAGCAACACCGGCCGGGCCAGTCGACGGGAATGGGGAGGCCCATTGGTTCCGGAGCGCAATGACGTCGATTTGCGACGCCGCCATGCCCCGGGCCAGGGTCTTCCCGAGGAAGGCGGTGTACTGGTGGTCGCGCGCGATAGCGGAATTACGCACCGAGTGCGTCCGCGCGCGACGCCAGTACGCTCGCGCCCGTCGACGACGACGTAGGGACGACGTGCTGGCTGCCCAACTGTACGGGCGATATCGGGAGAAGGTGGTCGCCCTGCAGCTGGCCATCAGGCGAGCGAAGGACCAGGCCTGGCGCGATCTCCTCGGCTCTCTGAACCGAGATCCGTGGGGGCGCCCATACAAGATGGCATTGGGACGATTACGTCCCTGGGCGCCCCCCGTGACGGAGAGCCTGGATCCGGGGCTGCTCGGGCGGGTCGTGGACGCTTTATTCCCCGTTAGCGGGGAGGCGTCCCGGCCCGTCCCTGAGCCAGAGGAACATGAGTGGTCCCCGGATCTTGAGGTCGCGCCGGAGGAGATGGCCGGGGTCGTCAAATGGCTCCGGGGCAAGAATACAGCCCCGGGGCCGGACGGTATCCCCGGCCGGGTCTGGTTGCTCGCCGCGAGCGTCCTGGGGGAGAGGCTGAGGAGCCTCTACTCTGGGCTCCTGAGGTCGGGGACGTTCCCCGACCTATGGAGAGAAAGTCGGATGGTCCTCTTGAGGAAGGATGGGAGGCCGGAGGATTCTCCCTCCGCGTACCGGCCCATTTGTCTCCTGGATGAGGCGGGCAAGATCTTCGAGAAGATCATTGTTGCCCGCCTCTCCAGACACCTGTCCCGCGACGGCCCAGATCTGGCGGACTGCCAGTTTGGCTTCCGGGAGGGGCGATCGACGGTCGACGCCATCGACCGTCTCAAGTCCCTCTCGGACAATGCCGTGGCAAGGGGCGGGGTGTGCTTGGCGGTGTCCATTGACATCGTCAATGCGTTCAACACCTTGCCCTGGTCCGCCATTAGGGAGGCCCTCGTCGATCACCAGGTGCCTCCCTATCTGAGGCGGGTGATCGGAGCCTACCTGCGGGACAGGTGGGTCGAATACCCGGGCCGGTACGGGATGATACGGAGGGAAGTGGACCGCGGGGTCCCGCAGGGGTCCGTTTTAGGACCGCTCCTGTGGGACCTGGGTTACAACGCGGTCCTGGAGAAGGCCTCCCTGCCCGACGGTGCCACCCTCGTCTGCTACGCGGACGACACGTTGGTGGTCGCCGTCGGGAGTACCTTCGAGAGGACCATCCGACGAGCAGAGGTTGCGGTGGCAGCCGTCGTCGCGAGGATCCGCGATCTGGGGCTGAAAATAGCCCCGGAGAAGGCCGAGGCTGTCTGGTTCCACGGACGGCCTCGGTCTCGGCCACCGGCCAGATCGTGGATCCGGGTTGGAGAAGCCTGCGTCGAGGTGAAGTCCGAGTTGAAATATCTCGGACTGATACTCGACAGCCGCTGGAGCTTCGGTGCGCATCTCGACCGTCTCGTCCCCCGAGTCGAAAGGCGGCGGCCTCTTTGGGCCGCCTGCTGCCCAACCTCGGGGGACCGGGAGATTTGGTGCGCCGCCTATACCTGGGCGTGGTGCGGTCTATGGCCTTATACGGTGCCCCAATATGGGCGCCGTACGTGATGACCAACCGGCGCAACACGCTGTTGTTGCGCCGGCTGCAGAGGCGGATGGCCATCCGCCTCATAAGAGGTTACCGCACCACGTCTACCGTGGCGGCGCTTGCTCTGGCGGGTGAACTTCCCTTCGAGCTTCAGGCGGCGGTGCGCGCCTATGTTTACAGGCGCACAAGCATCGCCAGCCGTGCTCGAGGGGCCCCGCCGGAGCGAGAGACGGTCGAGGGCTTCGAGCTCCAGGCCCGGCGACTAGCGCTCGCCAGATGGCGTGCCGAGCTTTGCTCCCACGCCGGCGAGCGCGTCCCCGGGGCTCTCCTGCCGCACTTCACCTCGTGGCGGGAGAGACGGCATGGCAGGCTCTCCTACCGAGCGACGCAGGTGTTCACCGGGCATGGCTGCTTCGGTGTCTACCTGTGTCGCATCGGGCGGGAAGCGACGACGGTGTGCCACCATTGTGGCGCGGAGGAAGACTCGGCGCAGCACACGCTGGAGGAATGTCCCGCCTTTTCAGCGCTGCGCCGAGTCCTAAAACGAGAAGTCGGCCGCGACCTCGCACTCTCCAGCCTAGTTGGGGCCATGCTGGAGGGCCCGAGGAAGTGGGCGGCAGCAATCTCTTTCTGCGAGGAGGTTATGTCGCGGAAGGAGGCTGCCGAGCGGGATCGGGAGCTTACAGATCCCGCCCGACGTGCCCGGGGACGGCGTGCGCGCCCACGCCGAGAAACCCCGGGCAGCTGAGAGTAGGCGGGCGGCGGATGTACCAGAAGATGCTGGTTTCATTGCCCGCCGCCCGCCAACAGAGGAGGACGTCCACTGTTGGGAGTGGGGGATGACGAGTCGCCTGAAGGAGGCGAGGGTTAACTGTGATCCTCCTCCAATATACTCGTCGTCCCCCCGGCGGCCGCTGTGATCAGGGCGGGGGCCCTGGTCACCTATCGCGCGGTCGCCGTGTCGGGGCGGTGCGGGGTGCGACCCCTCGCGCCGCCGAATTTAAATGGATTTTAGGGGGGAGGATTTATTGTATTTCCCCCCGGGACGCGGCCGGCCATCGTTACCATGTTGATGGCCGGCCAGGCGAGGGGGAGCCGCGGTAGTGTTCTTCAAGAGTTCCCGTGGCTCCCCCGTTGAATCGCCAGAGATCGGTCCTGCGTCCTCAGGTCGCCGTGGAGGTTTTAGTGGGTCAAACCCCACACTACCCTCGTCCCGCTCCCCCGGGCGGGGCGGGGGTGTCTGGCGAGCAGATTTCCTCCACGTAAAATAAAAAAAAAAAAAAAAAGGTTCCCCCCCGTGTCCGCTACCTTGTCGTGGTGGGGGGGCTTCGTGCCCTAATGATCCTCAAGGCTGTGCCGGCGGGGATTTTATTCCCTGGCAGGTTCTACCATGCCGGAGTGGCTTGAGGTGAGGGGCCAACTAAAGTCGGACACATACCGTAAACCTGTGGTCATGTTTTACAGGAACGGGGGTCTTGCCTTAACCGGCCGGGCCGCGAGGATGACAACCTCTCTAAAAAATCCCTAGCCCCAAGCAGTGTTGCGCGGTGATGAGGGTGTAGCTGGAGTAAGCGCCAGCTATGGTTGGTGGGTGCACCAATCGTTAGCGGACAACCCCGGGGTACCTGGCGACCCCCCGGGCGTATTAGCCTTCCCCGGGTATGGCGGCTCTACCCGGGGTGACCTCCTTTCCGACCACACTCGTGGGATTAAGTATGGAGTCTACTTTTTCACAAACAACCGGGGAGGGGGGAAACGAGCGTGAGGTGGAGGTGCGCGGGCCTATCGTGCGCCTCAAAAGATGCACAGAGCCGGTGTCGCGGAGGCATTCGGCGACACGCGGCAAAAAGAGGACCGCAGCGGGCCTTGGTGAGTGCGATGAGGGGGAGGAGTCAGATTTCTCTGTCTCCTCCCACCACTCATCGCAGAGTGTCCCGGGCTCGTCGTCAGCGAGGAAAAGAGGACGGCCGCCGACGACCGGCGAATATGTTGGCCTCGCAGAGGCCAAACTTAGGCTGGCCGAGGCTTCGCAGCTGGAGGCCGAGGCAAGGGAGGTGGCGGCGATATTCGACCCGGGAGCCCCCGTGCCGAGACCATCGCGGTCGAGCGTCCCGCTCCCGGACGAGACGGATATAGCGGAAAATTTCCGCAACCGTCCAACGCGGGATGTCGCGGCCGCTATATTGGAGAGCCTGGATGAAGTGGCCAGGATCTCCGGCGTGTCAAAGGGGCTGAAGGGCAATTTGGCCCGCGCCCTAAGGGTGGCCGCCTTAAACGGCAGGGTGGGGGTGTCCGAGCTTGCGGTTAGGTCGGCTACCGACGCCACGCGTGCCCTGGAGGCAGAGAATGCCGTCCTCAGGGGGCAAATGACGGAGCTGCGGGCGGAGGTGGCTCGGCTCCGGCAGGTGGTGGAGGCGAGTACGGCTGCTGCCGCAATGCCTCCGCCGCCGCGCCCGGGAGAGGGCTCAGTATCGCCGCCGATCGTCGCCGCCCGGGACTGCCAACGCTCCGGGCAAGAAAAGTCCTCGCCCCCACATGCGACTGCGCCCGCAGATTTTCTGGCGCAGATAAGCGCCCTGATAGACGCCAAATTGGCGTCATTCAGGAGGGAGCTCGCGCCGCGAACGGACTCGGCCCTGCGATCGGTGGCACCTGGGCCGTCCGTCCCCTCACAGTCTTCGGACAGGGTGGGGCGGAAGACGAAGAAGAAGAAGAAAGGTGGGAAAGCTGGGGCGGCTATAGCGGCCCAGACGGAGCCCGCTCGACCGCGAGCAGAATCGGCGCTACCCTCTGCCGCGCCTCCGCCCCAGGAGGCGTGGTCCCAGGTGGTTGGCCGCAAAGCTAAAAAGGCGGCTGCCAAGGCCACTGCGGCGGCGAATAATAAAAAAGGACGGGTGGTCCCGGCGGCCCCCAGGAAGACACCCCTGCCTCCGCGACCGCCACGCACAGCAGCGGTTACCATAACGGTTCCGTCTGGCGTGGACATTACTTACGCGCAGGCGATGGCCACTGCCAGGTCCAAGGTGGACCTGGCAGAAATTGGCATCGCCTCGCTGAGGCCGCGATGGGCGGTGACTGGGGGGTTAATTTTGGAAGTCCCTGGCACCGATGGGGCCGCCAAGGCCACCGTCCTCGCCACAAAAGTGGCGGAAGCGCTGGCAGGCACCGGCGTAAAGGTCGCGCGTCCGGTCAAAAAAGCTGACCTTAGGGTGCGCGGCCTGGTCGATTCGACCACGCCGGCGGAGGTCGCTGCGGCTGTTGCCCGCGTGGGCGGGTGCAGCGAGGGGGACATCAATACCGGCGAAATCCGGTCTTCCCCCTCGGGATTGGGCACCCTCTGGGTCCGATGTCCTGCCGCGGCCGCTCGCAAGGTTGCTGTCGCGGGCCGGATAACCGTCGGCTGGACCCATGCAGCCGTGGAGGCCCTGAGTGCCCGGCCTCTGCAGTGTTACCGTTGCCTTGATGTTGGCCACACCAGTCAGCGGTGCACTTCTGCCGAGGATAGGTCCGACTGCTGCTATAGATGCGGCAGTCGGGACCATAAGGTGGCAGCCTGTACGGCCACGCCCAATTGTCCGCTTTGTGCGGGCGCGGGCAGGCCTTCTGGTCACCGCCTCGGCGGCCGGGCGTGTCCTGTCAGTGCGAGGCGAGGCAAGGTAGGCGGCCAAAGGTCGTCTGCCAGATTCAATAAAAAAGGGAAGGAAACCACGATGGCCAAGGCAGCGACCACCGTGGCCAGCAACGGAAAGGCGGCACCGCCTGATGCTACCGCCGCGACCGCGGGGGCGGATGGGGCCACTAAAGTCCCAGACGCCACCGCATCCGCGGCCGTGACGGCGATGGACACGGCTGTGTAATGGGGCCACCGGGCCCGATAATACAAGTTAACCTCAACTGCTCGGCCAGAGCGCAGGATCTCCTGTTTCAATGCCTGGCCGAGCGGGGTGCCGGGTTGGCAGTCGTGGCGGAGCCGCACAGGGTCCCCAAACATCCACACTGGATGGGGGACTCGATTGGCTCCGCCGCGATTATTTGGACTGGGAGGCCGGGGTCCCCGCCGTGCACGCTTATCGAGCGCGGCCTGGGATACGTGGCCGTTGATTGGGGCGGGACCGCGGTTGTGGCGATATACGCACCTCCGAGGTGGTCCCTCGAAGAGTTTGAGCAGTATCTGGACGGGGTAGGGAGATGCGTCTCCCGCTGCCATCCTCATCCGGTGCTGGTCCTGGGGGACTTCAATGCCAAGGCCACGGCTTGGGGTTCCCCCGGGACTGATTCGAGGGGCCGGGTGGTGCTGGATTGGGCGGCGGGACTGGAACTACGTCTCCTGAACACGGGCTCGGTCCATACGTGCGTGCGGCATAACGGGGGGTCCATCGTTGACCTTTCGTGGGCAACGCCCCGGGCCGCGCGCCGTATTACGGGGTGGAGGGTGGCGGAAGGGGTCGAGACGTTGTCTGACCATAGATACATAGTTCTCGGCCTCTCCGCCGCCCCACCATCGACACCCCGTCGTCGCCCCGCCGATGACGGTTCGCCTCAGCCGCGGTGGGCGCTGAAGCGCCTCGACCAGGACGCTCTGATGGCGGCAGCCCACGTCGTGGCCTGGCCAGCAACACCGACCGGGCCAGTCGACGGGAATGGGGAGGCCCATTGGTTCCGGTGTGCAATGACGTCGGTTTGCGACGTCGCCATGCCGCGGGCCAGGGTCTTCCCGAGGAAGGCGGTGTACTGGTGGTCGCGCGAGATAGCGGAATTACGCACCGAGTGCGTTCGCGCGCGACGCCAGTACGCTCGCGCCCGTCGACGACGACGAACGGACGACGTGCTGGCTGCCCAGCTGTACGGGCTATATCGGGAGAAGGTGGTCGCCCTGCAGCTGGCCATCAGGCGAGCGAAGGGCCAGGCCTGGCGCGATCTCCTCGGCTCTCCGAACCGAGATCCGTGGGGGCGCCCATACAAGATGGCATTGGGACGATTGCGTCCCTGGGCGCCCCCCGTGACGGAGAGCCTGGATCCGGGGCTGCTCGGGCGGGTCGTGGACGCTTTATTCCCCGTTAGCGGGGAGGCGTCCCGGCCCGACCCTGAGCCAGAGGAACATGAGTGGTCCCCGGATCATGAGGTCGCGCCGGAGGAGATGGCCGGGGTCGTCAAATGGCTCCGGAGCAAGAATACCGCCCCGGGGCCGGACGGTATCCCCGGCCGGGTCTGGTTGCTTGCCACGAGCGTCCTGGGGGAAAGGCTGAGGAGCCTCTACTCTGGGCTCCTGAAGTCGGGGACGTTCCCCGACCTATGGAGAGAAAGTCGGATGGTCCTCTTGAGGAAGGATGGGAGGCCGGGGGATTCTCCCTCCGCGTACCGGCCCATTTGTCTCCTGGATGAGGCGGGCAAGATCTTCGAGAAGATCATTGTTGCCCGCCTCTCCAGACACCTGTCCCGCGACGGCCCAGATCTGGCGGACTGCCAGTTTGGCTTCCGGGAGGGGCGATCAACGGTCGACGCTATCGACCGTCTCAAGTCCCTCTCGGACAATGCCGTGGCAAGGGGCGGGGTGTGCTTGGCGGTGTCCATTGACATCGTCAATGCGTTCAACACCCTGCCCTGGTCCGCCATTAGGGAGGCCCTCGTCGATCACCAGGTGCCTCATTATCTGAGGCGGGTGATCGGAGCCTACCTGCGGGACAGGTGGGTTGAATACCCGGGCCGGTACGGGATGATACGGAGGGAAGTGGACCGCGGGGTCCCGCAGGGGTCCGTTTTAGGACCGCTCCTGTGGGACCTTGGTTACAACGCGGTCCTGGAAAAGGCCTCCCTGCCCGACGGTGCCACTCTCGTCTGCTACGCGGACGACACGTTGGTGGTCGCCGTCGGGAGTACCTTCGAGAGGACCATCCGACGAGCAGAGGTTGCGGTGGCAGCCGTCGTCGCGAGGATCCGCGATCTGGGGCTGAAAATAGCCCCGGAGAAGGCCCAGGCTGTCTGGTTTCACGGACGGCCTCGGTCTCGGCCACCGGCCAGATCGTGGATCCGGGTTGGAGAAGCCTGCGTCGAGGTGAAGTCCGAGTTGAAATATCTCGGACTGATCCTCGACAGCCACTGGTGCTTCGATGCGCATATCGACCGTCTCGTCCCCCGAGTCGAAAAGGCGGCGGCCTCTTTGGGCCGCCTGCTGCCCAACCTCGGGGGACCGGGAGATTTGGTGCGCCGCCTATACCTGGGCGTGGTGCGGTCTATGGCCTTATACGGTGCCCCAATATGGGCGCCGTACGTGATGACCAGCCGGCGCAACACGCTGTTGTTGCGCCGGCTGCAGAGGCGGATGGCCATCCGCCTCATAAGAGGTTACCGCACCACGTCTACCGTGGCGGCGCTTGCTCTGGCGGGAGAACTTCCCTTCGAGCTTCAAGCGGCGGTGCGCGCCTATGTTTATAGGCGCACTAGCATCGCCAGCCGTGCTCGAGGGGCCCCGCCGGAGCGAGAGATGGTCGAGGGCTTCGAGATCCAGGCCCGGCGACTAGCGCTCGCCAGATGGCGTGCCGAGCTTTGCTCCCACGCCGGCGAGCGCGTCCCCGGGGCTCTCCTGCCGCACTTCACCTCGTGGCGGGAGAGACGGCATGGCAGGCTCTCCTACCGAGCGACGCAGGTGTTCACCGGGCATGGCTGCTTCGGTGTCTACCTGTGTCGCATCGGGCGGGAAGCGACGACGGTGTGCCACCATTGTGGCGCGGAGGAAGACTCGGCGCAGCACACGCTGGAGGAATGTCCCGCCTTTTCAGCGCTGCGCCGAGTCCTAAAACGAGAAGTCGGCCGCGACCTCGCACTCTCCAGCCTAGTTGGGGCCATGCTGGAGGGCCCGGGGAAGTGGGCGGCAGCAATCTCTTTCTGCGAGGAGGTTATGTCGCGGAAGGAGGCTGCCGAGCGGGATTGGGAGCTTACAGATCCCGCCCGACGTGCCCGGGGACGGCGTGCGCGCCCACGCCGAGAAACCCCGGGCAGCTGAGAGTAGGCGGGCGGCGGGTGTACCAGAACATGCTGGTTTCATTGCCCGCCGCCCGCCAACAGAGGAGGACGTCCACTGTTGGGAGTGGGGGATGACGAGTCGCCTGAAGGAGGCGAGGGTTAACTGTGATCCTCCTCCAATATACTCGTCGCCCCCCCGGCGGCCGCTGTGATCAGGGCGGGGGCCCTGGTCACCTATCGCGCGGTCGCCGTGTCGGAGCGGTGCGGGGTGCGACCCCTCGCGCCGCCGAATTTAAATGGATTTTAGGGGGGAGGATTTATTTTATTTCCCCCCGGGACGCGGCCGGTCATCGTTACCACCTTGATGGCCGGCCAGGCGAGGGGGAGCCGCGGTAGTGTTCTTCAAGAGTTCCCGTGGCTCCCCCGTTGAATCGCCAGCGATCGGTCCTGCGTCCTCAGGTCGCCGTGGAGATTTTAGTGGGTCAAACCCCACACTACCCTCGTCCCGCTCCCCCGGGCGGGGCGGGGGTGTCTGGCGAGCAGATTTCCTCCACGTAAAATAAAAAAAAAAAAAGGTTATGTCAAGGTTATGTCAAGGTTATGTCAAGGTTATGTCAAGGTTATGTCAAGGTTATGTCAAGGTTGCGGCCTCTTTGGGCCGCCTGCTGCCCAACCTCGGGGGACCGGGAGATTTGGTGCGCCGCCTATACCTGGGCGTGGTGCGGTCTATGGCCTTATACGGTGCCCCAATCTGGGCGCCGTACGTGATGACCAGCCGGCGCAACACGCTGTTGTTGCGCCGGCTGCAGAGGCGGATGGCCATCCGCCTCATAAGAGGTTACCGCACCACGTCTACCGTGGCGGCGCTTGCTCTGGCGGGAGAACTTCCCTTCGAGCTTCAGGCGGCGGTGCGCGCCTATGTTTATGGGCGCACAAGCATCGCCAGCCGTGCTCGAGGGGCCCTGCCGGAGCGAGAGACGGTCGAGGGCTTCGAGCTCCAGGCCCGGCGACTAGCGCTCGCCAGATGGCGTGCCGAGCTTTGCTCCCACGCCGGCGAGCGCGTCCCCGGGGCTCTCCTGCCGCACTTCACCTCGTGGCGGGAGAGACGGCATGGCAGGCTCTCCTACCGAGCGACGCAGGTGTTCACCGGGCATGGCTGCTTCGGTGTCTACCTGTGTCGCATCGGGCGGGAAGCGACGACGGTGTGCCACCATTGTGGCGCGGAGGAAGACTCGGCGCAGCACACGCTGGAGGAATGTCCCGCCTTTTCAGCGCTGCGCCGAGTCCTAAAACGGGAAGTCGGCCGCGACCTCGCACTCTCCAGCCTAGTTGGGGCCATGCTGGAGGGCCCGGGGAAGTGGGCGGCAGCAATCTCTTTCTGCGAGGAGGTTATGTCGCGGAAGGAGGCTGCCGAGCGGGATCGGGAGCTTACAGATCCCGCCCGACGTGCCCGGGGACGGCGTGCGCGCCCGCGCCGAGAAACCCCGGGCAGCTGAGAGTAGGCGGGCGGCGGGTGTACCAGAACATGCTGGTTTCATTGCCCGCCGCCCGCCAACAGAGGAGGACCTCCACTGTTGGGAGTGGGGGATGACGAGTCGTCTGAGGGAGGCGAGTGTTAACTGTGATCCTCCTCCGATATACTCGTCGTCCCCCCGGCGGCCGCTGTGATCAGGGCGGGGGCCCTGGTCACCTATCGCGCGGTCGCCGTGTCGGGGCGGTTCGGGGTGCGACCCCTCGCGCCGCCGAATTTAAATGGATTTTAGGGGGGAGGATTTATTTTATTTCCCCCCGGGACGCGGCCGGCCATCGTTACCATCTTGATGGCCGGCCAGGCGAGGGGGAGCCGCGGTAGTGTTCTTCAAGAGTTCCCGTGGCTCCCCCGTTGAATCGCCAGCGATCGGTTCTGCGTCCTCAGGTCGCCGTGGAGGTTTTAGTGGGTCAAACCCCACACTACCCTCGTCCCGCTCCCCCGGGCGGGGCGGGGGTGTCTGGCAAGCAGATTTCCTCCACGTAAAATAAAAAAAAAAAAAAGGTTATGTCAAGGTTCCCCCCCGTGTCCGCTACCTTGTCGTGGTGGGGGGGCTTCGAGCCCTAATGATCCTCAAGGCTGTGCCGGCGGGGAATTTATTCCCTGGCAGGTTCTACCATGCCGGAGTGGCTTGAGGTGAGGGGCCAACTAAAGTCGGACACATACCGTAAACCTGTGGTCATGTTTTACAGGAACGGGGGTCTTGCCTTAACCGGCCGGGCCGCGAGGATGACAACCTCTCTAAAAAATCCCTAGCCCCAAGCAGTGTTGCGCGGTGAAGAGGGCGTAGCTGGAGTAAGCGCCAGCTATGGTTGGTGGGTGCACCAATCGTTAGCGGACAACCCCGGGGTACCTGGCGACCCCCCGGGCGTATTAGCCTTCCCCGGGTATGGCGGCTCTACCCGGGGTGACCTCCTTTCCGACCACACTCGTGGGATTAAGTATGGAGTCTACTTTTTCACAAACAACCGGGGAGGGGGGAAACGAGCGTGAGGTGGAGGTGCGCGGGCCTATCGTGCGCCTCAAAAGATGCACAGAGCCCGTGTCGCGGAGGCATTCGGCGACACGCGGCAAAAAGAGGACCGCAGCGGGCCTTGGTGAGTGCGATGAGGGGGAGGAGTCAGATTTCTCTGTCTCCTCCCACCACTCATCGCAGAGTGTCCCGGGCTCGTCGTCAGCGAGGAAAAGAGGACGGCCGCCGACGACCGGCGAATATGTTGGCCTCGCAGAGGCCAAACTTAGGCTGGCCGAGGCTTCGCAGCTGGAGGCCGAGGCAAGGGAGGTGGCGGCGATATTCGACCCGGGAGCCCCCGTGCCGAGACCATCGCGGTCGAGCGTCCCGCTCCCGGACGAGACGGATATAGCGGAAAATTTCCGCAACCGTCCAACGCGGGATGTCGCGGCCGCTATATTGGAGAGCCTGGATGAAGTGGCCAGGATCTCCGGCGTGTCAAAGGGGCTGAAGGGCAATTTGGCCCGTGCCCTAAGGGTGGCCGCCTTAAACGGCAGGGTGGGGGTGTCCGAGCTTGCGGTTAGGTCAGCTACCGACGCCACGCGTGCCCTGGAGGCAGAGAATGCCGTCCTCAGGGGGCAAATGACGGAGCTGCGGGCGGAGGTGGCTCGGCTCCGGCAGGTGGTGGAGGCGAGTACGGCTGCTGCCGCAATGCCTCCGCCGCCGCGCCCGGGAGAGGGCTCAGTATCGCCGCCGATCGTCGCCGCCCGGGACTGCCAACGCTCCGGGCAAGAAAAGTCCTCGCCCCCACATGCGACTGCGCCCGCAGATTTTCTGGCGCAGATAAGCGCCCTGATAGACGCCAAATTGGCGTCATTCAGGAGGGAGCTCGTGCCGCGAACGGACTCGGCCCTGCGATCGGTGGCACCTGGGCCGTCCGTCCCCTCACAGTCTTCGGACAGGGTGGGGCGGAAGACGAAGAAGAAGAAGAAAGGTTGGAAAGCTGGGGCGGCTATAGCGGCCCAGACGGATCCCGCTCGACCGCGAGCAGAATCGGCGCTACTCTCTGCCGCGCCTCCGCCCCAGGAGGCGTGGTCCCAGGTGGTTGGCCGCAAGGCTAAAAAGGCGGCTGCCAAGGCCACTGCGGCGGCGAATAATAAAAAAGGACGGGTGGTCCCGGCGGCCCCCAGGAAGACACCCCTGCCTCCGCGACCGCCACGCACAGCAGCGGTTACCATAACGGTTCCGTCTGGCGTGGACATTACTTACGCGCAGGCGATGGCCACTGCCAGGTCCAAGGTGGACCTGGCAGAAATTGGCATCGCCTCGCTGAGGCCGCGAAGGGCGGTGACTGGGGGGTTAATTTTGGAAGTCCCTGGCACCGATGGGGCCGCCAAGGCCACCGTCCTCGCCACAAAAGTGGCGGAAGCGCTGGCAGGCACCGGCGTAAAGGTCGCGCGTCCGGTCAAAAAAGCTGACCTTAGGGTGCGCGGCCTGGTCGATTCGACCACGCCGGCGGAGGTCGCTGCGGCTGTTGCCCGCGTGGGCGGGTGCAGCGAGGGGGACATCAATACCGGCGAAATCCGGTCTTCCCCCTCGGGATTGGGCACCCTCTGGGTCCGATGTCCTGCCGCGGCCGCTCGCAAGGTTGCTGTCGCGGGCCGGATAACCGTCGGCTGGACCCATGCAGCCGTGGAGGCCCTGAGTGCCCGGCCTCTGCAGTGTTACCGTTGCCTTGATGTTGGCCACACCAGTCAGCGGTGCACTTCTGCCGAGGATAGGTCCGACTGCTGCTATGGATGCGGCAGTCGGGACCATAAGGTGGCAGCCTGTACGGCCACGCCCAATTGTCCGCTTTGTGCGGGCACGGGCAGGCCTTCTGGTCACCGCCTCGGCGGCCGGACGTGTCCTGTCAGTGCGAGGCGAGGCAAGGTAGGCGGCCAAAGGTCGTCTGCCAGATTCAATAAAAAAGGGAAGGAAACCACGATGGCCAAGGCAGCGACCACCGTGGCCAGCAACGAAAAGGCGGCACCGCCTGATGCTACCGCCGCACCCGCGGGGGCGAATGGGGCCACTAAAGTCCCTGACGCCACCGCATCCGCGGCCGTGACGGCGATGGACACGGCTGTGTAATGGGGCCCCCGGGCCCGATAATACAAGTTAACCTCAACTGCTCGGCCAGAGCGCAGGATCTCCTGTTTCAATGCCTGGCCGAGCGGGGTGCCGGGTTGGCAGTCGTGGCGGAGCCGCACAGGGTCCCCAAACATCCACACTGGATGGGGGATTCGATTGGCTCCGCCGCGATTATTTGGGCTGGGAGGCCGGGGTCCCCGCCGTGCTCGCTTATCGAGCGCGGCCTGGGATACGTGGCCGTCGATTGGGGCGGCACCGCGGTTGTGGCGATATACGCACCTCCAAGGTGGTCCCTCGAAGAGTTTGAGCAGTATCTGGACGGGGTAGGGAGATGCGTCTCCCGCTGCCATCCCCGTCCGGTGCTGGTCCTGGGGGACTTTAATCCCAAGGCCACGGCTTGGGGTTCCCCCGGAACTGATTCGAGGGGCCGGGAGGTGCTGGATTGGGCGGCGGGACTGGAGCTCCGTCTCCTGAACACGGGCTCGGTCCATACGTGCGTGCGGCATAACGGGGGGTCCATCGTTGACCTTTCGTGGGCAACGCCCCAGGCCGCGCGCCGTATTACGGGGTGGAGGGTGGCGGAAGGGGTCGAGACGTTGTCTGACCACAGATACATAGTTCTCGACCTCTCCGCCGCCCCACCATCGACACTCCGTCGTCGCCCCGCCGATGAAGGTTCGCCTCGACCGCGGTGGGCGCTGAAGCGCCTCGACCAGGACGCTCTGATGGCGGCGGCCCACGTCGTGGCCTGGCCAGCAACACCGGCCGGGCCAGTCGACGGGAACGGGGAGGCCCATTGGTTCCGGAGCGCAATGACGTCGATTTGCGACGTCGCCATGCCCCGGGCCAGGGTCTTCCCGAGGAAGGCGGTGTACTGGTGGTCGCGCGCGATAGCGGAATTACGCACCGAGTGCGTCCGCGCGCGACGCCAGTACGCTCGCGCCCGTCGACGACGACGTACGGACGACGTGCTGGCTGCCCAACTGTACGGGCGATATCGGGAGAAGGTGGTCGCCCTGCAGCTGGCCATCAGGCGAGCGAAGGACCAGGCCTGGCGCGATCTCCTCGGCTCTCTGAACCGAGATCCGTGGGGGCGCCCATACAAGATGGCTTTGGGACGATTGCGTCCCTGGGCGCCCCCCGTGACGGAGAGCCTGGATCCGGGGCTGCTCGGGCGGGTCGTGGACGCTTTATTCCCCGTTAGCGGGGAGGCGTCCCGGCCCGTCCCTGAGCCAGAGGAACATGAGTGGTCCCCGGATCTTGAGGTCGCGCCGGAGGAGATGGCCGCGGTCGTCAAATGGCTCCGGGGCAAGAATACCGCCCCGGGGCCGGACGGTATCCCCGGCCGGGTCTGGTTGCTCGCCGCGAGCGTCCTGGGGGAGAGGCTGAGGAGCCTCTACTCTGGGCTCCTGAGGTCGGGGACGTTCCCCGACCTATGGAGAGAAAGTCGGATGGTCCTCTTGAGGAAGGATGGGAGGCCGGGGGATTCTCCCTCCGCGTACCGGCCCATTTGTCTCCTGGATGAGGCGGGCAAGATCTTCGAGAAGATCATTGTTGCCCGCCTCTCCAGACACCTGTCCCGCGACGGCCCAGATCTGGCGGACTGCCAGTTTGGCTTCCGGGAGGGGCGATCGACGGTCGACGCTATCGACCGTCTCAAGTCCCTCTCGGACAATGCCGTGGCAAGGGGCGGGGTGTGCTTGGCGGTGTCCATTGACATCGTCAATGCGTTCAACACCCTGCCCTGGTCCGCCATTAGGGAGGCCCTCGTCGATCACCAGGTGCCTCCCTATCTGAGGCGGGTGATCGGGGCCTACCTGCGGGACAGGTGGGTTGAATACCCGGGCCGGTGCGGGATGATACGGAGGGAAGTGGACCGCGGGGTCCCGCAGGGGTCCGTTTTAGGACCGCTCCTGTGGGACCTGGGTTACAACGCGGTCCTGGAGAAGGCCTCCCTGCCCGACGGTGCCACTCTCGTCTGCTACGCGGACGACACGTTGGTGGTCGCCGTCGGGAGTACCTTCGAGAGGACCATCCGACGAGCAGAGGTTGCGGTGGCAGCCGTCGTCGCGAGGATCCGCGATCTGGGGCTGCAAATGGCCCCGGAGAAGGCCGAGGCTGTCTGGTTTCACGGACGGCCTCGGTCTCGGCCACCGGCCAGATCGTGGATCCGGGTTGGAGAAGCCTGCGTCGAGGTGAAGTCCGAGTTGAAATATCTCGGACTGATCCTCGACAGCCGCTGGAGCTTCGGTGCGCATCTCGACCGTCTCGTCCCCCGAGTCGAAAAGGCGGCGGCCTCTTTGGGCCGCCTGCTGCCCAACCTCGGGGGACCGGGAGATTTGGTGCGCCGCCTATACCTGGGCGTGGTGCGGTCTATGGCCTTATACGGTGCCCCAATCTGGGCGCCGTACGTGATGACCAGCCGGCGCAACACGCTGTTGTTGCGCCGGCTGCAGAGGCGGATGGCCATCCGCCTCATAAGAGGTTACCGCACCACGTCTACCGTGGCGGCGCTTGCTCTGGCGGGTGAACTTCCCTTCGAGCTTCAGGCGGCGGTGCGCGCCTATGTTTACAGGCGCACTAGCATCGCCAGCCGTGCTCGGGGGTCCCCGCCGGAGCGAGAGACGGTCGAGGGCTTCGAGCTCCAGGCCCGGAGACTAGCGCTCGCCAGATGGCGTGCCGAGCTGTGCTCCCACGCCGGCGAGCGCGTCCCCGGGGCTCTCCTGCCGCACTTCACCTCGTGGCGGGAGAGACGGCATGGCAGGCTCTCATACCGAGCGACGCAGGTGTTCACCGGGCATGGCTGCTTCGGTGTCTACCTGTGTCGCATCGGGCGGGAAGCGACGACGGTGTGCCACCATTGTGGCGCGGAGGAAGACTCGGCGCAGCACACGCTGGAGGAATGTCCCGCCTTTTCAGCGCTGCGCCGAGTCCTAAAACGAGAAGTCGGCCACGACCTCGCACTCTCCAGCCTAGTTGGGGCCATGCTGGAGGGCCCGGGGAAGTGGGCGGCAGCAATCTCTTTCTGCGAGGAGGTTATGTCGCGGAAGGAGGCTGCCGAGCGGGATCGGGAGCTTACAGATCCCGCCCGACGTGCCCGTGGTCGGCGTGCGCGCCCACGCCGAGAAACCCCGGGCAGCTGAGAGTGGGCGGGCGGCGGGTGTACCAGAATATGCTGGTTTCATTGCCCGCCGCCCGCCAACAGAGGAGGACGTCCACTGTTGGGAGTGGGGGATGACGAGTCGCCTGAGGGAGGCGAGGGTTAACTGTGATCCTCCTCCAATATACTCGTCGTCCCCCCGGCGGCCGCTGTGATCAGGGCGGGGGCCCTGGTCACCTATCGCGCGGTCGCCGTGTCGGGGCGGTGCGGGGTGCGACCCCTCGCGCCGCCGAATTTAAATGGATTTTAGGGGGGAGGATTTATTTTATTTCCCCCCGGGACGCGGCCGGCCATCGTTACCATCTTGATGGCCGGCCAGGCGAGGGGGAGCCGCGGTAGTGTTCTTCAAGAGTTCCCGTGGCTCCCCCGTTGAATCGCCAGCGATCGGTCCTGCGTCCTCAGGTCGCCGTGGAGGTTTTAGTGGGTCAATCCCCACACTACCCTCGTCCCGCTCCCCCGGGCGGGGCGGGGGTGTCTGGCGAGCAGATTTCCTCCACGTAAAATAAAAAAAAAAAAAGAAAAGGTTATGTCAAGGTTATGTCAAGGTTATGTCAAGGTTCCCCCCCGAGTCCGCTACCTTGTCGTGGTGGGGGGGCTTCGTGCCCTAATGATCCTCAAGGCTGTGCCGGCGGGGAATTTATTCCCTGGCAGGTTCTACCATGCCGGAGTGGCTTGAGGTGAGGGGCCAACTAAAGTCGGACACATACCGTAAACCTGTGGTCATGTTTTACAGGAACGGGGGTCTTGCCTTAACCGGCCGGGCCGCGAGGATGACAACCTCTCTAAAAAATCCCTAGCCCCAAGCAGTGTTGCGCGGTGATGAGGGTGTAGCTGGAGTAAGCGCCAGCTATGGTTGGTGGGTGCACCAATCTTTAGCGGACAACCCCGGGGTACTTGGCGACCCCCGGGTGTATTAGCCTTCCCCGGGTATGGCGGCTCTGCCCGGGGTGACCTTCTTTCCGACCACACTCGTGGGACCAATTATGGATTCTTTTTCAATTACAACCGGGGAGGGGGGAAACGAGCGTGAGGGGGAGGTGCGCGGGCCTATCGTGCGCCTCAAGAGATGTGCAGAGCCGGTGTCGCGGTGGCATTCGGCAACACGCGGCAAAAAGAGGACCGCAGCGGGCCTTGGTGAGTGCGATGAGGGGGAGGAGTCAGATTTCTCTGTCTCCTCAAACCACTCATCGCAGAGTGTCCCGGGCTCGTCGTCAGCGAGGAAGAGGGGACGGCCGCCGACGACCGGCGAATATGTTGGCCTCGCAGAGGCCAAACTTAGGCTGGCCGAGGCTTCGCAGCTGGAGGCCGAGGCAAGGGAGGTGGCGGCGATATTCGACCCGGGTGCCCCCGTGCCGAGACCATCGCGGTCGAGCGTCCCGCTCCCGGACGAGACGGATATCGCGGAAAATTTCCGCAACCGTCCGACGCGGGATGTCGCGGCCGCTATATTGGAGAGCCTGGATGAGGTGGCCAGGATCTCCGGCGTGTCGAAGGGGCTGAAGGGCAATTTGGCCCGCGCCCTGAGGGTGGCCGCCTTAAACGGCAGGGTAGGGGTGTCGGAGCTGGCAGTGAGGTCAGCTACCGACGCCACGCGTGTCCTGGAGGCCGAAAATGCCGTCCTCAGGGGGCAAATGACGGAGCTGCAGGCGGAGGTGGCCCGGCTCCGGCAGGTGGTGGAGGCGAGAACGGCTGCTGCTGCAATGCCTCCGCCGCCACGCCCGGGAGAGGGCTCAGTATCGCCGCCGATGGTGGGCGCCCGGGATTGCCATCGCTCCGGGCAAGAAAAGTCCTCGCCACCACCTGTGGCTGCGCCCGCAGATTTTCTGGCGCAAGTAGGCGCCCTGATAGACGCCAAATTGGCGTCATTCAGGAGGGAGCTCGCGCCGCGAACGGACTCGGCCGTGAGATCGGTGGCACCTGGGCCGTCCGTCCCCTCACAGTCTTCGGACAGGGTGCGGCGGAGGGCGCAGAAGAAGAAGAAAGGTGGGAAAGCTGGGGCGGCTAAAGCGGCCCAGACGGAGCCCGCTCGACCGCGAGCAGAATTGGCCCCACCCTCCGCTGCGCCTCCACCCCAGGAGGCGTGGTCCCAGGTGGTTGGCCGGAAGGCCAAAAAGGCGGCTGCCAAGGCCACTTCGGCCGCGAATAAAAAAGGACGGGTGGTCCCGGCGGCCCCCAGGAAGACACCCCTGCCTCCTCGACCGCCACGCACAGCAGCGGTTACCATAACGGTTCCGTCTGGCGTGGACATTACTTACGCGCAGGCGATGGCCACTGCCAGGTCCAAGGTGGACCTGGCAGAAATTGGCATCGCCTCGCTGCGGCCGCGAAGGGCGGTGACTGGGGGGTTAATTTTGGAGGTCCCTGGCACCGATGGGGCCGCCAAGGCCACCGTCCTCGCCACAAAAGTGGCGGAAGCGCTGGCAGGCACCGGCGTAAAGGTCGCGCGTCCGGTCAAAAAAGCTGACCTTAGGGTGCGCGGCCTGGTCGATTCGACCACGCCGGCGGAGGTCGCTGCGGCTGTTGCCCGCGTGGGCGGGTGCAGCGAGGGGGACATCAATACCGGCGAAATCCGGTCTTCCCCCTCGGGATTGGGCACCCTCTGGGTCCGATGTCCTGCCGCGGCCGCTCGCAAGGTTGCTGTCGCGGGCCGGATAACCGTCGGCTGGACCCATGCAGCCGTGGAGGCCCTGAGTGCCCGGCCTCTGCAGTGTTACCGTTGCCTTGATGTTGGCCACACCAGTCAGCGGTGCACTTCTGCCGAGGATAGGTCCGACTGCTGCTATAGATGCGGCAGTCGGGACCATAAGGTGGCAGCCTGTACGGCCACGCCCAATTGTCCGCTTTGTGCGGGCGCGAGCAAGCCGTCTGGTCACCGCCTCGGCAGCCGGGCTTGTCCTGCCATTGCGGGGCGGGGCTGGGGAGGCGGCCAAAGGCCGTCTGCCAGGTATAATAAAAAGGGGAGGGAAACCACGATGGCCAAGGCAGCAACCACCGTGGCCAGCAACGAAAAGGTAGCATCGCCTGATGCTACCGCCGCGCCCGCGTGGGCGGATGGGGCCACTAAAGTCCCAGACGCCACCGCATACGCGGCCGTGACGGCGATGGACACGGCTGTGTAATGGGGCCCCCGGGCCCGATAATACAAGTGAACCTCAACTGCTCGGCCAGAGCGCAGGATCTCCTGTTTCAATGCCTGGCCGAGCGGGGTGCCGGGTTGGCAGTCGTGGCGGAGCCGCACAGGGTCCCCAAACATCCACACTGGATGGGGGACTCGATTGGCTCCGCCGCGATTATTTGGGCTGGGAGGTCGGGGTCCTCGCCGTGCTCGGTTATCGAGCGCGGCCTGGGATACGTGGCCGTTGATTGGGGCGGAACCGCGGTTGTGGCGATATACGCACCTCCAAGGTGGTCCCTCGAAGAGTTTGAGCAGTATCTGGACGGGGTAGGGAGATGCGTCTCCCGCTGCCATCCCCGTCCGGTGCTGGTCCTGGGGGACTTCAATGCCAAGGCCACGGCTTGGGGTTCCCCCGGGACTGACTCGAGGGGCCGGGAGGTGCTGGATTGGGCGGCGGGACTGGAGCTCCGTCTCCTGAATACGGGCTCGGTCCATACGTGCGTGCGGCATAACGGGGGGTCCATCGTTGACCTTTCGTGGGCAACGCCCCCGGCCGCGCGCCGTATTACGGGGTGGAGGGTGGCGGAAGGGGTCGAGACGTTGTCTGACCACAGATACATAGTTCTCGACCTCTCCGCCGTCCCACCATCGACACCCCGTCGTCGTCCCGCCGATGAGGGTTCGCCTCAACCGCGGTGGGCGCTGAAGCGCCTCGACCAGGACGCTCTGATGGCGGCGGCCCACGTCGTGGTCTGGCCAGCAACACCGGCCGGGCCAGTCGACGGGAATGGGGAGGCCCATTGGTTCCGGTGCGCAATGACGTCGATTTGCGACGTCGCCATGCCCCGGGCCAGGGTCTTCCCGAGGAAGGCGGTGTACTGGTGGTCGCGCGAGATAGCGGAATTACGCACCGGGTGCGTTCGCGCGCGACGCCAGTACGCTCGCGCCCGTCGACGACGACGAACGGACGACGTGCTGGCTGCCCAGCTGTACGGGCTATATCGGGAGAAGGTGGTCGCCCTGCAGCTGGCCATCAGGCGGGCAAAGGACCAGGCCTGGCGCGATCTCCTCGGCTCTCTGAACCGAGATCCGTGGGGGCGCCCATACAAGATGGCATTGGGACGATTACGTCCCTGGGCGCCCCCCGTGACGGAGAGCCTGGATCCGGGGCTGCTCGGGCGGGTCGTGGACGCTTTATTCCCCGTTAGCGGGGAGGCGTCCCGGCCCGTCCCTGAGCCAGAGGAACACGAGTGGTCCCCGGATCTTGAGGTCGCGCCGGAGGAGATGGCCGCGGTCGTCAAATGGCTCCGGGGCAAGAATACCGCCCCGGGGCCGGACGGTATCCCCGGCCGGGTCTGGTTGCTCGCCGCGAGCGTCCTGGGGGAGAGGCTGAGGAGCCTCTACTCTGGGCTCCTGAGGTCGGGGACGTTCCCCGACCTATGGAGAGAAAGTCGGATGGTCCTCTTGAGGAAGGATGGGAGGCCGGGGGATTCTCCCTCCGCGTACCGGCCCATTTGTCTCCTGGATGAGGCGGGCAAGATCTTCGAGAGGATCATTGTTGCCCGCCTCTCCAGACACCTGTCCCGCGACGGCCCAGATCTGGCGGACTGCCAGTTTGGCTTCCGGGAGGGGCGATCGACGGTCGACGCTATCGACCGTCTCAAGTCCCTCTCGGACAATGCCGTGGCAAGGGGCGGGGTGTGCTTGGCGGTGTCCATTGACATCGTCAATGCGTTCAACACCCTGCCCTGGTCCGCCATTAGGGAGGCCCTCGTCGATCACCAGGTGCCTCCCTATCTGAGGCGGGTGATCGGGGCCTACCTGCGGGACAGGTGGGTTGAATACCCGGGCCGGTGCGGGATGATACGGAGGGAAGTGGACCGCGGGGTCCCGCAGGGGTCCGTTTTAGGACCGCTCCTGTGGGACCTGGGTTACAACGCGGTCCTGGAGAAGGCCTCCCTGCCCGACGGTGCCACCCTCGTCTGCTACGCGGACGACACGTTGGTGGTCGCCGTCGGGGGTACCTTCGAGAGGACCATCCGGCGAGCAGAGGTTGCGGTGGCAGCCGTCGTCGCGAGGATCCGCGATCTGGGGCTGAAAATAGCCCCGGAGAAGGCCGGGGCTGTCTGGTTTCACGGCCGGCCTCGGTCACGGCCACCGGCCAGATCGTGGATCCGGGTTGGAGGAGCCTGCGTAGAGGTGAAGTCCGAGTTGAAATATCTCGGACTGATCCTCGACAGCCGCTGGAGCTTCGATGCGCATCTCGACCGTCTCGTCCCCCGAGTCGAAAAGGCGGCGGCCTCTTTGGGCCGCCTGCTGCCCAACCTCGGGGGACCGGGAGATTTGGTGCGCCGCCTATATCTGGGCGTGGTGCGGTCTATGGCCTTATACGGTGCCCCAATATGGGCGCCGTACGTGATGTCCTGCCGACGCAGCACGCTGTTGTTGCGCCGGCTGCAGAGGCGGATGGCCATCCGCCTCATAGGAGGTTACCGCACCACGTCTACCGTGGCGGCGCTTGCTCTGGCGGGTGAACTTCCCTTCGAGCTTCAGGCGGCGGTGCGCGCCTATGTTTACAGGCGCACTAGCATCGCCAGCCGTGCTCGGGGGTCCCCGCCGGAGCGAGAGACGGTCGAGGTCTTCGAGCTCAAGGCCCGGCGACTAGCGCTCGCCAGATGGCGTGCCGAGCTTTGCTCCCACGCCGGCGAGCGCGTCCCCGGGGCTCTCCTGCCGCACTTCGCCTCGTGGCGGGAGAGACGGCATGGCAGGCTCACCTACCGAGCGACGCAGGTGTTCACCGGGCATGGCTGCTTCGGTGTCTACCTGTGTCGCGTCGGGCGGGAAGCGACGACGGTGTGCCACCATTGTGGCGCGGAGGAAGACTCGGCGCAGCACACGCTGGAGGAATGTCCCGCCTTTTCAGCGCTGCGCCGAGTCCTAAAACGAGAAGTCGGCCACGACCTCGCACTCTCCAGCCTAGTTGGGGCCATGCTGGAGGGCCCGGGGAAGTGGGCGGCAGCAGTCTCTTTCTGCGAGGAGGTTATGTCGCGGAAGGAGGCTGCCGAGCGGGATCGGGAGCTTACAGATCCCGCCCGACGTGCCCGGGGACGGCGTGCGCACCCACGCCGAGAAACCCCGGGCAGCTGAGAGTAGGCGGGCGGCGGGTGTACCAGTACATGCTGGTTTCATTGCCCGCCGCCCGCCAACAGAGGAGGACCTCCCCTGTTGTGAGTGGGGGATGGCGAGTCGCCTGAAGGAGGCGAGGGCTAATTGTCATCCTCCTCCAGCATACTCGTCGTCCCCCTGGCGGCCGCTGTGATCAGGGCGGGGGCCCTAGTCACCTATCGCGCGGTCGCCGTGTCGGGGCGGTGCGGGGTGCGACCCCTCGTGCCGCCGAATTTAAATGGATTTAAGGGGGGAGGATTTATCTCCCCCCGGGACGCGGCCGGCCATCGTTACCATCTTGATGGCCGGCCAGGCGAGGGGGAGCCGCGGTAGTGTTCCTCAAGAGTTCCCGTGGCTCCCCCGTTGAATCGCCAGCGATCGGTCCTGCGTCCTCAGGTCGCCGTGGAGGTTTTAGTGGGTCAAACCCCACACTACCCTCGTCCCGCTCCCCCGGGCGGGGCGGGGGTGTCTGGCGAGCAGATTTCCTCCACGTAAAATAAAAAAAAAAAAAAGGTTATGTCAAGGTTATGTCAAGGTTCCCCCCCGTGTCCGCTACCTTGTCGTGGTGGGGGGGCTTCGTGCCCTAATGATCCTCAAGGCTGTGCCGGCGGGGAATTTATTCCCTGGCAGGTTCTACCATGCCGGAGTGGCTTGAGGTGAGGGGCCAACTAAAGTCGGACACATACCGTAAACCTGTGGTCATGTTTTACAGGAACGGGGGTCTTGCCTTAACCGGCCGGGCCGCGAGGATGACAACCTCTCTAAAAAATCCCTAGCCCCAAGCAGTGTTGCGCGGTGATGAGGGTGTAGCTGGAGTAAGCGCCAGCTATGGTTGGTGGGTGCACCAATCTTTAGCGGACAACCCCGGGGTACCTGGCGACCCCCGGGTGTATTAGCCTTCCCCGGGTATGGCGGCTCTGCCCGGGGTGACCTTCTTTCCGACCACACTCGTGGGACCAATTATGGATTCTTTTTCACAAACAACCGGGGAGGGGGGAAACGAGCGTGAGGGGGAGGTGCGCGGGCCTATCGTGCGCCTCAAAAGATGTACTGTGCCGGTGTCGCGGAGGCATTCGGCAACACGCGGCAGAAAGAGGACCGCAGCGGGCCTTGGTGAGTGCGATGAGGGGGAGGAGTCAGATTTCTCTGTCTCCTCAAACCACTCATCGCAGAGTGTCCCGGGCTCGTCGTCAGCGAGGAAGAGAGGACGGCCGCCGACGACCGGCGAATATGTTGGCCTCGCAGAGGCCAAACTTAGACTGGCCGAGGCTTCGCAGCTGGAGGCCGAGGCAAGGGAGGTGGCGGCGATATTCGACCCGGGTGCCCCCGTGCCGAGACCATCGCGGTCGAGCGTCCCGCTCCCGGACGAGACGGATATCGCGGAAAATTTCCGCAACCGTCCGACGCGGGATGTCGCGGCCGCTATATTGGAGAGCCTGGATGAGGTGGCCAGGATCTCCGGCGTGTCAAAGGGGCTGAAGGGCAATCTGGCCCGCGCCCTGAGAGTGGCTGCCTTAAACGGCAGGGTAGGGGTGTCGGAGCTGGCAGTGAGGTCAGCTACCGACGCCACGCGTGTCCTGGAGGCCGAAAATGCCGTCCTCAGGGGGCAAATGACGGAGCTGCAGGCGGAGGTGGCCCGGCTCCGGCAGGTGGTGGAGGCGAGAACGGCTGCTGCCGCAATGCCTCCGCCACGGCGCCCGGGAGAGGGCTCAGTATCGCCGCCGATCGTCGGCGCCCGGGATTGCCATCGCTCCGGGCAAGAAAAGTCCTCGCCACCACCTGTGGCTGCGCCCGCAGATTTTCTGGCGCAAATAGGCGCCCTGATAGACGCCAAATTGGCGTCATTCAGGAAGGAGAACGCGCCGCGAACGGACTCGGCCCTACGATCGGTGGCCCCTGGGCCGTCCGTCCCCTCACAGTCTTCGGACAGGGTGGGGCGGAGGGCGAAGAAGAAAAAGAAAGGTGGGAAATCTGGGGCGGCTAAAGCGGTCCAGACGGAGACCGCTCGACCTCGAGCAGAATTGGCCCCACCCTCCGCCGCGCCTCCACCCCAGGAGGCGTGGTCTCAGGTGGTTGGCCGGAAGGCCAAAAAGGCGGCTGCCAAGGCCACTGCGGCCGCGAATAAAAGAGGACGGGTGGTCCCGGTGACCCCCAGGAAGACACCCCTGCCTCCACGTCCGCCACGCACAGCAGCGGTTACCATAACGGTTCCGTCTGGCGTGGACATTACTTACGCGCTGGCGATGGCCACTGCCAGGTCCAAGGTGGACCTGGCAGAAATTGGCATCGCCTCGCTGAGGCCGCGAAGGGCGGTGACTGGGGGTTTAATATTGGAGGTCCCTGGCACCGATGGGGCCGCCAAGGCCACCGTCCTCGCCACAAAAGTGGCGGAAGCGCTGGCAGGCACCGGCGTAAAGGTCGCGCGTCCGGTCAAAAAAGCTGACCTCAGGGTGCGCGGCCTGGTCGATTCGACCACGCCGGCGGAGGTCGCTGCGGCTGTTGCCCGCGTGGGCGGGTGCAGCGAGGGGGACATCAATACCGGCGAAATCCGGGCTTCCCCCTCGGGATTGGGCACCCTCTGGGTCCGATGTCCTGCCGCGGCCGCTCGCAAGGTTGCTGTCGCGGGCCGGATAACTGTCGGCTGGACCCAGGCAGCCGTGGAGGCCCTGAGTGCCCGGCCTCTGCAGTGTTACCGTTGCCTTGGTGTTGGCCACACCAGTCAGCGGTGCACTTCTGCCGAGGATAGGTCCGACTGCTGTTATAGATGCGGCAGTCGTGACCACAAGGTGGCAGTCTGTACGGCCTCGCCCAATTGTCCGCTTTGTGCGGGCGCGGGCAGGCCGTCTGGTCACTGCCTCGGCAGCCGGGCATGTCCTGCCAGTGCGGGGCGAGGCAAGGTAGGCGGCCAAAGGTCGTCTGCCAGATTTCTTAAAAAAGGGAGGGAAACCACGATGGCCAAGGCAGCGACCACCGTGGCCAGCAACGAAAAGGTAGCATCGCCTGATGCAACCGCCGCGCCCGCGTGGGCGGATGGGGCCACTAAAGTCCCAGACGCCACCGCACCCGCGGCCGTGACGGCGATGGACACGGCTGTGTAATGGGGCCCCCGGGCCCGATAATACAAGTTAACCTCAACTGCTCGGCCAGAGCGCAGGATCTCCTGTTTCAAGGCCTGGCCGAGCGGGGTGCCGGGTTGGCAGTCGTGGCGGAGCCGCACAAGGTCCCCAAACATCCACACTGGATGGGGGACTCGATTGGCTCCGCCGCGATTATTTGGGCTGGGAGGCCGGGGTCCCCGCCGTGCTCGGTTATCGAGCGCGGCCTGGGATACGTGGCCGTCGATTGGGGCGACACCGCGGTTGTGGCGATATACGCACCTCCGAGGTGGTCCCTCGAAGAGTTTGAGCAGTATCTGGACGGGGTAGGGAGATGCGTCTCCCGCTGCCATCCCCGTCCGGTGCTGGTCCTGGGGGACTTCAATGCCAAGGCCACGGCTTGGGGTTCCCCCGGGACTGACTCGAGGGGCCGGGAGGTGCTGGATTGGGCGGCGGGACTGGAGCTCCGTCTCCTGAATACGGGCTCGGTCCATACGTGCGTGCGGCATAACGGGGGGTCCATCGTTGACCTTTCGTGGGCAACGCCCCCGGCCGCGCGCCGTATTACGGGGTGGAGGGTGGCGGAGGGGGTCGAGACGTTGTCTGACCACAGATACATAGTTCTCGACCTCTCCTCCGCCCCACTATCGACACCCCGTCGTCGCACCGCCGATGAGGGTTCGCCTCAACCGCGGTGGGCGCTGAAGCGCCTCGACCAGGACGCTCTGATGGCGGCAGCCCACGTCGTGGCCTGGCCAGCAACACCGGCCGGGCCAGTCGACGGGAATGTGGAGGCCCATTGGTTCCGGGGCGCAATGACGTCGATTTGCGACGTCGCCATGCCCCGGGCCAGGGTCTTCCCGAGGAAGGCGGTGTACTGGTGGTCGCGCGAGATAGCGGAATTACGCACCGAGTGCGTCCGCGCGCGACGCCAGTACGCTCGCGCCCGTCGACGACGACGTAGGGACGAAATGCTGGCTGCCCAGCTGTATGGGCGATATCGGGAGAAGGTGGTCGCCCTGCAGCTGGCCATCAGGCGAGCGAAGGACCAGGCCTGGCGCGATCTCCTCGGCTCTCTGAACCGAGATCCGTGGGGGCGCCCATACAAGATGGCATTGGGACGATTACGTCCCTGGGCGCCCCCCGTGACGGAGAGCCTGGATCCGGGGCTGCTCGGGTCGATGCTATCGACCGTGTCAAGTCCCTCTCGGACAATGCCGTGGCAAGGGGCGGGGTGTGCTTGGCGGTGTCCATTGACATCGTCAATGCGTTCAACACCCTGCCCTGGTCCGCCATTAGGGGGGCCCTCGTTGATCACCAGGTGCCTCCCTATCTGAGGCGGGTGATCGGGGCCTACCTGCGGGATAGGTGGGTCGAATACCCGGGCCGGTACGGGATGATACGGAGGGAAGTGGACCGCGGGGTCCCGCAGGGGTCCGTTTTAGGACCGCTCCTGTGGGACCTGGGTTACAACGCGGTCCTGGAAGAGGCCTCCCTGCCCGACGGTGCCACCCTCGTCTGCTACGCGGACGACACGTTGGTGGTCGCCGTCGGGAGTACCTTCGAGAGGACCATCCGACGAGCAGAGGTTGCGGTGGCAGCCGTCGTCGCGAGGATCCGCGATCTGGGGCTGAAAATAGCCCCGGAGAAGGCCGAGGCTGTCTGGTTTCACGGACGGCCTCGGTCTCGGCCACCGGCCAGATCGTGGATCCGGGTTGGGGAAGCCTGCGTAGAGGTGAAGTCCGAGTTGAAATATCTCGGACTGATCCTCGACAGCCGCTGGAGCTTCGATGCGCATCTCGGCCGTCTCGTCCCCCGAGTCGAAAAGGCGGCGGTCTCTTTGGGCCGCCTGCTGCCCAACCTCGGGGGACCGGGAGATTTGGTGCGCCGCCTATACCTGGGCGTGGTGCGGTCTATGGCCTTATACGGTGCCCCAATATGGGCGCCGTACGTGATGACCAGCCGGCGCAACACGCTATTGTTGCGCCGGCTGCAGAGGCGGATGGCCATCCGCCTCATAAGATGTTACCGCACCACGTCTACCTTGGCGGCGCTTGCTCTGGCGGGAGAACTTCCCTTCGAGCTTCAGGCGGCGGTGCGCGCCTATGTTTATGGGCGCACAAGCATCGCCGGCCGTGCTCGAGGGGCCCCGCCGGAGCGAGAGACGGTCGAGGGCTTCGAGCTCCAGGCCCGGAGACTAGCGCTCGCCAGATGGCGTGCCGAGCTTTGCTCCCACGCCGGCGAGCGCGTCCCCGGGGCTCTCCTGCCGCACTTCACCTCGTGGCGGGAGAGACGGCATGGCAGGCTCTCCTACCGAGCGACGCAGGTGTTCACCGGGCATGGCTGCTTTGGTGTCTACCTGTGTCGCATCGGGCGGGAAGCGACGACGGTGTGCCACCATTGTGGCGCGGAGGAAGACTCGGCGCAGCACACGCTGGAGGAATGTCCCGCCTTTTCAGCGCTGCGCCGAGTCCTAAAACGAGAAGTCGGCCACGACCTCGCACTCTCCAGCCTAGTTGGGGCCATGCTGGAGAGCCCGAGGAAGTGGGCGGCAGCAATCTCTTTCTGCGAGGAGGTTATGTCGCGGAAGGAGTCTGCCGAGCGGGATCGGGAGCTTACAGATCCCGCCCGACGTGCCCGGGGACGGCGTGCGCGCCCACGCCGAGAAACCCCGGGCAGCTGAGAGTAGGCGGGCGGCGGGTGTACCAGAACATGCTGGTTTCATTGCCCGCCGCCCGCCAACAGAGGAGGACCTCCACTGTTGGGAGTTGGGGATGACGAGTCGCCTGAAGGAGGCGAGGGTTAACTGTGATCCTCCTCCAATATACTCGTCGTCCCCCCGGCGGCCGCTGTGATCAGGGCGGGGGCCCTGGTCACCTATCGCGCGGTCGCCGTGTCGGGGCGGTGCGGGGTGCGACCCCTCGCGCCGCCGAATTTAAATTAAAATGGATTTTAGGGGGGAGGATTTATCTCCCCCCCGGACGCGGCCGGCCATCGTTACCATCTTGATGGCCGGCCAGGCGAGGGGGAGCCGCGGTAGTGTTCTTCAAGAGTTCCCGTGGCTCCCCCCCGTTGAATCGCCAGCGATCGGTCCTGCGTCCTCAGGTCGCCGTGGAGGTTTTAGTGGGTCAAACCCCACACTACCCTCGTCCCGCTCCCCCGGGCTGGGCGGGGGTGTCTGGCGAGCAGATTTCCTCCACGTAAAATAAAAAAAAAAAAAAAAAAGGTTATGTCAAGGTTATGTCAAGGTTATGTCAAGGTTATGTCAAGGTTATGTCAAGGTTATGTTATGTCAAGGTTATGTCAAGGTTATGTCAAGGTACACGGGCTCGGTCCATACGTGCGTGCGGCATAACGGGGGGTCCATCGTTGACCTTTCGTGGGCAACGCCCCCGGCCGCGCGCCGTATTACGGGGTGGAGGGTGGCGGAAGGGGTCGAGACGTTGTCTGACCACAGATACATAGTTCTCGACCTCTCCGCCGCCCCCCCATCGACACCCCGTCGTCGCCCCGCCGATGAAGGTTCGCCTCAGCCGCGGTGGGCGCTGAAGCGCCTCGACCAGGACGCTCTGATGGCGGCAGCACACGTCGTGGCCTGGCCAGCAACACCGGCCGGGCCAGTCGACGGGAATGGGGAGGCCCGTTGGTTCCGGGGCGCAATGACGTCGGTTTGCGACGTCGCCATGCCCCGGGCCAAGGTCTTCCCGAGGAAGGCGGTGTACTGGTGGTCGCGCGAAATAGCGGAATTACGCACCGAGTGCGTCCGCGCGCGACGCCAGTACGCTCGCGCCCGTCGACGACGACGTACGGACGACGTGCTGGCTGCCCAGCTGTATGGGAGATATCGGGAGAAGGTGGTCGCCCTGCAGCTGGCCATCAGGCGAGCGAGGGACCAGGCCTGGCGCGATCTCCTCGGCTCTCTGAACCGAGATCCGTGGGGGCGCCCATACAAGATGGCATTGGGACGATTACGTCCCTGGGCGCCCCCCGTGACGGAGATCCTGGATCCGGGGCTGCTCGGGCGGGTCGTGGGCGCTTTATTCCCCGTTAGCGAGGAGGCGTCCCGGCCCGTCCCTGAGCCAGAGGAACATGAGTGGTCCCCGGATCTTGAGGTCGCGCCGGCGGAGATGGCCGCGGTCGTCAAATGGCTCCGGGGCAAGAATACCGCCCCGGGGCCGGACGGTATCCCCGGCCGGGCCTGGTTGCTCGCCGCGAGCGTCCTGGGGGAGAGGCTGAGGAGCCTCTACTCTGGGCTCCTAAGGTCGGGGACGTTCCCCGACCTATGGAGAGAAAGTCGGATGGTCCTCTTGAGGAAGGATGGGAGGTCGGGGGATTCTCCCTCCGCGTACCGGCCCATTTGTCTCCTGGATGAGGCGGGCAAGATCTTCGAGAAGATCATTGTTGCCCGCCTCTCCAGACACCTGTCCCGCGACGGCCCAGATCTGGCGGACTGCCAGTTTGGCTTCCGGGAGGGGCGATCGACGGTCGACGCAATCGACCGCCTCAAGTCCCTCTCGGACAATGCCGTGGCAAGGGGCCGGGTGTGCTTGGCGGTGTCCATTGACATCGTCAATGCGTTCAACACCCTGCCCTGGTCCGCCATTAGGGAGGCCCTCGTCGATCACCAGGTGCCTCCCTATCTGAGGCGGGTGATCGGGGCCTACCTGCGGGACAGGTGGGTTGAATACCCGGGCCGGTGCGGGATGATACGGAGGGAAGTGGACCGCGGGGTCCCGCAGGGTTCCGTTTTAGGACCGCTCCTGTGGGACCTGGGTTACAACGCGGTCCTGGAGAAGGCCTCCCTGCCCGACGGTGCCACCCTCGTCTGCTACGCGGACGACACGTTGGTGGTCGCCGTCGGGAGTACCTTCGAGAGGACCATCCGACGAGCAGAGGTTGCGGTGGCAGCCGTCGTCGCGAGGATCCGCGATCTGGGGCTGAAAATAGCCCCGGAGAAGGCCGAGGCTGTCTGGTTTCACGGACGGCCTCGGTCTCGGCCACCGGCCAGATCGTGGATCCGGGTTGGAGAAGCCTGCGTCGAGGTGAAGTCCGAGTTGAAATATCTCGGACTGATCCTCGACAGCCACTGGTGCTTCGATGCGCATCTCGACCGTCTCGTCCCCCGAGTCGAAAAGGCGGCGGCCTCTTTGGGCCGCCTGCTGCCCAACCTCGGGGGACCGGGAGATTTGGTGCGCCGCCTATACCTGGGCGTGGTGCGGTCTATGGCCTTATACGGTGCCCCAATATGGGCGCCGTACGTGATGACCAGCCGGCGCAACACGCTGTTGTTGCGCCGGCTGCAGAGGCGGATGGCTATCCGCCTCATAAGAGGTTACCGCACCACGTCTACCGTGGCGGCGCTTGCTCTGGCGGGAGAACTTCCCTTCGAGCTTCAGGCGGCGGTGCGCGCCTATGTTTATAGGCGCACTAGCATCGCCAGCCGTGCTCGAGGGGCCCCGCCGGAGCGAGAGACGGTCGAGGGCTTCGGGCTCCAGGCCCGGCGACTAGCGCTCGCCAGATGGCGTTCCGAGCTTTGCTCCCACGCCGGCGAGCGCGTCCCCGGGGCTCTCCTGCCGCACTTCACCTCGTGGCGGGAGAGACGGCATGGCAGGCTCTCCTACCGAGCGACGCAGGTGTTCACCGGGCATGGCTGCTTCGGTGTCTACCTGTGTCGCATCGGGCGGGAAGCGACGACGGTGTGCCACCATTGTGGCGCGGAGGAAGACTCGGCGCAGCACACGCTGGAGGAATGTCCCGCCTTTTCAGCGCTGCGCCGAGTCCTAAAACGAGAAGTCGGCCACGACCTCGCACTCTCCAGCCTAGTTGGGGCCATGCTGGAGAGCCCGGGGAAGTGGGCGGCAGCAATCTCTTTCTGCGAGGAGGTTATGTCGCGGAAGGAGGCTGCCGAGCGGGATCGGGAGCTTACAGATCCCGCCCGACGGGCCCGGGGACGGCGTGCGCGCCCACGCCGAGAAACCCCGGGCAGCTGAGAGTAGGCGGGCGGCGGGTGTACCAGAACATGCTGGTTTCATTGCCCGCCGCCCGCCAACAGAGGAGGACCTCCACTGTTGGGAGTGGGGGATGACGAGTCGCCTGATGGAGGGGAGGGTTAACTGTGATCCTCCTCCAATATACTCGTCGTCCCCCCGGCGGCCGCTGTGATCATGGCGGGGGCCCTGGTCACCTATCGCGAGGTCGCCGTGTCGGGGCGGTGCGGGGTGCGACCCCTCGCGCCGCCGAATTTAGATGGATTTTAGGGGGGAGGATTTATTTTATTTCCCCCCGGGACGCGGCCGGCCATCGTTACCATCTTGATGGCCGGCCAGGCGAGGGGGAGCCGCGGTAGTGTTCTTCAAGAGTTCCCGTGGCTCCCCCGTTGAATCGCCAGCGATCGGTCCTGCGTCCTCAGGTCGCCGTGGAGGTTTTAGTGGGTCAAACCCCACACTACCCTCGTCCCGCTCCCCCGGGCGGGGCGGGGGTGTCTGGCGAGCAGATTTCCTCCACGTAAAATAAAAAAAAAAAAAAAAAAAGGTTATGTCAAGGTTATGTCAAGGTTATGTCAAGGTTATGTCGGTCGGATAAGGGACTGTCATGCGTAACTAAGGCCTTCTGGCCATAGCCTCTGCAGTCCAAGTCTTCCCCACCTTCACGTGGTACCGGCTGTTCTCGCCGAAGGGGTTCAGGCTCTCGAATGACGCAGCAACAGTGGTAGCTGTCGACGGGCACAACCACTCACTTTCATATACACACACGTTTCTACGCGTGCTTCCGGGCACCCTTTGTCTCGGGGAGAGTGTAAGAGAGGCCTTCCCCTTTTTCCGGGGAGCCAGTGGATGAATTGAGTAACTCTATAAACGGGTTCACTCGTGAATGAAGGGGGCCTACCTATAAACGGGAATGCCCTGGCGGGTTATGAATGGTCCGGGTACCTGGTCAATAGGTACACCGGAATATGAATGAGCCTCCGAGTTCGAGGGGTCGCTGTCTGGGAGTACGGTGCAGTGATCGTCGGGGGAGGGAATGATCGGGGGTCCTGAGGGGACTTCCTCGTGTCCGTGTGCGCCCCCTATCTGGAGGGTACAGCGGTTAACACCGGTGGGCACTGCCGGGCCGCCATTAGTAGGGGGGCCCGAACCCAGCCCAGCCAGTTGGGAGGCAGCCCTGCACAGTGGTAGGGCGATTACGCTAAATCCCGCTTCTCGTAGTAGTGCCGAGTGGCGTCCGGACGGGTACCCTGCTGCGGGGAGCGGGGGGGGAACCGACGAGGCCACCGGATTGTAGGGACGCTCGGACATCGGGGGGGTCCAGGACGGGCTGCCGGTGCCCCTTCTCCCGGCGATCCTCCTGGCCACGCTATACATTTACACTTTCTTGCACACTTTGTACTGTCCCTTCTGTGTTTTTATTTTTTTTTTTTACACAAAATGAACTACGACAAAACTAAGCAGGTATCTACAGTGCCGCCTGCATCTCTCGGCCGTGCCGAGATAAGGGTGTGTCCCGGCACCCGCAACTCCTCCAAGTCGGTAGGCAACCAGGCCGACTTGGAAGTGACGGCTACTGGAAGCCAACGAGGCCAACGCCGCGACGCCGAGCAGGAGGGTTCTCCTTTCCTGCCCAGGAAAAGCCTGGCACGATCTCCGCCGTCGGGATCCCGCGATCCTGTTCGCGAGACCGGAGACGAGAGTCCCCGGACGGAGGCCGTTACGGCATCTTCTCCGGCTCCCAACCCCTCCTCTCCTCCCTTCTTCTCCCCCCTCCCCCCTTCCTCCCTCTTTACCTTCCCTTCTTCCCCCACCCTTGGCTCCGGAAAGGGGTCAGCGGGGAGGGGGAAGATCAAGAGGAAGAGGACCGCTTTTTCGTCGCCCGAAGAAGCATACGAATGCACGTCGGACGAATCGACGTCGGTCAGTGGTTTTGTGAGTCCCCTGCCTTGCTTGGAGACTCAAGTTAAGAAGGCGGTTGCCGGTACGCGAGCCCTCGCCAAAAAGCTAGGCGCCTCAGCCGAGCAAGAGGAGGGCACGCGTAAGCTTTTTAACACCATTATCAGGAGTCTCAACGAGGTGCAACATGCGGTCAAGGCTATGAGGAGGAACGAGCGTGCCCCTTCAACCTTAACTCCAGCCCACCGCCCTCCAACACGGAGCTCCCCAGCTCCGGACGCGAAGCCTGGAGGTCGCGGGGTCAATACGGGCACGCAGACCGAGCCTGCGACGGAGAGGATGGACACCGAGTGCATCGCCCCGCCGAGGACCAGGTCTTGTGGCACTCAGACCTGCGACCCGCAGGAGGTGGACGACCACGACGTAGCGGACTGGACGCGCGGGGCCAGGGACTGGCCATCTCTCCGAGCACTGGTGGACAGGAGGTGGGCGGAATCGTCGTTCGTGAATACGACAATTGTCGAGGGTAACCCCCTCGTTGGCTGTCCGGACGACGATCTGGCGTGCTTCGCCCCAGCTGACCTCGAGGTGGGAACGGGCCCTGCCCGCTTTCTTCTAGACCGGATACCGGGGGTTGCTGACCTGAGGACGGACCCTCCATCGGTTGGTGAGTCCACATTTCTCACCCTCAGGACATCCATTCCGCGCCGCGATGCCCCCCCCCAGAATCCGCGAGAAAAGAATATTTTTCGCGGCTGACAGGGTAACCGGGTCCAGCACCTTCGCGGCGGAAAACGCGTACAGGGCACTCGCGCACTTAAGGGAGTTGGGAGTCAAGATGGCATGCAAGTGCATAGCCATTGCCTCCCACCCCGACATTCCTTCGGAGCCTTTCCGAAAGATGCTCGAGGCGGTTTTCTCGGGAACCGGGGTTGCAATTAAGATCTGGGGGATCCCAGCCGGCCAAATGCGTCGCCCCCCCGAGCAGCCCTCCGACACGGTACTGGTGAGGGGCGAGAACCTCACGTACGCTCAGATGCTTCGGGCCGTAAAGGATAAGGTCGACATCGACGGCGCGGGGATTCTCGTCTCCGACGTCAGGACCAGCAGGGATGGACACATGCTCATACAAGTGAGGGGCGACGGGGCGAAGGCCAGGGCCCTCAGCTCCCTGGTTAACGAAAAGGTACAAGGGCTTAGGGCGTCGGTCGGGGTGGGAAGGGGCCCTCTCCGCACCTTGCACCTCCGCCGTGTCGAAGGCGACGCGACCGTCGACGACATAAAGGCGGCTATTCACAGGAGGCTGCCCGAATTTCCATCTGACAGCTACAAGATACGCGCTCTCCGGCCGGCGTTTGCTGGGAGGCAGAATGCATCTATTCTGGCTCCCGCGTCGGTGGCGGCGCGTATCCTCGCCCTCAGCCCGCTACGCGTGGGCTGGAGCTGCTGTCTGGTAACTGAGCGCGAGGAAATCCTCCAGTGCTTCAGGTGCCGGGGATACGGACATCGGGCCGCTGATTGTAAAGGGCCAGACCGTACAAAGGTCTGCCGCAAATGCGGCGCTGATGATCACCGGGCGGGCGAGTGTAAGGGGCGCGAGAGGTGCGTGGTGTGCGACCAGGACGGGCATCGGGACGGGGGTCTCAGATGTCCTGCCTACCGCAGGGCCCTTGAAGAGGCTAGGAGCAAGGGGGGGAAGCCTCCTACTAACGAACGACGTCCGAAAATAACGCCGCGAGCGCGAGCCTCTCCCCCTTCGGTTGAAAAGGGGATTAGCTCGTCCGCGGTGCGCAATCATAATACAACACCTGAGCAGTCTGCTCGTCGGGATGAAGCAGGCATTAGTTCTGGGGGCGGTGGTACGCGCGCGGGTGGATGTCCGCAGCCTGCACCGCGCGGTGCATCGGCCGGGGGGGTACCCCCTGTGCCAAGTAGCGCGCCGCCAACGCGCAGCGATGTCTGCGCAGACCAGTGCGCAGACTCGGCCCTTCGCCGCGAGCCGTGCCGGAAAGAGCCGAAGCTCAGGCTGAAGAGAGCGCCGGCCCAGGGACGCGCGGGGGGAGACGGGCTGACGAGTCCGAATGACGTCGTCTTGCGTCCGCGCAGCACGGAACGCGCAGGCGGCGGCGCAGGCGCGGCCGAGCTGGGCGAAATTACACGACAGGAGCCGAGCGGCTCAACAAGCACCGCGGAGCAGGGACGTGCGGAGAGGGACGGTCCTCTCCGTCAAAATATAGAAAGTAAGGCTGACGTCACGTAACGTCTGTTTCGATACGCGACTGACACGCACGGTTTTTTGTGCAAGAGTTTTTGTGCGAGGTACATTTCTTGTCGGCCTACTTCTTAAACTTTTTCTTTTTCTTACAGTTCTTTTCTTTTCTTTTGTATAACGTTAGCTTATCGGTCGTTAACCGATAAGTTTTGAAATTTTAATTTAATTAATTTTATTAGTGAAGTGCAGTGTGTGGGTGCAACGGCAACGCCGAGCTTAACATTGCTGCACGGAATTTACTATTTGGTTCACCAGAATACCTTCGCTTCAATTTTAGCAGAGCGCAAACGTCTCGCCGACGGTAAATCCTATATTTACTCTCAATTTCCAATTTTCACGAGACGTTATACTAGTGCGGCGCAATGGCTAATATGGCCAGTTTACAGAGTATCCGGCTGGGGGGTCTCAATGTTCTCCAGATCAACTTGCATAGGTGTCGGCTAGCCCACGACCTGCTCCAGCAGGCCGTGCACGAGCTCGAGGTCGACGTTGTCCTCGTGTCGGAGCCCTGGACCGTTCCAGGTGACTGGCACAGGGACGAAACCGGAAAGGCGGCTGTCTGGGTCACGGGGAGGGGCGCCGCGGGGGCGGGAGCTAGGTATGTTGGTGCCGTTCGGGGGGCGGTGGCGGTCGGCGTGGGTGATCTCACCCTCGTTGGCTGTTATTTCTCCCCGAATATCCCGCTCACCGAATTCGGTGTCCTTCTCGGTGGGCTTGAGGCCCTAATTGGAAAAGTTCCTTTGGGCCAGATTGCAGTGGGCGGGGACTTCAACGCGAAGTCCCCGGCCTGGGGATCGGTCTGCTCTGATGCAAGGGGGCATGCCGTCCTCGAGCTTGTTAACAGGATTGGACTCGTCCCGGTGAGAAGCGCCGGGGCGTTTACGTTTGAGCGGGGGAGCCAACGCTCCCTTATAGATTTTATGCTTTGTGGCGGGGGCGCCTATGCAAGGTTGACGGAGAGCAGAATTCTCGACGTTGAGACTGCCTCCGATCATCGGTACATTTTACACAAGTTTGTAGACTGCGCTGCCGGGCGGGGACCGTTCAGTGGCCCTCCGCGCCGGAGCGTAGATATTAAACGTTTCATTAAAGAGTATCACAAGTTTGCGCATGAAGCTAACCCTCTCAGTATTGTTACTGTTGAGGACGTGGACGCGTACATAGACATGATTGTCGACCTGGCCGGACGAGCGTCTCGCACCCTCCACCCCGGGCTGCGCGATAAGCGTCCCGTGTGGTGGTGGAGTAGCGAGATCGCGACGGCCAGGAAAATGGTTTGCAAGGCCAGGCGAAGCCTGCAGAGGGCCAGGCGCGGTCGGGACGCCGGGGCCCTGGAAGTTCGTATCTCGGCGTATAAAGTCCTTAAAAAGGACCTGGCACGCTCTATAGCGATTGCCAAGTCCGCCGCGTGGAAAAAGTTTACTGATAGCGTGGAGGCTGATGTGTGGGGCCGGCCGTACCTGTGGGTCAGCGGCAGGGTCAAGGGACGCTCTCCGCCAGCATCCCTTAGTGCCGGCGAGGTGGCGGACGTCGTCCGCAAGCTTTTTGTAACGGAGCCTCCTAGTGGGGCTCCTTTCCCTCGAATTGAGGAGTTTATATCAGAGTGCCCTGCCTCTTCTAGGCAGTTTTTTACAGAGGACGAGGTCGAGGCGGCCATCAAAAAGGTCAAGAGGAGGGCGGCCGGCGTCGACGGCATAGCGTCCTCCGTGGTCTGGGCTCTTGGGAGAGAGGCGCTCAGCCACGTCGCCCACCTTTTCAACACATGCCTCGAATTGGGATATTTCCCGGAGGCGTGGAAGGTGGGCCGGCTGGTGTTGATCCCTAAGAAGCCTGGACCCGGGGGCGTGGTGTCGTGGCGCCCGCTTTGCCTTCTCTCGAACTTCTCCAAGGCGTTTGAGTATTGTCTCAAGGAGCGCCTGGCGTCCGTGGTGGCCTTCGCAAGCAATCAATTTGGCTTTGTCAAGCGCAAAAGCACGGTCGATGCCATGTGTCGCCTCATCGACACATGGGACGCTGCCAAGCGCACAGGATTGCATTGCGTAATGGTTGCCTTGGACGTCAGGAATGCCTTTAACACCGTAAGGTGGGACGGTATTTTGGGCGCCTTGGCGGGGAAAGGGGTCTCGGCTCCGCTGTTGCGCGTGCTGAGTAGCTATCTCAGTGGGCGCGTGGTGGAGGCGACGACCCCGTCCGGACCTGAGCGTTTTCCAGTTCATGCCGGGGTGCCTCAGGGCTCCGTTCTCGGCCCCTGGTTCTGGAACGCCCAATACGATGGCCTCCTCGAGATGTCTCTTCCCAGGCACTGTAGTCTAATAGGATTTGCGGACGACGTCGCCCTGCTCGTCGGCGCGCGCAGTGCCGATCGCGTGGTTGCGTTGGCCGAGCAAACGCTCGCCCGCATCCGCGCGTGGTTCAGGGACAACCATCTAGAGCTGGCGGAGGAGAAGACCGAGGTCCTGCACCTGACCAGCAGGAAGGCTCCGGGGCCCCTCCAGCTGGCCCTCGGTTCGGCGTCCCTTCGAGGCGGCGGATGCGTGCGCTACCTTGGACTGCTGATCGAGGGAAATCAGTGTTTTCGTGCACATGTCAGGCGAAGCTGCGAGAAGGCAGCCAAGTACGCGGGCCTGCTAGCCCGAATCCTTCCCAATATCCGGGGCGGGGGCTACTGGGCTCGGCTGCTCTATTATAGGGTGGTCGAGTCGGTGGTCCTCTACGCGGCCCCTGCCTGGGCGCACGTGGCGTCGAGGTGCGGCAACGATAAGGCCATTAACGCGGTCCAGCGTTCGATCCTGGCCCGAGTGGCCAGGTCGTACAGGACCGTGTCCCTCGACGCCGTTTGTGTTCTGGCGGGCGTGCCGCCTCTGGTGTTGGTGGCGGAGGAAAGGCTTCGCATTTTTCGCAGGCTGTCCACCCTCGACCGGGGCTCGGAGGGCTTCGTGTCGGAGGCTGGGCGGGTTAAGGCTGAGGAAAGGCTTGTCACGTTACAGCGTTGGCAAGACAGATGGGATGCTGCAAAGCATGGACGCTGGACCCACCGCTTGATTCCCGTTATCAGCGAGTGGGTCCAGTGGGGCCCTAAAATTCTCAGTTTTCACCTGACCCAGTTTATCACCGGGCACGGATGCTTCTCTGAGTATCAGTCGAGGATGGGCTTTTTGTCGAGTGATCTCTGCCTGGCATGTGGGCGTGGGCCTGATGGCCCCGTTCATGCGTTCTTGGAGTGCGGGCGTTTTGCTGCCGAGAGGGGCGCCGCCGAGGGTTCGATGGGAACAGCTATCGGCCTCGACAATTTTATGGCGCTTCTAAAAAACGACACCACCAGGACAATTCTCGTTCGCTACATCACCGGTGTTGCCAAGCAACGAGAAGAGCTTGACCGGATAGAAAAGCGACGGCACCGCAGGATGCGAGGCACCTCCAGCTGATCTGGTTGTGTCAATAGTCTAGACGTTCACTATTTATTTATTTAATTATTTATTTAATTATTTATTCTTTATACTTTTTTTTTTTTTTTTTTTTGTTTCATTTTCTATTTATGTACTTATTTATTTTCTATTTTATGTCCCTTATATTTATAGATGTTTGTCCTAGACTTCGGTTCCCCTAGGTTTGTCTAGGTGCTCCATGTCTATTTTTTTTTCTTGTCTCTAGGATTTTTAGCATAGGCTTACCGTGGCCTTTGTCAAACGGTCATGACAGACGATCCAGACACCCACCGTGCAGGAATCCCGAGAGGGGACGCCGCGGTGGGTGTTCTGCGCAAAGGCTGAAGCCTGAGGAGGGGTTTAGTGGGTATACCAGGCATTGCACCTTTTTCGCCAGGGAGTCCCACACTCCCGCCCACCAACATCCAGGGGCGGCGTGCGCAAAGCATTCCCCTCCTCCTGAAAAAAAAAAAAAAAAAAAAAAAAAAAAAAAAAAAAATGTCAAGGTTATGTCAAGGTGGTCCGACTGCTGTTATAGATGCGGCAGTCGTGACCACAAGGTGGCAGCCTGTACGGCCTCGCCCAATTGTCCGCTTTGTGCGGGCGCGGGCAGGCCGTCTGGTCACCGCCTCGGCAGCCGGGCATGTCCTGCCAGTGCGGGGCGAGGCAAGGTAGGTGGCCAAAGGTCGTCTGCCAGATTTCTTAAAAAAGGGAAGGTAACCACGATGGCCAAGGCAGCGACCACCGTGGCCAGCAACGGAAAGGCAGCATCGCCTGATGCTAACGCCGCGCCCGCGGGGGCGGATGGGGCCATTAAAGTCCCAGACGCCACCGCATCCGCGGCCGTGACGGCGATGGACACGGCCGTGTAATGGGGCCCCCGGGCCCGATAATACAAGTGAACCTCAACTGCTCGGCCAGAGCGCAGGATCTCCTGTTTCAATGCCTGGCCGAGCGGGGTGCCGGGTTGGCAGTCGTGGCGGAGCCGCACAGGGTCCCCAAACATCCACACTGGATGGGGGACTCGATTGGCTCCGCCGCGATTATTTGGGCTGGGAGGTCGGGGTCCCCGCCGTGCTCGCTTATCGAGCGCGGCCTGGGATACGTGGCCGTTGATTGGGGCGGCACCGCGGTTGTGGCGATATACGCACCTCCAAGGTGGTCCCTCGAAGAGTTTGAGCAGTATCTGCACGGGGTAGGGAGATGCGTCTCTCGCTGCCATCCCCGTCCGGTGCTGGTCCTGGGGGACTTCAATGCCAAGGCCACGGCTTGGGGTTCCCCCGTGTCTGACTCGAGGGGCAGGGAGGTGCTGGATTGGGCGGCGGGACTGGAGCTCCGTCTCCTGAACACGGGCTCGGTCCATACGTGCGTGCGGCACAACGGGGGGTCCATCGTTGACCTTTCGTGGGCAACGCCCCCGGCCGCGCGCCGTATTACGGGGTGGAGGGTGGCGGAAGGGGTCGAGACGTTGTCTGACCACAGATACATAGTTCTCGACCTCTCCGCCGCCCCACCATCGACACCCCGTCGTCGCCCCGCCGATGAAGGTTCGCCTCAGCCGCGGTGGGCGCTGAAGCGCCTCGACCAGGACGCTCTGATGGCGGCAGCCCACGTCGTGGCCTGGCCAGCAACACCGGCCGGGCCAGTCGACGGGAATGGGGAGGCCCGTTGGTTCCGGGGCGCAATGACGTCGGTTTGCGACGTCGCCATGCCACGGGCCAGGGTCTTCCCGAGGAAGGCGGTGTACTGGTGGTCGCGCGAAATAGCGGAATTACGCACCGAGTGCGTCCGCGCGCGACGCCAGTACGCTCGCGCCCGTCGACGACGACGTACGGACGACGTGCTGGCTGCCCAGCTGTATGGGGGATATCGGGAGAAGGTGGTCGCCCTGCAGCTGGCCATCAGGCGAGCGAAGGACCAAGCCTGGCGCGATCTCCTCGGCTCTCTGAACCGAGATCCGTGGGGGCGCCCATACAAGATGGCATTGGGACGATTACGTCCCTGGGCGCCCCCCGTGACGGAGAGCCTGGACCCGGGGCTGCTCGGGCGGGTCGTGGACGCTTTATTCCCCGTTAGCGGGGAGGCGTCCCGGCCCGTCCCTGAGCCAGAGGAACATGAGTGGTCCCCGGATCTTGAGGTCGCGCCGGAGGAGATGGCCGGGGTCGTCAAATGGCTCCGGGGCAAGAATACCGCCCCGGGGCCGGACGGTATCCCCGGCCGGGTCTGGTTGCTCGCCGCGAGCGTCCTGGGGGAGAGGCTGAGGAGCCTCTACTCTGGGCTCCTGAGGTCGGGGACGTTCCCCGACCTATGGAGAGAAAGTCGGATGGTCCTCTTGAGGAAGGATGGGAGGCCGGGGGATTCTCCCTCCGCGTACCGGCCCATTTGTCTCCTGGATGAGGCGGGCAAGATCTTCGAGAAGATCATTGTTGCCCGCCTCTCCAGACACCTGTCCCGCGACGGCCCAGATCTGGCGGACTGCCAGTTTGGCTTCCGGGAGGGGCGATCGACGGTCGATGCTATCGACCGTCTCAAGTCCCTCTCGGACAATGCCGTGGCAAGGGGCGGGGTGTGCTTGGCGGTGTCCATTGACATCGTCAATGCGTTCAACACCCTGCCCTGGTCCGCCATTAGGGAGGCCCTCGTCGATCACCAGGTGCCTCCCTATCTGAGGCGGGTGATCGGGGCCTACCTGCGGGACAGGTGGGTTGAATACCCGGGCCGGTGCGGGATGATACGGAGGGAAGTGGACCGCGGGGTCCCGCAGGGGTCCGTTTTAGGACCGCTCCTGTGGGACCTGGGTTACAACGCGGTCCTGGAGAAGGCCCCCCTGCCCGACGGTGCCACCCTCGTCTGCTACGCGGATGACACGTTGGTGGTCGCCGTCGGGAGTACCTTCGAGAGGACCATCCGACGAGCAGAGGTTGCGGTGGCAGCCGTCGTCGCGAGGATCCGCGATCTGGGGCTGAAAATAGCCCCGGAGAAGGCCGGGGCTGTCTGGTTTCACGGACGGTCTCGGTCTCGGCCACCGGCCAGATCGTGGATCCGGGTTGGAGAAGCCTGCGTCGAGGTGAAGTCCGAGTTGAAATATCTCGGACTGATCCTCGACAGCCACTGGTGCTTCGATGCGCATCTCGACCGTCTCGTCCCCCGAGTCGAAAAGGCGGCGGCCTCTTTGGGCCGCCTGCTGCCCAACCTCGGGGGACCGGGAGATTTGGTGCGCCGCCTATACCTGGGCGTGGTGCGGTCTATGGCCTTGTACGGTGCCCCAGTATGGGCGCCATACGTGATGACCAGCCGGCGCAACACGCTGTTGTTGCGCCGGCTGCAGAGGCGGATGGCCATCCGCCTCATAAGAGGTTACCGCACCACGTCTACCGTGGCGGCGCTTGCTCTGGCGGGAGAACTTCCCTTCGAGCTTCAGGCGGCGGTGCGCGCCTATGTTTATAGGCGCACTAGCATCGCCAGCCGTGCTCGAGGGGCCCCGCCGGAGCGAGAGACGGTCGAGGGCTTCGAGCTCCAGGCCCGGCGACTAGCGCTCGCCAGATGGCGTGCCGAGCTTTGCTCCCACGCCGGCGAGCGCGTCCCCGGGGCTCTCCTGCCGCACTTCACCTCGTGGCGGGAGAGACGGCATGGCAGGCTCTCCTACCGAGCGACGCAGGTGTTCACCGGGCATGGCTGCTTCGGTGTCTACCTGTGTCGCATCGGGCGGGAAGCGACGACGGTGTGCCACCATTGTGGAGCGGAGGAAGACTCGGCGCAGCACACGCTGGAGGAATGTCCCGCCTTTTCAGCGCTGCGCCGAGTCCTAAAACGGGAAGTCGGTCACGACCTCGCACTCTCCAGCCTAGTTGGGGCCATGCTGGAGAGCCCGGGGAAGTGGGCGGCAGCAATCTCTTTCTGCGAGGATGTTATGTCGCGGAAGGAGGCTGCCGAGCGGGATCGGGAGCTTACAGATCCCGCCCGACGTGCCCGGGGACGGCGTGCGCGCCCACGCCGAGAAACCCCGGGCAGCTGAGAGTAGGCGGGCGGCGGGTGTACCAGAACATGCTGGTTTCATTGCCCGCCGCCCGCCAACAGAGGAGGACCTCCACTGTTGGGAGTGGGGGATGACGAGTCGCCTGATGGAGGGGAGGGTTAACTGTGATCCTCCTCCAATATACTCGTCGTCCCCCCGGCGGCCGCTGTGATCATGGCGGGGGCCCTGGTCACCTATCGCGAGGTCGCCGTGTCGGGGCGGTGCGGGGTGCGACCCCTCGCGCCGCCGAATTTAGATGGATTTTAGGGGGGAGGATTTATTTTATTTCCCCCCGGGACGCGGCCGGCCATCGTTACCATCTTGATGGCCGGCCAGGCGAGGGGGAGCCGCGGTAGTGTTCTTCAAGAGTTCCCGTGGCTCCCCCGTTGAATCGCCAGCGATCGGTCCTGCGTCCTCAGGTCGCCGTGGAGGTTTTAGTGGGTCAAACCCCACACTACCCTCGTCCCGCTCCCCCGGGCGGGGCGGGGGTGTCTGGCGAGCAGATTTCCTCCACGTAAAATAAAAAAAAAAAAAAAAAAAAAAGGTTATGTCAAGGTTTCTCCTGGATGAGGCGGGCAAGATCTTCGAGAAGATCATTGTTGCCCGCCTCTCCAGGCACCTGTCCCGCGACGGCCCAGATCTGGCGGACTGCCAGTTTGGCTTCCGGGAGGGGCGATCGACGTTCGACGCTATCGTCCGTCTCAAGTCCCTCTCGGACAATGCCGTGGCAAGGGGCGGGGTGTGCTTGGCGGTGTCCATTGACATCGTCAATGCGTTCAACACCCTGCCCTGGTCCGCCATTAGGGGGGCCCTCGTCGATCACCAGGTGCCTCCCTATCTGAGGCGGGTGATCGGGGCCTACCTGCGGGACAGGTGGGTCGAATACCCGGGCCGGTACGGGATGATACGGAGGGAAGTGGACCGCGGGGTCCCGCAGGGGTCTGTTTTAGGACCGCTCCTGTGGGACCTGGGTTACAACGCGGTCCTGGAAAAGGCCTCCCTGCCCGACGGTGCCACCCTCGTCTGCTACGCGGACGACACGTTGGTGGTCGCCGTCGGAAGTACCTTCGAGAGGACCATCCGACGAGCAGAGGTTGCGGTGGCAGCCGTCGTCGCGAGGATCCGCGATCTGGGGCTGAAAATAGCCCCGGAGAAGGCCGAGGCTGTCTGGTTCCACGGACGGCCTCGGTCTCGGCCACCGGCCAGATCGTGGATCCGGGTTGGAGAAGCCTGCGTCGAGGTGAAGTCCCAGTTGAAATATCTCGGACTGATCCTCGACAGCCGCTGGAGCTTCGATGCGCATCTCGACCGTCTCGTCCCCCGAGTCGAAAAGGCGGCGGCCTCTTTGGGCCGCCTGCTGCCCAACCTCGGGGGACCGGGAGATTTGGTGCGCCGCCTATACCTGGGCGTGGTGCGGTCTATGGCCTTATACGGTGCCCCAATCTGGGCGCCGTACGTGATGACCAGCCGGCGCAACACGCTGTTGTTGCGCCGGCTGCAGAGGCGGATGGCCATCCGCCTCATAAGAGGTTACCGCACCACGTCTACCGTGGCGGCGCTTGCTCTGGCGGGAGAACTTCCCTTCGAGCTTCAGGCGGCGGTGCGCGCCTATGTTTATGGGCGCACAAGCATCGCCAGCCGTGCTCGAGGGGCCCTGCCGGAGCGAGAGACGGTCGAGGGCTTCGAGCTCCAGGCCCGGCGACTAGCGCTCGCCAGATGGCGTGCCGAGCTTTGCTCCCACGCCGGCGAGCGCGTCCCCGGGGCTCTCCTGCCGCACTTCACCTCGTGGCGGGAGAGACGGCATGGCAGGCTCTCCTACCGAGCGACGCAGGTGTTCACCGGGCATGGCTGCTTCGGTGTCTACCTGTGTCGCATCGGGCGGGAAGCGACGACGGTGTGCCACCATTGTGGCGCGGAGGAAGACTCGGCGCAGCACACGCTGGAGGAATGTCCCGCCTTTTCAGCGCTGCGCCGAGTCCTAAAACGGGAAGTCGGCCACGACCTCGCACTCTCCAGCCTAGTTGGGGCTATGCTGGAGGGCCCGGGGAAGTGGGCGGCAGCAATCTCTTTCTGCGAGGAGGTTATGTCGCGGAAGGAGGCTGCCGAGCGGGATCGGGAGCTTACAGATCCCGCCCGACGTGCCCGGGGACGGCGTGCGCGCCCGCGCCGAGAAACCCCGGGCAGCTGAGAGTAGGCGGGCGGCGGGTGTACCAGAACATGCTGGTTTCATTGCCCGCCGCCCGCCAACAGAGGAGGACCTCCACTGTTGGGAGTGGGGGATGACGAGTCGTCTGAGGGAGGCGAGTGTTAACTGTGATCCTCCTCCGATATACTCGTCGTCCCCCCGGCGGCCGCTGTGATCAGGGCGGGGGCTCTGGTCACCTATCGCGCGGTCGCCGTGTCGGGGCGGTGCGGGGTGCGACCCCTCGCGCCGCCGAATTTAAATGGATTTTAGGGGGGATGATTTATTTTATTTCCCCCCGGGACGCGGCCGGCCATCGTTACCATCCTGATGGCCGGCCAGGCGAGGGGGAGCCGCGGTAGTGTTCTTCAAGAGTTCCCGTGGCTCCCCCGTTGAATCGCCAGCGATCGGTCCTGCGTCCTCAGGTCGCCGTGGAGGTTTTAGTGGGTCAAACCCCACACTACCCTCGTCCCGCTCCCCCGGGCGGGGCGGGGGTGTCTGGCGAGCAGATTTCCTCCACGTAAAATAAAAAAAAAAAAAAAAGGTTATGTCAAGGTTATGTCAAGGTTATGTCAAGGTTATGTCAAGGTTATGTCAAGGTTATGTCAAGGTTTCCTCCCACCACTCATCGCAGAGTGTCCCGGGATCGTCGTCAGCGAGGAAGAGAGGACGGCCGCCGACGACCGGCGAATATGTTGGCCTCGCAGAGGCCAAACTTAGGCTGGCCGAGGCTTCGCAGCTGGAGGCCGAGGCAAGGGAAGTGGCGGCGATATTCGACCCGGGTGCCCCCGTGCCGAGACCATCGCGATCGAGCGTCCCGCTCCCGGACGAGACGGATATCGCGGAAAATTTCCGCAACCGTCCGACGCGGGATGTCGCGGCCGCTATATTGGAGAGCCTGGATGAGGTGGCCAGGATCTCCGGTGTGTCAAAGGGGCTGAAGGGCAACTTGGCCCGCGCCCTGAGGGTGGCCGCCTTAAACGGCAGGGTAGGGGTGTCCGAGCTGGCAGTGAGGTCGGCTACCGACGCCACGCGTGTCCTGGAGGCCGAAAATGCCGTCCTCAGGGGGCAAATGACGGAGCTGCAGGCGGAGGTGGCCCGGCTCCGGCAGGTGGTGGAGGCGAGAACGGCTGCTGCCGCAATGCCTCCGCCGCTGCGCCCGGGTGAGGGCTCAGTATCGCCGCCGATCGTCGGCGCCCGGGATTGCCATCGCTCCGGGCAAGAAAAGTCCTCGCCACCACCTCCGGCTGCGCCCGCAGATTTTCTGGCGCAGATAAGCGCCCTGATAGACGCCAAATTGGCGTCATTCAGGAGGGAGCTCGCGCCGCGAACGGACTCGGCCCTGCGATCGGTGGCACCTGGGCCGTCCGTCCCCTCACAGTCTTCGGACAGGGTGGGGCGGAAGACGAAGAAGAAGAAGAAAGGTGGGAAAGCTGGGGCGGCTATAGCGGCCCAGACGGAGCCCGCTCGACCGCGAGCAGAATCGGCGCTACCCTCTGCCGCGCCTCCGCCCCAGGAGGCGTGGTCCCAGGTGGTTGGCCGCAAGGCTAAAAAGGCGGCTGCCAAGGCCACTGCGGCGGCGAATAATAAAAAAGGACGGGTGGTCCCGGCGGCCCCCAGGAAGACACCCCTGCCTCCGCGACCGCCACGCACAGCAGCGGTTACCATAACGGTTCCGTCTGGCGTGGACATTACTTACGCGCAGGCGATGGCCACTGCCAGGTCCAAGGTGGACCTGGCAGAAATTGGCATCGCCTCGCTGAGGCCGCGAAGGGCGGTGACTGGGGGGTTAATTTTGGAAGTCCCTGGCACCGATGGGGCCGCCAAGGCCACCGTCCTCGCCACAAAAGTGGCGGAAGCGCTGGCAGGCACCGGCGTAAAGGTCGCGCGTCCGGTCAAAAAAGCTGACCTTAGGGTGCGCGGCCTGGTCGATTCGACCACGCCGGCGGAGGTCGCTGCGGCTGTTGCCCGCGTGGGCGGGTGCAGCGAGGGGGACATCAATACCGGCGAAATCCGGTCTTCCCCCTCGGGATTGGGCACCCTCTGGGTCCGATGTCCTGCCGCGGCCGCTCGCAAGGTTGCTGTCGCGGGCCGGATAACCGTCGGCTGGACCCATGCAGCCGTGGAGGCCCTGAGTGCCCGGCCTCTGCAGTGTTACCGTTGCCTTGATGTTGGCCACACCAGTCAGCGGTGCACTTCTGCCGAGGATAGGTCCGACTGCTGCTATAGATGCGGCAGTCGGGACCATAAGGTGGCAGCCTGTACGGCCACGCCCAATTGTCCGCTTTGTGCAGGGGCGGGCAGGCCTTCTGGTCACCGCCTCGGCGGCCGGGCTTGTCCTGTCAGTGTGAGGCGAGGCAAGGTAGGCGGCCAAAGGCCGTCTGCCAGACTTTATAAGAAAGGGAAGGTAACCACGATGGCCAAGGCAGCGACCACCGTGGCCAGCAACGGAAAGGCAGCATCGCCTGATGCTACCGCCGCGCCCGCGTGGGCGGATGGGGCCACTAAAGTCCCAGACGCCACCGGATCCGCGGCCGTGACGGCGATGGACACGGCTGTGTAATGGGGCCCCCGGGCCCGATAATACAAGTTAACCTCAACTGCTCGGCCAGAGCGCAGGATCTCCTGTTTCAATGCCTGGCCGAGCGGGGTGCCGGGTTGGCAGTCGTGGCGGAGCCGCACAGGGTCCCCAAACATCCACACTGGATGGGGGACTCGATTGGCTCCGCCGCGATTATTTGGGCTGGGAGGCCGGGGTCCCCGCCGTGCTCGCTTATCCAGCGCGGCCTGGGATACGTGGCCGTCGATTGGGGCGGCACCGCGGTTGTGGCGATATACGCACCTCCAAGGTGGTCCCTCGAAGAGTTTGAGCAGTATCTGGACGGGGTAGGGAGATGCGTCTCCCGCTGCCATCCCCGTCCGGTGCTGGTCCTGGGGGACTTTAATGCCAAGGCCACGGCTTGGGGTTCCCCCGGGACTGATTCGAGGGGCCGGGAGGTGCTGGATTGGGCGGCGGGACTGGAGCTCCGTCTCCTGAACACGGGCTCGGTCCATACGTGCGTGCGGCATAACGGGGGGTCCATCGTTGACCTTTCGTGGGCAACGCCCCAGGCCGCGCGCCGTATTACGGGGTGGAGGGTGGCGGAAGGGGTCGAGACGTTGTCTGACCACAGATACATAGTTCTCGACCTCTCCGCCGCCCCACCATCGACACTCCGTCGTCGCCCCGCCGATGAAGGTTCGCCTCGACCGCGGTGGGCGCTGAAGCGCCTCGACCAGGACGCTCTGATGGCGGCGGCCCACGTCGTGGCCTGGCCAGCAACACCGGCCGGGCCAGTCGACGGGAATGGGGAGGCCCATTGGTTCCGGGGCGCAATGACGTCGATTTGCGACGTCGCCATGCCCCGGGCCAGGGTCTTCCCGAGGAAGGCGGTGTACTGGTGGTCGCGAGAAATAGCGGAATTACGCACCGAGTGCGTCCGCGCGCGACGCCAGTACGCTCGCGCCCGTCGACGACGACGTACGGACGACGTGCTGGCTGCCCAGCTGTATGGGAGATATCGGGAGAAGGTGGTCGCCCTGCAGCTGGCCATCAGGCGAGCGAGGGACCAGGCCTGGCGCGATCTCCTCGGCTCTCTGAACCGAGATCCGTGGGGGCGCCCATACAAGATGGCATTGGGACGATTACGTCCCTGGGCGCCCCCCGTGACGGAGAGCCTGGATCCGGGGCTGCTCGGGCGGGTCGTGGACGCTTTATTCCCCGTTAGCGGGGAGGCGTTCCGGCCCGTCCCTGAGCCAGAGGAACATGAGTGGTCCCCGGATCTTGAGGTCGCGCCGGAGGAGATGGCCGGGGTCGTCAAATGGCTCCGGGGCAAGAATACCGCTCCGGGGCCGGACGGTATCCCCGGCCGGGTCTGGTTGCTCGCCGCGAGCGTCCTGGGGGAGAGGCTGAGGAGCCTCTACTCTGGGCTCCTGAAGTCGGGGACGTTCCCCGACCTATGGAGAGAAAGTCGGATGGTCCTCTTGAGGAAGGATGGGAGGCCGGGGGATTCTCCCTCCGCGTTCCGGCCCATTTGTCTCCTGGATGAGGCGGGCAAGATCTTCGAGAAGATCATTGTTGCCCGCCTCTCCAGACACCTGTCCCGCGACGGCCCAGATCTGGCGGACTGCCAGTTTGGCTTCCGGGAGCGGCGATCGACGGTCGACGCTATCGACCGTCTCAAGTCCCTCTCGGACAATGCCGTGGCAAGGGGCGGGGTGTGCTTGGCGGTGTCCATTGACATCGTCAATGCGTTCAACACCCTGCCCTGGTCCGCCATTAGGGAGGCCCTCGTCGATCACCAGGTGCCTCCCTATCTGAGGCGGGTGATCGGGGCCTACCTGCGGGACAGGTGGGTTGAATACCCGGGCCGGTACGGGGTGATACGGAGGGAAGTGGACCGCGGGGTCCCGCAGGGGTCCGTTTTAGGACCGCTCCTGTGGGACCTGGGTTACAACGCGGTCCTGGAAAAGGCCTCCCTGCCCGACGGTGCCACCCTCGTCTGCTACGCGGACGACACGTTGGTGGTCGCCGTCGGGAGTACCTTCGAGAGGACCATCCGACGAGCAGCGGTTGCGGTGGCAGCCGTCGTCGCGAGGATCCGCGATCTGGGGCTGAAAATAGCCCCGGAGAAGGCCGAGGCTGTCTGGTTTCACGGACGGCCTCGGTCTCGGCCACCGGCCAGATCGTGGATCCGGGTTGGAGAAGCCTGCGTCGAGGTGAAGTCCGAGTTGAAATATCTCGGACTGATCCTCGACAGCCGCTGGAGCTTCGATGCGCATCTCGACCGTCTCGTCCCCCGAGTCGAAAAGGCGGCGGCCTCTTTGGGCCGCCTGCTGCCCAACCTCGGGGGACCGGGAGATTTGGTGCGCCGCCTATACCTGGGCGTGGTGCGGTCTATGGCCTTATACGGTGCCCCAATCTGGGCGCCGTACGTGATGACCAGCCGGCGCAACACGCTGTTGTTGCGCCGGCTGCAGAGGCGGATGGCCATCCGCCTCATAAGAGGTTACCGCACCACGTCTACCGTGGCGGCGCTTGCTCTGGCGGGAGAACTTCCCTTCGAGCTTCAGGCGGCGGTGCGCGCCTATGTTTATGGGCGCACAAGCATCGCCAGCCGTGCTCGAGGGGCCCCGCCGGAGCGAGAGACGGTCGAGGGCTTCGAGCTCCAGGCCCGGAGACTAGCGCTGGCCAGATGGCGTGCCGAGCTTTGCTCCCACGCCGGCGAGCGCGTCCCCGGGGCTCTCCTGCCGCACTTCACCTCGTGGCGGGAGAGACGGCATGGCAGGCTCTCCTACCGAGCGACGCAGGTGTTCACCGGGCATGGCTGCTTCGGTGTCTACCTGTGTCGCATCGGGCGGGAAGCGACGACGGTGTGCCACCATTGTGGCGCGGAGGAAGACTCGGCGCAGCACACGCTGGAGGAATGTCCCGCCTTTTCAGCGCTGCGCCGAGTCCTAAAACGAGAAGTCGGCCACGACCTCGCACTCTCCAGCCTAGTTGGGGCCATGCTGGAGGGCCCGGGGAAGTGGGCGGCAGCAATCTCTTTCTGCGGGGAGGTTATGTCGCGGAAGGAGGCTGCCGAGCGGGATCGGGAGCTTACAGATCCCGCCCGACGTGCCCGGGGGCGGCGTGCGCGCCCACGCCGAGAAACCCCGGGCAGCTGAGAGTAGGCGGGCGGCGGGTGTACCAGTACATGCTGGTTTCATTGCCCGCCGCCCGCCAACAGAGGAGGACGCCCACTGTTGGGGATGGGGGATGACGAGTCGCCTGAAGGAGGCGAGGGTTAACTGTAATCCTCCTCCAATATACTCGTCGTCCCCCCGGCGTCCGCTGTGATCAGGGCGGGGGCCCTGGTCACCTATCGCGCGGTCGCCGTGTCGGGGCGGTGCGGGGAGCGACCCCTCGCGCCGCCGAATTTAAATGGATTTTAGGGGGGAGGATTTATTTTATTTCCCCCCGGGACGCGGCCGGCCATCGTTACCATCCTGATGGCCGGCCAGGCGAGGGGGAGCCGCGGTAGTGTTCTTCAAGAGTTCCCGTGGCTCCCCCGTTGAATCGCCAGCGATCGGTCCTGCGTCCTCAGGTCGCCGTGGAGGTTTTAGTGGGTCAAACCCCACACTACCCTCGTCCCGCTCCCCCGGGCGGGGCGGGGGTGTCTGGCGAGCAGATTTCCTCCACGTAAAATAAAAAAAAAAAAAAAAAAAAAAAAAAAAAAAAAAAGGTCCCCCCCGTGTCCCCCCCGTGTCCGCTACCTTGTCGTGGTGGGGGGGCTTCGTGCCCTAATGATCCTCAAGGCTGTGCTGGCGGGGAATTTATTCCCTGGCAGGTTCTACCATGCCGGAGTGGCTTGAGGTGAGGGGCCAACTAAAGTCGGACACATACCGTAAACCTGTGGTCATGTTTTACAGGAACGGGGGTCTTGCCTTAACCGGCCGGGCCGCGAGGATGACAACCTCTCTAAAAAATCCCTAGCCCCAAGCAGTGTTGCGCGGTGAAGAGGGCGTAGCTGGAGTAAGCGCCAGCTATGGTTGGTGGGTGCACCAATCGTTAGCGGACAACCCCGGGGTACCTGGCGACCCCCCGGGCGTATTAGCCTTCCCCGGGTATGGCGGCTCTACCCGGGGTGACCTCCTTTCCGACCACACTCGTGGGACCAATTATGGATTCTTTTTCACAAACAACCGGGGAGGGGGGAAACGAGCGTGAGGTGGAGGTGCGCGGGCCTATCGTGCGCCTCCAAAGATGTACAGAGCCGGTGTCGCGGAGGCATTCTGCAACACGCGGCAAAAAGAGGACCGCAGCGGGCCTTGGTGAGTGCGATGACGGGGAGGAGTCAGATTTCTCTGTCTCCTCCCACCACTCATCGCAGAGTGTCCCGGGCTCTTCGTCGGCGAGGAAGAGAGGACGGCCGCCGACGACCGGCGAATATGTTGGCCTCGCAGAGGCCAAACTTAGGCTGGCCGAGGCTTCGCAGCTGGAGGCCGAGGCAAGGGAGGTGGCGGCGATATTCGACCCGGGTGCCCCCGTGCCGAGACCATCGCGGTCGAGCGTCCCGCTCCCGGACGAGACGGATATAGCGGAAAATTTCCGCAACCGTCCAACGCGGGATGTCGCGGCCGCTATATTGGAGAGCCTGGATGAAGTGGCCAGGATCTCCGGCGTGTCAAAGGGGCTGAAGGGCAATTTGGCCCGCGCCCTAAGGGTGGCCGCCTTAAACGGCAGGGTGGGGGTGTCCGAGCTTGCGGTTAGGTCAGCTACCGACGCCACGCGTGCCCTGGAGGCAGAGAATGCCGTCCTCAGGGGGCAAATGACGGAGCTGCGGGCGGAGGTGGCTCGGCTCCGGCAGGTGGTGGAGGCGAGTACGGCTGCTGCCGCAATGCCTCCGCCGCCGCGCCCGGGAGAGGGCTCAGTATCGCCGCCGATCGTCGCCGCCCGGGACTGCCAACGCTCCGGGCAAGAAAAGTCCTCGCCCCCACATGCGACTGCGCCCGCAGATTTTCTGGCGCAGATAAGCGCCCTGATAGACGCCAAATTGGCGTCATTCAGGAGGGAGCTCGCGCCGCGAACGGACTCGGCCCTGCGATCGGTGGCACCTGGGCCGTCCGTCCCCTCACAGTCTTCGGACAGGGTGGGGCGGAAGACGAAGAAGAAGAAGAAAGGTGGGAAAGCTGGGGCGGCTATAGCGGCCCAGACGGAGCCCGCTCGACCGCGAGCAGAATCGGCGCTACCCTCTGCCGCGCCTCCGCCCCAGGAGGCGTGGTCCCAGGTGGTTGGCCGCAAGGCTAAAAAGGCGGCTGCCAAGGCCACTGCGGCGGCGAATAATAAAAAAGGACGGGTGGTCCCGGCGGCCCCCAGGAAGACACCCCTGCCTCCGCGACCGCCACGCACAGCAGCGGTTACCATAACGGTTCCGTCTGGCGTGGACATTACTTACGCGCAGGCGATGGCCACTGCCAGGTCCAAGGTGGACCTGGCAGAAATTGGCATCGCCTCGCTGAGGCCGCGAAGGGCGGTGACTGGGGGGTTAATTTTGGAAGTCCCTGGCACCGATGGGGCCGCCAAGGCCACCGTCCTCGCCACAAAAGTGGCGGAAGCGCTGGCAGGCACCGGCGTAAAGGTCGCGCGTCCGGTCAAAAAAGCTGACCTTAGGGTGCGCGGCCTGGTCGATTCGACCACGCCGGCGGAGGTCGCTGCGGCTGTTGCCCGCGTGGGCGGGTGCAGCGAGGGGGACATCAATACCGGCGAAATCCGGTCTTCCCCCTCAGGATTGGGCACCCTCTGGGTCCGATGTCCTGCCGCGGCCGCTCGCAGGGTTGCTGTCGCGGGCCGGATAACCGTCGGCTGGACCCATGCAGCCGTGGAGGCCCTGAGTGCCCGGCCTCTGCAGTGTTACCGTTGCCTTGATGTTGGCCACACCAGTCAGCGGTGCACTTCTGCCGAGGATAGGTCCGACTGCTGCTATAGATGCGGCAGTCGGGACCATAAGGTGGCAGCCTGTACGGCCTCGCCCAATTGTCCGCTTTGTGCGGGCGCGGGCAGGCCTTCTGGTCACCGCCTCGGCGGCCGGGCGTGTCCTGTCAGTGCGAGGCGAGGCAAGGTAGGCGGCCAAAGGTCGTCTGCCAGATTCAATAAAAAAGGGAAGGAAACCACGATGGCCAAGGCAGCGACCACCGTGGCCAGCAACGAAAAGGTAGCATCGCCTGATGCTACCGACGCATCCACGAGGGCGGATGGGGCCACTAAAGTCCCAGACGCCACCGCATCCGCGGCCGTGACGGCGATGGACACGGCTGTGTAATGGGGCCCCCGGGCCCGATAATACAAGTTATCCTCAACTGCTCGGCCAGAGCGCAGGATCTCCTGTTTCAAGGCCTGGCCGAGCGGGGTGCCGGGTTGGCAGTCGTGGCGGAGCCGCACAAGGTCCCCAAACATCCACACTGGATGGGGGACTCGATTGGCTCCGCCGCGATTATTTGGGCTGGGAGGCCGGGGTCCCCGCCGTGCTCGGTTATCGAGCGCGGCCTGGGATACGTGGCCGTCGATTGGGGCGGCACCGCGGTTGTGGCGATATACGCACCTCCGAGGTGGTCCCTCGAAGAGTTTGAGCAGTATCTGGACGGGGTAGGGAGATGCGTCTCCCGCTGCCATCCCCGTCCGGTGCTGGTCCTGGGGGACTTCAATGCCAAGGCCACGGCTTGGGGTTCCCCCGGGACTGACTCGAGGGGCCGGGAGGTGCTGGATTGGGCGGCGGGACTGGAGCTCCGTCTCCTGAATACGGGCTCGGTCCATACGTGCGTGCGGCATAACGGGGGGTCCATCGTTGACCTTTCGTGGGCAACGCCCCCGGCCGCGCGCCGTATTACGGGGTGGAGGGTGGCGGAAGGGGTCGAGACCTTGTCTGACCACAGATACATAGTTCTCGACCTCTCCGCCGCCCCCCCATCGACACCCCGTCGTCGCCCCGCCGATGAAGGTTCGCCTCAGCCGCGGTGGGCGCTGAAGCGCCTCGACCAGGACGCTCTGATGGCGGCAGCCCACGTCGTGGCCTGGCCAGCAACACCGGCCGGGCCAGTCGACGGGAATGGGGAGGCCCGTTGGTTCCGGGGCGCAATGACGTCGGTTTGCGACGTCGCCATGCCACGGGCCAGGGTCTTCCCGAGGAAGGCGGTGTACTGGTGGTCGCGCGAGATAGCGGAATTACGCACCGAGTGCGTTCGCGCGCGACGCCAGTACGCTCGCGCCCGTCGACGACGACGAACGGACGACGTGCTGGCTACCCAGCTGTACGGGCTATATCGGGAGAAGGTGGTCGCCCTGCAGCTGGCCATCAGGCGAGCAAAGGACCAGGCCTGGCGCGATCTCCTCGGCTCTCTGAACCGAGATCCATGGGGGCGCCCATACAAGATGGCATTGGGACGATTGCGTCCCTGGGCGCCCCCCGTGACGGAGAGCCTGGATCCGGGGCTGCTCGGGCGGGTCGTGGACGCTTTATTCCCCGTTAGCGGGGAGGCGTCCCGGCCCGTCCCTGAGCCAGAGGAACATGAGTGGTCCCCGGATCTTGAGGTCGCGCCGGAGGAGATGGCCGCGGTCGTCCAATGGCTCCGGGGCAGGAATACCGCCCCGGGGCCGGACGGTATCCCCGACCGGGTCTGGTTGCTCGCCGCGAGCGTCCTGGGGGAGAGGCTGAGGAGCCTCTACTCTGGGCTCCTGAGGTCGGGGACGTTCCCCGACCTATGGAGAGAAAGTCGGATGGTCCTCTTGAGGAAGGTTGGGAGGCCGGGGGATTCTCCCTCCTCGTACCGGCCCATTTGTCTCCTGGATGAGGCGGGCAAGATCTTCGAGAAGATCATTGTTGCCCGCCTCTCCAGACACCTGTCCCGCGACGGCCCAGATCTGGCGGACTGCCAGTTTGGCTTCCGGGAGGGGCGATCGACGGTCGACGCAATCGACCGTCTCAAGTCCCTCTCGGACAATGCCGTGACAAGGGGCGGGGTGTGCTTGGCGGTGTCCATTGACATCGTCAATGCGTTCAACACCCTGCCCTGGTCCGCCATTAGGGAGGCCCTCGTCGATCACCAGGTGCCTCCCTATCTGAGGCGGGTGATCGGGGCCTACCTGCGGGACAGGTGGGTTGAATACCCGGGCCGGTGCGGGATGATACGGAGGGAAGTGGACCGCGGGGTCCCGCAGGGGTCCGTTTTAGGACCGCTCCTGTGGGACCTAGGTTACAACGCGGTCCTGGAAAAGGCCTCCCTGCCCGACGGTGCCACCCTCGTCTGCTACGCGGACGACACGTTGGTGGTCGCCGTCGGGAGTACCTTCGAGAGGACCATCCGACGGGCAGAGGTTGCGGTGGCAGCCGTCGTCGCGAGGATCCGCGATTTGGGGCTGAAAATAGCCCCGGAGAAGGCCGAGGCTGTCTGGTTTCACGGACGGCCTCGGTCTCGGCCACCGGCCAGATCGTGGATCCGGGTTGGAGAAGCCTGCGTAGAGGTGAAGTCCGAGTTGAAATGTCTCGGACTGATCCTCGACAGCCGCTGGAGCTTCGATGCGCATCTCGACCGTCTCGTCCCCCGAGTCGAAAAGGCGGCGGCCTCTTTGGGCCGCCTGCTGCCCAACCTCGGGGAACCGGGAGATTTGGTGCGCCGCCTATACCTGGGCGTGGTGCGGTCTATGGCCTTATACGGTGCCCCGATATGGGCGCCGTACGTGATGACCAGCCGGCGCAACACGCTGTTGTTGCGCCGGCTGCAGAGGCGGATGGCCATCCGCCTCATAAGAGGTTACCGCACCACGTCTACCGTGGCGGCGCTTGCTCTGGCGGGAGAACTTCCCTTCGAGCTTCAGGCAGCGGTGCGCGCCTATGTTTATGGGCGCACAAGCATCGCCAGCCGTGCTCGAGGGGCCCCGCCGGAGCGAGAGACGGTCGAGGGCTTCGAGCTCCAGGCCCGGCGACTAGCGCTCGCCAGATGGCGTGCCGAGCTTTGCTCCCACGCCGGCGAGCGCGTCCCCGGGGCTCTCCTGCCGCACTTTACCTCGTGGCGGGAGAGACGGCATGGCAGGCTCTCCTACCGAGCGACGCAGGTGTTCACCGGGCATGGCTGCTTCGGTGTCTACCTGTGTCGCATCGGGCGGGAAGCGACGTCGGTGTGCCACCATTGTGGCGCGGAGGAAGACTCGGCGCAGCATACGCTGGAGGAATGTCCCGCCTTTTCAGCGCTGCGCCGAGTCCTAAAACGAGAAGTCGGCCACAACCTCGCACTCTCCAGCCTAGTTGGGGCCATGCTGGACAGCCCGGGGAAGTGGGCGGCAGCAATCTCTTTCTGCGAGGAGGTTATGTCGCGGAAGGAGGCTGCCGAGCGGGATCGGGAGCTTACAGATCCCGCCCGACGTGCCCGGGGACGGCGTGCGCGCCCACGCCGAGAAACCCCGGGCAGCTGAGAGTAGGCGGGCGGCGGGTGTACCAGAATATGCTGGTTTCATTGCCCGCCGCCCGCCAACAGAGGAGGACGTCCACTGTTGGGAGTGGGGGATGACGAGTCGCCTGAAGGAGGCGAGGGCTAACTGTGATCCCCCTCCAATATACTCGTCGTCCCCCCGGCGGCCGCTGTGATCAGGGCGGGGGCCCTGGTCACCTATCGCGCGGTCGCCGTGTCGGGGCGGTGCGGGGTGCGACCCCTCGCGCCGCCGAATTTAAATGGATTTTAGGGGGGAGAATTTATTTTTTTTTTTTTTTTTTTTTTTTTTTTTTTTTTTCCCCCCGGGACGCGGCCGGCCGTCGTTACCATCCTGATGGCCGGCCAGGCGAGGGGGAGCCGCGGTAGTGTTCTTCAAGAGTTCCCGTGGCTCCCCCGTTGAATCGCCAGCGATCGGTCCTGCGTCCTCAGGTCGCCGTGGAGGTTTTAGTGGGTCAAACCCCACACTACCCTCGTCCCGCTCCCCCGGGCGGGGCGGGGGTGTCTGGCTAGCAGATTTCCTCCACGTAAAATAAAAAAAAAAAAAAAAAAAAAAAAAAAAAAAAAAAAAAAAGGTTATGTCAAGGTTATGTCAAGGTTATGTCAAGGTTATGTCAAGGTTATGTCAAGGTTATGTCAAGGTCTCCGGGGCAAGAATACCGCCCCGGGGCCGGACGGTATCCCCGGCCGGGTCTGGCTGCTCGCCGCGAGCGTCCTGGGCGAGAGGCTGAGGAGCCTCTACTCTGGGCTCCTGAGGTCGGGGACGTTCCCCGACCTATGGAGAGAAAGTCGGATGGTCCTCTTGAGGAAGGATGGGAGGCCGGGGGATTCTCCCTCCGCGTACCGGCCCATTTGTCTCCTGGATGAGGCGGGCAAGATCTTCGAGAAGATCATTGTTGCCCGCCTCTCCAGACACCTGTCCCGCGACGGCCCAGATCTGGCGGACTGCCAGTTTGGCTTCCGGGAGGGGCGATCGACGGTCGACGCAATCGACCGTCTCAAGTCCCTCTCGGACAATGCCGTGGCAAGGGGCGGGGTGTGCTTGGCGGTGTCCATTGACATCGTCAATGCGTTCAACACCCTGCCCTGGTCCGCCATTAGGGAGGCCCTCATCGATCACCAGGTGCCTCCCTATCTGAGGCGGGTGATCGGGGCCTACCTGCGGGACAGGTGGGTTGAATACCCGGGCCGGTACGGGATGATACGGAGGGAAGTGGACCGCGGGGTCCCGCAGGGGTCCGTTTTAGGACCGCTCCTGTGGGACCTAGGTTACAACGCGGTCCTGGAAAAGGCCTCCCTGCCCGACGGTGCCACCCTCGTCTGCTACGCGGACGACACGTTGGTGGTCGCCGTCGGGAGTACCTTCGAGAGGACCATCCGTCGAGCGGAGGTTGCGGTGGCAGCCGTCGTCGCGAGGATCCGCGATCTGGGGCTGAAAATAGCCCCGGAGAAGGCCGAGGCTGTCTGGTTTCACGGACGGCCTCGGTCTCGGCCACCGGCCAGATCGTGGATCCGGGTTGGAGAGGCCTGCGTCGAGGTGAAGTCCGAGTTGAAATATCTCGGACTGATCCTCGACAGCCACTGGTGCTTCGATGCGCATCTCGACCGTCTCGTCCCCCGAGTCGAAAAGGCGGCGGCCTCTTTGGGCCGCCTGCTGCCCAACCTCGGGGGACCGGGAGATTTGGTGCGCCGCCTATACCTGGGCGTGGTGCGGTCTATGGCCTTATACGGTGCCCCAATATGGGCGCCGTACGTGATGACCAGCCGGCGCAACACGCTATTGTTGCGCCGGCTGCAGAGGCGGATGGCCATCCGCCTCATAAGAGGTTACCGCACCACGTCTACCGTGGCGGCGCTTGCTCTGGCGGGAGAACTTCCCTTCGAGCTTCAGGCGGCGGTGCGCGCCTATGTTTATGGGCGCACAAGCATCGCCAGCCGTGCTCGAGGGGCCCCGCCGGAGCGAGAGACGGTCGAGGGCTTCGAGCTCCAGGCCCGGAGACTAGCGCTCGCCAGATGGCGTGCCGAGCTTTGCTCCCACGCCGGCGAGCGCGTCCCCGGGGCTCTCCTGCCGCACTTCACCTCGTGGCGGGAGAGACGGCATGGCAGGCTCTCCTACCGAGCGACGCAGGTGTTCACCGGGCATGGCTGCTTCGGTGTCTACCTGTGTCGCATCGGGCGGGAAGCGACGACGGTGTGCCACCATTGTGGCGCGGAGGAAGACTCGGCGCAGCACACGCTGGAGGAATGTCCCGCCTTTTCAGCGCTGCGCCGAGTCCTAAAACGGGAAGTCGGTCACGACCTCGCACTCTCCAGCCTAGTTGGGGCCATGCTGGAGAGCCCGGGGAAGTGGGCGGCAGCAATCTCTTTCTGCGAGGATGTTATGTCGCGGAAGGAGGCTGCCGAGCGGGATCGGGAGCTTACAGATCCCGCCCGACGTGCCCGGGGACGGCGTGCGCGCCCACGCCGAGAAACCCCGGGCAGCTGAGAGTAGGCGGGCGGCGGGTGTACCAGAACATGCTGGTTTCATTGCCCGCCGCCCGCCAACAGAGGAGGACCTCCACTGTTGGGAGTGGGGGATGACGAGTCGCCTGAAGGAGGCGAGGGTTAACTGTAATCCTCCTCCAATATACTCGTCGTCCCCCCGGCGGCCGCTGTGATCAGGGCGGGGGCCCTGGTCACCTATCGCGCGGTCGCCGTGTCGGGGCGGTGCGGGGTGCGACCCCTCGCGCCGCCGAATTTAAATGGATTTTAGGGGGGAGGATTTATTTTATTTCCCCCCGGGACGCGGCCGGCCATCGTTACCATCCTGATGGCCGGCCAGGCGAGGGGGGGCCGCGGTAGTGTTCTTCAAGAGTTCCCGTGGCTCCCCCGTTGAATCGCCAGCGATCGGTCCTGCGTCCTCAGGTCGCCGTGGAGGTTTTAGTGGGTCAAACCCCACACTACCCTCGTCCCGCACCCCCGGGCGGGGCGGGGGTGTCTGGCGAGCAGATTTCCTCCACGTAAAAATAAAAAAATAAAAAAAAAGGTTATGTCAAGGTTCCCCCCCATGTCCGCTACCTTGTCGTGGTGGGGGGGCTTCGTGCCCTAATGATCCTCAAGGCTGTGCCGGCGGGGAATTTATTCCCTGGCAGGTTCTACCATGCCGGAGTGGCTTGAGCTGAGGGGCCAACTAAAGTCGGACACATACCGTAAACCTGTGGTCATGTTTTACAGGAACGGGGGTCTTGCCTTAACCGGCCGGGCCGCGAGGATGACAACCTCTCTAAAAAATCCCTAGCCTCAAGCAGTGTTGCGCGGTGATGAGGGTGTAGCTGGAGTAAGCGCCAGCTATGGTTGGTGGGTGCACCAATCTTTAGCGGACAACCCCGGGGTACCTGGCGACCCCCGGGTGTATTAGCCTTCCCCGGGTATGGCGGCTCTGCCCGGGGTGACCTTCTTTCCGACCACACTCGTGGGACCAATTATGGATTCTTTTAAACAAATAACCGGGGAGGGGGGAAACGAGCGTGAGGTGAAGGTGCGCGGGCCTATCGTGCGCCTCAAAAGATGTGCAGAGCCGGTGTCGCGGAGGCATTCTGCAACACGCGGCAAAAAGAGGACCGCAGCGGGCCTTGGTGAGTGCGATGAGGGGGAGGAGTCAGATTTCTCTGTCTCCTCCCACCACTCATCGCAGAGTGTCCCGGGCTCGTCGTCAGCGAGGAAAAGAGGACGGCCGCCGACGACCGGCGAATATGTTGGCCTCGCAGAGGCCAAACTTAGGCTGGCCGAGGCCTCGCAGCTGGAGGCCGAGGCAAGGGAGGTGGCGGCGATATTCGACCCGGGTGCCCCCGTGCCGAGACCATCGCGGTCGAGCGTTCCGCTCCCGGACGAGACGGATATCGCGGAAAATTTCCGCAACCGTCCGACGCGGGATGTAGCGGCCGCTATATTGGAGAGCCTGGATGAGGTGGCCAGAATCTCCGGTGTGTCAAAGGGGCTGAAGGGCAACTTGGCCCGCGCCCTGAGGGTGGCCGCCTTAAACGGCAGGGTGGGGGTGTCCGAGCTGGCAGTGAGGTCAGCTACCGACGCCACGCGTGTCCTGGAGGCCGAAAATGCCGTCCTCAGGGGGCAAATGATGGAGCTGCAGGCGGAGGTGGCCCGGCTCCGGCAGGTGGTGGAGGCGAGAACGGCTGCTGCCGCAATGCCTCCGCCGCCGCGCCTGGGAGAGGGCTCAGTATCGCCTCCGATCGTCGGCGCCCGGGATTGCCATCGCCCCGGGCAAGAAAAGTCCTCGCCACCACCTGCGGCTGCGCCCGCAGAATTTCTGGCACAGATAGGCGCCCTGATAGACGCCAAATTGGCGTGCTTCAGGAGGGAGCTCGCGCCGCGAACGGACTCGGCCCTGCGATCGGTGGCCCCTGGGCCGTCCGTCCCCTCACAGTCTTCGGACAGGGTGCGGCGGAAGACGAAGAAGAAGAAGAAAGGTGGGAAAGCTGGGACGGCTATAGCGGCCCAGACGGAGCCCGCTCGACCGCGAGCAGAATCGGCGCTACCCTCTGCTGCGCCTCCACCCCAGGAGGCGTGGTCCCAGGTGGTTGGCCGGAAGGCCAAAAAGGCGGCTGCCAAGGCCACAGCGGCCGCGAATAAAAAAGGACGGGTGGTCCCGGCGGCCCCCAGGAAGACACCCCTGCCTCCTCGACCACCACGCACAGCAGCGGTTACCATAACGGTTCCTTCTGGCGTGGACATTACTTACGCGCAGGCGATGGCCACTGCCAGGTCCAAGGTGGACCTGGCAGAAATTGGCATCGCCTCGCTGAGGCCGCGAAGGGCGGTGACTGGGGGGTTAATTTTGGAGGTCCCTGGCACCGATGGGGCCGCCAAGGCCACCGTCCTCGCCACAAAAGTGGCGGAAGCGCTGGCAGGCACCGGCGTCAAGGTCGCGCGTCCGGTCAAAAAAGCTGACCTTAGGGTGCGCGGCCTGGTCGATTCGACCACGCCGGCGGAGGTCGTTGCGGCTGTAGCCCGCGTGGGCGGGTGCAGCGAGGGGGACATCAATACCGGCGAAATCCGGGCTTCCCCCTCGGGATTGGGCACCCTCTGGGTCCGATGTCCTGCCGCGGCCGCTCGCAAGGTTGCTGTCGCGGGCCGTATAACTGTCGGCTGGACCCAGGCAGCCGTGGAGTCCCTGAGTGCCCGGCCTCTGCAATGTTACCGTTGCCTTGGTGTTGGCCACACCAGTCAGCGGTGCACTGCTGCCGAGGATAGGTCCGACTGCTGCTATAGATGCGGCAGTCGGGACCATAAGGTGGCAGCCTGTACGGCCACGCCCAATTGTCCGCTTTGTGCGGGCGCGGGCAAGCCGTCTGGTCACCGCCTCGGCAGCCGGGCATGTCCGGCCAGTGTGAGGCGAGGCAAGGTAGGCGGCCAAAGGTCGTCTGCCAGGTTTCTTAAAAAAGGGAAGGAAACCACGATGGCCAAGGCAGCGACCACCGTGGCCAGCAACGAAATGGCGGCACCGCCTGATGCTACCGCCGCGCCCGCGAGGGCGTATGAGGCCACTAAAGTCCCAGACGCCACCGCATCCGCGGCCGTGACGGCGATGGACACGGCTGTGTAATGGGGCCCCCGGGCCCGATAATACAAGTTAACCTCAACTGCTCGGCCAGAGCGCAGGACCTCCTGTTTCAATGCATGGCCGAGCGGGGTGCCGGGTTGGCAGTCGTGGCGGAGCCGCACAGGGTCCCCAAACATCCACACTGGATGGGGGACTCGATTGGCTCCGCCGCGATTATTTGGGCTGGGAGGCCGGGGTCCCCGCCGTGCTCGCTTATCGAGCGCGGCCTGGGATACGTGGCCGTTGAGTGTGGCGGCACCGCGGTTGTGGCGATATACGCACCTCCAAGGTGGACCCTCGGAGAGTTTGAGCAGTATCTGGACGGGGTAGGGAGATGCGTCTCCCGCTGCCATCCCCGTCCGGTGCTGGTCCTGGGGGACTTCAATGCCAAGGCCTCGGCTTGGGGTTCCCCCGGGACTGACTCGAGGGGCCGGGAGGTGCTGGATTGGGCGGCGGGACTGGAGCTCCGTCTCCTGAACACGGGCTCGGTCCATACGTGCGTGCGGCATAACGGGGGGTCCATCGTTGACCTTTCGTGGGCAACGCCCCCGGCCGCGCGCCGTATTACGGGATGGAGGGTGGCGGAAGGGGTCGAGACGTTGTCTGACCACAGATACATAGTTCTCGACCTCTCCGCCGCCCCACCATCGACACCCCGTCGTCGCCCCGCCGATGAAGGTTCGCCTCAGCCGCGGTGGGCGCTGAAGCGCCCCGACCAGGACGCTCTGATGGCGGCGGCCCACGTCGTGGTCTGGCCAGCAACACCGGCCGGGCCAGTCGACGTGAATGGGGAGGCCCATTGGTTCCGGGGCGCAATGACGTCGATTTGCGACGTCGCCATGCCACGGGCCAGGGTCTTCCCGAGGAAGGCGGTGTACTGGTGGTCGCGCGAGATAGCGGAATTACGCACCGAGTGCGTTCGCGCGCGACGCCAGTACGCTCGCGCCCGTCGACGACGACGTACGGACGACGTGCTGGCTGCCCAACTGTACGGGCGGTATCGGGAGAAGGTGGTCGCCCTGCAGCTGGCCATCAGGCGAGCGAAGGACCAGGCCTGGCGCGATCTCCTCGGCTCTCTGAACCGAGATCCGTGGGGGCGCCCATACAAGATGGCTTTGGGACGATTGCGTCCCTGGGCGCCCCCCGTGACGGAGAGCCTGGATCCGGGGCTGCTCGGGCGGGTCGTGGACGCTTTATTCCCCGTTAGCGGGGAGGCGTCCCGGCCCGTCCCTGAGCCAGAGGAACATGAGTGGTCCCCGGATCTTGAGGTCGCGCCGGAGGAGATGGCCGGGGTCGTCAAATGGCTCCGGGGCAAGAATACCGCCCCGGGGCCGGACGGTATCCCCGGCCGGGTCTGGTTGCTCGCCGCGAGCGTCCTGGGGGAGAGGCTGAGGAGCCTCTACTCTGGGCTCCTGAGGTCGGGGACGTTCCCCGACCTATGGAGAGAAAGTCGGATGGTCCTCTTGAGGAAGGATGGGAGGCCGGGGGATTCTCCCTCCGCGTACCGGCCCATTTGTCTCCTGGATGAGGCGGGCAAGATCTTCGAGAAGATCATTGTTGCCCGCCTCTCCAGACACCTGTCCCGCGACGGCCCAGATCTGGCGGACTGCCAGTTTGGCTTCCGGGAGGGGCGATCGACGGTCGACGCAATCGACCGTCTCAAGTCCCTCTCGGACAATGCCGTGGCAAGGGGTGGGGTGTGCTTGGCGGTGTCCATTGACATCGTCAATGCGTTCAACACCCTGCCCTGGTCCGCCATTAGGGAGGCCCTCGTCGATCACCAGGTGCCTCCCTATCTGAGGCGAGTGATCGGGGCCTACCTGCGGGACAGGTGGGTCGAATACCCGGGCCGGTACGGGATGATACGGAGGGAAGTGGACCGCGGGGTCCCGCAGGGGTCCGTTTTAGGACCGCTCCTGTGGGACCTGGGTTACAACGCGGTCCTGGAGAAGGCCTCCCTGCCCGACGGTGCCACCCTCGTCTGCTACGCGGACGACACGTTGGTGGTCGCCGTCGGGAGTACATTCGAGAGGACCATCCGACGAGCAGAGGTTGCGGTGGCAGCCGTCGTCGCGAGGATCCGCGATCTGGGGCTGAAAATAGCCCCGGAGAAGGCCGAGGCTGTCTGGTTTCACGGACGGCCTCGGTCTCGGCCACCGGCCAGATCGTGGATCCGGGTTGGAGAAGCCTGCGTCGAGGTGAAGTCCGAGTTGAAATATCTCGGACTGATCCTCGACAGCCGCTGGAGCTTCGATGCGCATATCGGCCGTCTCGTCCCCCGAGTCGAAAAGGCGGCGGCCTCTTTGGGCCGCCTGCTGCCCAACCTCGGGGGACCGGGAGATTTGGTGCGCCGCCTATACCTGGGCGTGGTGCGGTCTATGGCCTTATACGGTGCCCCAATATGGGCGCCGTACGTGATGACCAGCCGGCGAAACACGCTGTTGTTGCGCCGGCTGCAGAGGCGGATGGCCATCCGCCTCATAAGAGGTTACCGCACCACGTCTACCGTGGCGGCGCTTGCTCTGGCGGGTGAACTTCCCTTCGAGCTTCAGGCGGCGGTGCGCGCCTATGTTTACAGGCGCACTAGCATCGCCAGCCGTGCTCGAGGGGCCCCGCCGGAGCGAGAGACGGTCGAAGGCTTCGAGCTCCAGGCCCGGAGACTAGCGCTCGCCAGATGGCGTGCCGAGCTTTGCTCCCACGCCGGCGAGCGCGTCCCCGGGGCTCTCCTGCCGCACTTCACCTCGTGGCGGGAGAGACGGCATGGCAGGCTCTCCTACCGAGCGACGCAGGTGTTCACCGGGCATGGCTGCTTCGGTGTCTACCTGTGTCGCATCGGGCGGGAAGCGACGACGGTGTGCCACCATTGTGGCGCGGAGGAAGACTCGGCGCAGCACACGCTGGAGGAATGTCCCGCCTTTTCAGCGCTGCGCCGAGTCCTAAAACGGGAAGTCGGTCACGACCTCGCACTCTCCAACCTAGTTGGGGCCATGCTGGAGAGCCCGGGGAAGTGGGCGGCAGCAATCTCTTTCTGCGAGGAGGTCATGTCGCGGAAGGAGGCTGCCGAGCGGGATCGGGAGCTTACAGATCCCGCCCGACGTGCCCGGGGACGGCGTGCGCGCCCACGCCGAGAAACCCCGGGAAGCTGAGAGTAGGCGGGCGGCGGGTGTACCAGAATATGCTGGTTTCATTGCCCGCCGCCCGCCAACAGAGGAGGACGTCCACTGTTTGGAGTGGGGGATGACGAGTCGCCTGAAGGAAGCGAGGGTTAACTGTGATCCTCCTCCAATATACTCGTCGTCCCCCCGGCGGCCGCTGTGATCAGGGCGGGGGCCCTGGTCACCTATCGCGCGGTCGCCGTGTCGGGGCGGTGCGGGGTGCGACCCCTCGCGCCGCCGAATTTAAATGGATTTTAGGGGGGAGGATTTATTTTATTTCCCCCCGGGACGCGGCCGGCCATCGTTACCATCCTGATGGCCGGCCAGGCGAGGGGGAGCCGCGGTAGTGTTCTTCAAGAGTTCCCGTGGCTCCCCCGTTGAATCGCCAGCGATCGGTCCTGCGTCCTCAGGTCGCCGTGGAGGTTTTAGTGGGTCAAACCCCACACTACCCTCGTCCCGCTCCCCCGGGCGGGGTGGGGGTGTCTGGCGAGCAGATTTCCTCCACGTAAAATAAAAAAAAAAAAAAAGGTTATGTCAAGGTTCCCCCCCGTGTCCGCTACCTTGTCGTGGTGGGGGGGCTTCGTGCCCTAATGATCCTCAAGGCTGTGCCGGCGGGGAATTTATTCCCTGGCAGGTTCTACCATGCCGGAGTGGCTTGAGGTGAGGGGCCAACTAAAGTCGGACACATACCGTAAACCTGTGGTCATGTTTTACAGGAACGGGGGTCTTGCCTTAACCGGCCGGGCCGCGAGGATGACAACCTCTCTAAAAAATCCCTAGCCCCAAGCAGTGTTGCGCGGTGAAGAGGGCGTAGCTGGAGTAAGCGCCAGCTATGGTTGGTGGGTGCACCAATCGTTAGCGGACAACCCCGGGGTACCTGGCGACCCCCCGGGCGTATTAGCCTTCCCCGGGTATGGCGGCTCTACCCGGGGTGACCTCCTTTCCGACCACACTCGTGGGATTAAGTATGGAGTCTACTTTTTCACAAACAACCGGGGAGGGGGGAAACGAGCGTGAGGTGGAGGTGCGCGGGCCTATCGTGCGCCTCAAAAGATGCACAGAGCCGGTGTCGCGGAGGCATTCGGCGACACGCGGCAAAAAGAGGACCGCAGCGGGCCTTGGTGAGTGCGATGAGGGGGAGGAGTCAGATTTCTCTGTCTCCTCCCACCACTCATCGCAGAGTGTCCCGGGCTCGTCGTCAGCGAGGAAAAGAGGACGGCCGCCGACGACCGGCGAATATGTTGGCCTCGCAGAGGCCAAACTTAGGCTGGCCGAGGCTTCGCAGCTGGAGGCCGAGGCAAGGGAGGTGGCGGCGATATTCGACCCGGGAGCCCCCGTGCCGAGACCATCGCGGTCGAGCGTCCCGCTCCCGGACGAGACGGATATAGCGGAAAATTTCCGCAACCGTCCAACGCGGGATGTCGCGGCCGCTATATTGGAGAGCCTGGATGAAGTGGCCAGGATCTCCGGCGTGTCAAAGGGGCTGAAGGGCAATTTGGCCCGCGCCCTAAGGGTGGCCGCCTTAAACGGCAGGGTGGGGGTGTCCGAGCTTGCGGTTAGGTCAGCAACCGACGCCACGCGTGCCCTGGAGGCAGAGAATGCCGTCCTCAGGGGGCAAATGACGGAGCTGCGGGCGGAGGTGGCTCGGCTCCGGCAGGTGGTGGAGGCGAGTACGGCTGCTGCCGCAATGCCTCCGCCGCCGCGCCCGGGAGAGGGCTCAGTATCGCCGCCGATCGTCGCCGCCCGGGACTGCCAACGCTCCGGGCAAGAAAAGTCCTCGCCCCCACATGCGACTGCGCCCGCAGATTTTCTGGCGCAGATAAGCGCCCTGATAGACGCCAAATTGGCGTCATTCAGGAGGGAGCTCGCGCCGCGAACGGACTCGGCCCTGCGATCGGTGGCACCTGGGCCGTCCGTCCCCTCACAGTCTTCGGACAGGGTGGGGCGGAAGACGAAGAAGAAGAAGAAAGGTGGGAAAGCTGGGGCGGCTATAGCGGCCCAGACGGAGCCCGCTCGACCGCGAGCAGAATCGGCGCTACCCTCTGCCGCGCCTCCGCCCCAGGAGGCGTGGTCCCAGGTGGTTGGCCGCAAGGCTAAAAAGGCGGCTGCCAAGGCCACTGCGGCGGCGAATAATAAAAAAGGACGGGTGGTCCCGGCGGCCCCCAGGAAGACACCCCTGCCTCCGCGACCGCCACGCACAGCAGCGGTTACCATAACGGTTCCGTCTGGCGTGGACATTACTTACGCGCAGGCGATGGCCACTGCCAGGTCCAAGGTGGACCTGGCAGAAATTGGCATCGCCTCGCTGAGGCCGCGAAGGGCGGTGACTGGGGGGTTAATTTTGGAAGTCCCTGGCACCGATGGGGCCGCCAAGGCCACCGTCCTCGCCACAAAAGTGGCGGAAGCGCTGGCAGGCACCGGCGTAAAGGTCGCGCGTCCGGTCAAAAAAGCTGACCTTAGGGTGCGCGGCCTGGTCGATTCGACCACGCCGGCGGAGGTCGCTGCGGCTGTTGCCCGCGTGGGCGGGTGCAGCGAGGGGGACATCAATACCGGCGAAATCCGGTCTTCCCCCTCGGGATTGGGCACCCTCTGGGTCCGATGTCCTGCCGCGGCCGCTCGCAAGGTTGCTGTCGCGGGCCGGATAACCGTCGGCTGGACCCATGCAGCCGTGGAGGCCCTGAGTGCCCGGCCTCTGCAGTGTTACCGTTGCCTTGATGTTGGCCACACCAGTCAGCGGTGCACTTCTGCCGAGGATAGGTCCGACTGCTGCTATAGATGCGGCAGTCGGGACCATAAGGTGGCAGCCTGTACGGCCACGCCCAATTGTCCGCTTTGTGCGGGCGCGGGCAGGCCTTCTGGTCACCGCCTCGGCGGCCGGGCGTGTCCTGTCAGTGCGAGGCGAGGCAAGGTAGGCGGCCAAAGGTCGTCTGCCAGATTCAATAAAAAAGGGAAGGAAACCACGATGGCCAAGGCAGCGACCACCGTGGCCAGCAACGAAAAGGCGGCACCGCCTGATGCTACCGCCGCACCCGCGGGGGCGAATGGGGCCACTAAAGTCCCTGACGCCACCGCATCCGCGGCCGTGACGGCGATGGACACGGCTGTGTAATGGGGCCCCCGGGCCCGATAATACAAGTTAACCTCAACTGCTCGGCCAGAGCGCAGGATCTCCTGTTTCAATGCCTGGCCGAGCGGGGTGCCGGGTTGGCAGTCGTGGCGGAGCCGCACAGGGTCCCCAAACATCCACACTGGATGGGGGACTCGATTGGCTCCGCCGCGATTATTTGGGCTGGGAGGCCGGGGTCCCCGCCGTGCTCGCTTATCGAGCGCGGCCTGGGATACGTGGCCGTCGATTGGGACGGCACCGCGGTTGTGGCGATATACGCACCTCCAAGGTGGTCCCTCGAAGAGTTTGAGCAGTATCTGCACGGGGTAGGGAGATGCGTCTCCCGCTGCCATCCCCGTCCGGTGCTGGTCCTGGGGGACTTCAATGCCAAGGCCACGGCTTGGGGTTCCCCCGGGACTGACTCGAGGGGCCGGGAGGTGCTGGATTGGGCGGCGGGACTGGAGCTCCGTCTCCTGAACACGGGCTCGGTCCATACGTGCGTGCGGCATAACGGGGGGTCCATCGTTGACCTTTCGTGGGCAACGCCCCCGGCCGCGCGCCGTATTACGGGGTGGAGGGTGGTGGAAGGGGTCGAGACGTTGTCTGACCATAGATACATAGTTCTCGACCTCTCCGCCGCCCCACCATCGACACCCCGTCGTCGCCCCGCCGATGAAGGTTCGCCTCAGCCGCGGTGGGCGCTGAAGCGCCTCGACCACGACGCTCTGATGGCCGCAGCACACGTCGTGGCCTGGCCGGCAACACCGGCCGGGACAGTCGACGGGAATGGGGAGGCCCATTGGTTCCGGGGCGCAATGACGTCGATTTGCGACGTCGCCATGCCCCGGGCCAGGGTCTTCCCGAGGAAGGCGGTGTACTGGTGGTCGCGCGAAATAGCGGAATTACGCACCGAGTGCGTCCGCGCGCGACGCCAGTACGCTCGCGCCCGTCGACGACGTCGTACGGACGACGTGCTGGCTGCCCAACTGTACGGGCGATATCGGGAGAAGGTGGTCGCCCTGCAGCTGGCCATCAGGCGAGCGAAGGACCAGGCCTGGCGCGATCTCCTCGGCTCTCTGAACCGAGATCCGTGGGGGCGCCCATACAAGATGGCATTGGGACGATTGCGTCCCTGGGCGCCCCCCGTGACGGAGAGCCTGGATCCGGGGCTGCTCGGGCGGGTCGTGGACGCTTTATTCCCCGTTAGCGGGGAGGCGTCCCGGCCCGTCCCTGAGCCAGAGGAACATGAGTGGTCCCCGGATCTTGAGGTCGCGCCGGAGGAGATGGCCGGGGTCGTCAAATGGCTCCGGGGCAAGAATACCGCCCCGGGGCCGGACGGTATCCCCGGTCGGGTGTGGTTGCTCGCCGCGAGCGTCCTGGGGGAGAGGCTGAGGAGCCTCTACTCTGGGCTCCTGAGGTCGGGGACGTTCCCCGACCTATGGAGAGAAAGTCGGATGGTCCTCTTGAGGAAGGATGGGAGGCCGGGGGATTCTCCCTCCGCGTACCGGCCCATTTGTCTCCTGGATGAGGCGGGCAAGATCTTCGAGAAGATCATTGTTGCCCGCCTCTCCAGACACCTGTCCCGCGACGGCCCCGATCTAGCGGACTGCCAGTTTGGCTTCCGGGAGGGGCGATCGACGGTCGACGCTATCGACCGTCTCAAGTCCCTCTCGGACAATGCCGTGGCAAGGGGCGGGGTGTGCTTGGCGGTGTCCATTGACATCGTCAATGCGTTCAACACCCTGCCCTGGTCCGCCATTAGGGAGGCACTCGTCGATCACCAGGTGCCTCCCTATCTGAGGCGGGTGATCGGGGCCTACCTGCGGGATAGGTGGGTCGAATACCCGGGCCGGTACGGGATGATACGGAGGGAAGTGGACCGCGGGGTCCCGCAGGGGTCCGTTTTAGGACCGCTCCTGTGGGACCTGGGTTACAACGCGGTCCTGGAGAAGGCCTCCCTGCCCGACGGTGCCACCCTCGTCTGCTACGCGGACGACACGTTGGTGGTCGCCGTCGGGAGTACCTTCGAGAGGACCATCCGACGAGCAGAGGTTGCGGTGGCAGCCGTCGTCGCGAGGATCCGCGATCTGGGGCTGAAAATAGCCCCGGAGAAGGCCGAGGCTGTCTGGTTCCACGGACGGCCTCGGTCTCGGCCACCGGCCAGATCGTGGATCCGGGTTGGAGAAGCCTGCGTAGAGGTGAAGTCCGAGTTGAAATATCTCGGACTGATCCTCGACAGCCGCTGGAGCTTCGATGCGCATCTCGACCGTCTCGTCCCCCGAGTCGAAAAGGCGGCGGCCTCTTTGGGCCGCCTGCTGCCCAACCTCGGGGGACCGGGAGATTTGGTGCGCCGCCTATACCTGGGCGTGGTGCGGTCTATGGCCTTATACGGTGCCCCAATATGGGCGCCGTACGTGATGACCAGCCGGCGCAACACGCTGTTGTTGCGCCGGCTGCAGAGGCGGATGGCCATCCGCCTCATAAGAGGTTACCGCACCACGTCTACCGTGGCGGCGCTTGCTCTGGCGGGAGAGCTTCCCTTCGAGCTTCAGGCGGCGGTGCGCGCCTATGTTTATGGGCGCACGAGCATCGCCAGCCGTGCTCGGGGGGCCCCGCCGGAGCGAGAGACGGTCGAGGGCTTCGAGCTCCAGGCCCGGAGACTAGCGCTCGCCAGATGGCGTGCCGAGCTTTGCTCCCACGCCGGCGAGCGCGTTCCCGGGGCTCTCCTGCCACACTTCACCTCGTGGCGGGAGAGACGGCATGGCAGGCTCTCCTACCGAGCGACGCAGGTGTTCACCGGGCATGGCTGCTTCGGTGTCTACCTGTGTCGCATCGGGCGGGAAGCGACGACGGTGTGCCACCACTGTGGCGCGGAGGAAGACTCGGCGCAGCACACGCTGGAGGAATGTCCCGCCTTTTCAGCGCTGCGCCGAGTCCTAAAACGAGAAGTCGGCCACGACCTCGCACTCTCCAGCCTAGTTGGGGCCATGCTGGAGGGCCCGGGGAAGTGGGCGGCAGCAATCTCTTTCTGCGAGGAGGTTATGTCGCGGAAGGAGGCTGCCGAGCGGGATCGGGAGCTTACAGATCCCGCCCGACGTGCCCGGGGACGGCGTGCGCGCCCACGCCGAGAAACCCCGGGCAGCTGAGAGTAGGCGGGCGGCGGGTGTACCAGTACATGCTGGTTTCATTGCCCGCCGCCCGCCAACAGAGGAGGACTTCCCCTGTTGTGAGTGGGGGATGGCGAGTCGCCTGAAGGAGGCGAGGGCTAATTGTGATCCTCCTCCAACATACTCGTCGTCCCCCCGGCGGCCGCTGTGATCAGGGCGGGGGCCCTGGTCACCTATCGCGCGGTCACCGTGTCGTGGCGGTGCGGGGTGCGACCCCTCGCGCCGCCGAATTTAAATGGATTTTAGGGGGGAGGATTTATTTTATTTCCCCCCGGGACGCGGCCGGGCATCGTTACCATCTTGATGGCCGGCCAGGCGAGGGGGAGCCGCGGTAGTGTTCTTCAAGAGTTCCCGTGGCTCCCCCGTTGAATCGCCAGCGATCGGTCCTGCGTCCTCAGGTCGCCGTGGAGGTTTTAGTGGGTCGATCCCCACACTACCCTCGTCCCGCTCCCCCGGGCGGGGCGGGGGTGTCTGGCGAGCAGATTTCCTCCCAAAAAAAAAAAAAAAAAAAAAAAAAAAAAAAAAAAAAAAAAAAAAAAAAAAAGGTTATGTCAAGGTTATGTCAAGGTTATGTCAAGGTTATGTCAAGGTTATGTCAAGGTTATGTCAAGATTCCCCCCCGAGTCCGCTACCTTGTCGTGGTGGGGGGGCTTCGTGCCCTAATGATCCTCAAGGCTGTGCCGGCGGGGAATTTATTCCCTGGCAGGTTCTACCATGCCGGAGTGGCTTGAGGTGAGGGGCCAACTAAAGTCGGACACATACCGTAAACCTGTGGTCATGTTTTACAGGAACGGGGGTCTTGCCTTAACCGGCCGGGCCGCGAGGATGACAACCTCTCTAAAAAATCCCTAGCCCCAAGCAGTGTTGCGCGGTGATGAGGGTGTAGCTGGAGTAAGCGCCAGCTATGGTTGGTGGGTGCACCAATCTTTAGCGGACAACCCCGGGGTACCTGGCGACCCCCGGGTGTATTAGCCTTCCCCGGGTATGGCGGCTCTGCCCGGGGTGACCTTCTTTCCGACCACACTCGTGGGACCAATTATGGATTCTTTTAAACAAATAACCGGGGAGGGGGGAAACGAGCGTGAGGTGGAGGTGCGCGGGCCTATCGTGCGCCTCAAAAGATGTGCAGAGCCGGTGTCGCGGAGGCATTCTGCAACACGCGGTAAAAAGAGGACCGCAGCGGGCCTTGGTGAGTGCGATGACGGGGAGGAGTCAGATTTCTCTGTCTCCTCCCACCACTCATCGCAGAGTGTCCCGGGCTCTTCGTCGGCGAGGAAGAGAGGACGGCCGCCGACGACCGGCGAATATGTTGGCCTCGCAGAGGCCAAACTTAGGCTGGCCGAGGCCTCGCAGTTGGAGGCCGAGGCAAGGGAGGTGGCGGCGATATTCGACCCGGGTGCCCCCGTGCCGAGACCATCGCGGTCGAGCGTTCCGCTCCCGGACGAGACGGATATCGCGGAAAATTTCCGCAACCGTCCGACGCGGGATGTCGCGGCCGCTATATTGGAGAGCCTGGATGAGGTGGCCAGGATCTCCGGTGTGTCAAAGGGGCTGAAGGGCAACTTGGCCCGCGCCCTGAGGGTGGCCGCTTTAAACGGCAGGGTAGGGGTGTCCGAGCTTGCGGTTAGGTCAGCTACCGACGCCACGCGTGCCCTGGAGGCTGAGAATGCCGTCCTCAGGGGGCAAATGACGGAGCTGCGGGCGGAGGTGGCCCGGCTCCGGCAGGTGGTGGAGGCGAGTACGGCTGCTGCCGCAATGCCTCCGCCGCCGCGCCCGGGAGAGGGCTCAGTATCGCCGCCGATCGTCGCCGCCCGGGACTGCCAACGCTCCGGGCAAGAAAAGTCCTCGCCCCCACCTGCGGTTGCGCCCGCAGATTTTCTGGCGCAGATAAGCGCCCTGATAGACGCCAAATTGGCGTCATTCAGGAGGGAGCTCGCGCCGCGAACGGACTCGGCCCTGCGATCGGTGGCACCTGGGCCGTCCGTCCCCTCACAGTCTTCGGACAGGGTGGGGCGGAAGACGAAGAAGAAGAAGAAAGGTGGGAAAGCTGGGGCGGCTATAGCGGCCCAGACGGAGCCCGCTCGACCTCGAGCAGAATTGGCCCCACACTCCGCCGCGCTTCCACACCAGGAGGCGTGGTCCCAGGTGGTTGGGCGGAAGGCCAAAAAGGCGGCTGCCAAGGCCACTGCGGCCGCGAATAGAAAAGGACGGGTGGTCCCGGCGGCGCCCAGGAAGACACCCCTGCCTCCTCGACCGCCACGCACAGCAGCGGTTACCATAACGGTTCCGTCTGGCGTGGACATTACTTACGCGCAGGCGATGGCCACTGCCAGGTCCAAGGTGGATCTGGCAGAAATTGGCATCGCCTCGCTGAGGCCGCGAAGGGCGGTGACTGGGGGGTTAATTTTGGAGGTCCCTGGTACCGATGGGGCCGCCAAGGCCACCGTCCTCGCCACAAAAGTGGCGGAAGCGCTGGCTGGCACCGGCGTAAAGGTCGCGCGTCCGGTCAAAAAAGCTGACCTTAGGGTGCGCGGCCTGGTCGATTCGACCACGCCGGCGGAGGTCGCTGCGGCTGTTGCCCGCGTGGGCGGGTGCAGCGAGGGGGACATCAATACCGGCGAAATCCGGTCTTCCCCCTCGGGATTGGGCACCCTCTGGGTCCGATGTCCTGCCGCGGCCGCTCGCAAGGTTGCTGTCGCGGGCCGGATAACCGTCGGCTGGACCCAGGCAGCCGTGGAGGCCCTGAGTGCCCGGCCTCTGCAGTGTTACCGTTGCCTTGGTGTTGGCCACACCAGTCAGCGGTGCACTTCTGCCGAGGATAGGTCCGACTGCTGCTATAGATGCGGCAGTCGGGACCATAAGGTGGCAGCCTGTACGGCCACGCCCAATTGTCCCCTTTGTGCGGGCGCGGGCAAGCCGTCTGGTCACCGCCTCGGCAGCCAGGCATGTCCTGCTAGTACGGGGCGAGGCAAGGGAGGCGGCCAAAGGCCGTCTGCCAGATTTAATAAAAAGAGGAAGGAAACCACGATGGCCAAGGCAGCGACCACCGTGGCCAGCAACGAAAAGGCGGCACCGCCTGATGCTACCGCCGCGCCCGCGTGGGCGGATGGGGCCACTAAAGTCCCAGACGCCACCGCATCCGCGGCCGTGACGGCGATGGACACGGCTGTGTAATGGGGCCCGCGGGCCCGATAATACAAGTTAACCTCAACTGCTCGGCCAGAGCGCAGGACCTCCTGTTTCAATGCATGGCCGAGCGGGGTGCCGGGTTGGCAGTCGTGGCGGAGCCGCACAGGGTCCCCAAACATCCACACTGGATGGGGGACTCGATTGGCTCCGCCGCGATTATTTGGGCAGGGAGGCCGGGGTCCCCGCCGTGCTCGCTTATCGAGCGCGGCCTGGGATACGTGGCCGTTGATTGGGGCGGCACCGCGGTTGTGGCGATATACGCACCTCCAAGGTGGTCCCTCGAAGAGTTTGAGCAGTATCTGGACGGGGTAGGGAGATGCGTCTCCCGCTGCCATCCCCGTCCGGTGCTGGTCCTGGGGGACTTCAATGCCAAGGCCACGGCTTGGGGTTCCCCCGGGACTGACTCGAGGGGCCGGGAGGTGCTGGATTGGGCGGCGGGACTGGAGCTCCGTCTCCTGAACACGGGTTCGGTCCATACGTGCGTGCGGCATAACGGGGGGTCCATCGTTGACCTTTCGTGGGCAACGCCCCCGGCCGCGCGCCGCATTACGGGGTGGAGGGTGGCGGAAGAGGTCGAGACGTTGTCTGACCACAGATACATAGTTCTCGGCCTCTCCGCCGCCCCACCATCGACACCCCGACGTCGCCCCGCCGATGAGGGTTCGCCTCAACCGCGGTGGGCGCTGAAGCGCCTCGACCAGGACGCTCTGATGGCGGCAGCACACGTCGTGGCCTGGCCAGCAACATCGGCCGGGCCAGTCGACGGGAATGGGGAGGCCCGTTGGTTCCGGGGCGCAATGACATCGGTTTGCGACGTCGCCATGCCCCGGGCCAGGGTCTTCCCGAGAAAGGCGGTGTACTGGTGGTCGCGCGATATAGCGGAATTACGCACCGAGTGCGTTCGCGCGCGACGCCAGTACGCTCGCGCCCGTCGACGACGACGAACGGACGACGTGCTGGCTGCCCAACTGTACGGGCGATATCGGGAGAAGGTGGTCGCCCTGCAGCTGGCCATCAGGCGTGCGAAGGACCAGGCCTGGCGCGATCTCCTCGACTCTCTGAACCGAGATCCGTGGGGGCGCCCATACAAGATGGCATTGGGACGACTGCGTCCCTGGGCGCCCCCCGTGACGGAGAGCCTGGATCCGGGGCTGCTCGGGCGGGTCGTGGACGCTTTATTCCCCGTTAGCGGGGAGGCGTCCCGGCCCGTCCCTGAGCCAGAGGAACATGAGTGGTCCCCGGATCTTGAGGTCGCGCCGGAGGAGATGGCCGGGGTCGTCAAATGGCTCCGGGGCAAGAATACCGCCCCGGGGCCGGACGGTATCCCCGGCCGGGTCTGGTTGCTCGCCGCGAGCGTCCTGGGGGAGAGGCTGAGGAGCCTCTACTCTGGGCTCCTGAGGTCGGGGACGTTCCCCGACCTATGGAGAGAAAGTCGGATGGTCCTCTTGAGGAAGGATGGGAGGCCGGCGGAATCTCCCTCCGCGTACCGGCCCATTTGTCTCCTGGATGAGGCGGGCAAGATCTTCGAGAAGATCATTGTTGCCCGCCTCTCCAGACACCTGTCCCGCGACGGCCCAGATCTGGCGGACTGCCAGTTTGGCTTCCGGGAGGGGCGATCGACGGTCGACGCTATCGACCGTCTCAAGTCCCTCTCGGACAATGCCGTGGCAAGGGGCGGGGTGTGCTTGGCGGTGTCCATTGACATCGTCAATGCGTTCAACACCCTGCCCTGGTCCGCCATTAGGGAGGCCCTCGTCGATCACCAGGTGCCTCCCTATCTGAGGCGGGTGATTGGGGCCTACCTGCGGGACAGGTGGGTTGAATACCCGGGCCGGTACGGGATGATAAGGAGGGAAGTGGACCGCGGGGTCCCGCAGGGGTCCGTTTTAGGACCGCTCCTGTGGGACCTGGGTTACAACGCGGTCCTGGAAAAGTCCTCCCTGCCCGACGGTGCCACCCTCGTCTGCTACGCGGACGACACGTTGGTGGTCGCCGTCGGGAGTACCTTCGAGAGGACCATCCGACGAGCAGAGGTTGCGGTGGCAGCCGTCGTCGCGAGGATCCGCGATCTGGGGCTGAAAATAGCCCCGGAGAAGGCCGAGGCTGTCTGGTTTCACGGACGGCCTCGGTCTCGGCCACCGGCCAGATCGTGGATCCGGGTTGGAGAAGCCTGCGTCGAGGTGAAGTCCGAGTTGAAATATCTCGGACTGATCCTCGACAGCCGCTGGAGCTTCGATGCGCATCTCGACCGTCTCGTCCCCCGAGTCGAAAAGGCGGCGGCCTCTTTGGGCCGCCTGCTGCCCAACCTCGGGGGACCGGGAGATTTGGTGCGCCGCCTATACCTGGGCGTGGTGCGGTCTATGGCCTTATACGGTGCCCCAATATGGGCGCCGTACGTGATGACCAGCCGGCGCAACACGCTGTTGTTGCGCCGGCTGCAGAGGCGGATGGCCATCCGCCTCATAAGAGGTTACCGCACCACGTCTACCGTGGCGGCGCTTGCTCTGGCGGGAGAACTTCCCTTCGAGCTTCAGGCGGCGGTGCGCGCCTATGTTTATGGGCGCACAAGCATCGCCAGCCGTGCTCGAGGGGCCCCGCCGGAGCGAGAGACGGTCGGGGGCTTCGAGCTCCAGGCCCGGAGACTAGCGCTCGCCAGATGGCGTGCCGAGCTTTGCTCCCACGCCGGCGAGCGCGTCCCCGGGGCTCTCCTGCCGCACTTCACCTCGTGGCGGGAGAGACGGCATGGCAGGCTCTCCTACCGAGCGACGCAGGTGTTCACCGGGCATGGCTGCTTCGGTGTCTACCTGTGTCGCATCGGGCGGGAAGCGACGACGGTGTGCCACCATTGTGGCGCGGAGGAAGACTCGGCGCAGCACACGCTGGAGGAATGTCCCGCCTTTTCAGCGCTGCGCCGAGTCCTAAAACGAGAAGTCGGCCACGACCTCGCACTCTCCAGCCTAGTTGGGGCCATGCTGGAGGGCCCGGGGAAGTGGGCGGCAGCAATCTCTTTCTGCGAGGAGGTTATGTCGCGGAAGGAGGCTGCCGAGCGGGATCGGGAGCTTACAGATCCCGCCCGACGTGCCCGGGGACGGCGTGCGCGCCCACGCCGAGAAACCCCGGGCAGCTGAGAGTAGGCGGGCGGCGGGTGTACCAGAACATGCTGGTTTCATTGCCCGTCGCCCGCCAACAGAGGAGGACGTCCACTGTTGGGGATGGGGGATGACGAGTCGCCTGAAGGAGGCGAGGGTTAACTGTAATCCTCCTCCAATATACTCGTCGTCCCCCCGGCGGCCGCTGTGATCAGGGCGGGGGCCCTGGTCACCTATCGCGTGGTCGCCGTGTCGGGGCGGTGCGGGGTGCGACCCCTCGCGCCGCCGAATTTAAATGGATTTAAGGGGGGAGGATTTATCTCCCCCCGGGACGCGGCCGGCCATCGTTACCATCCTGATGGCCGGCCAGGCGAGGGGGAGCCGCGGTAGTGTTCTTCAAGAGTTCCCGTGGCTCCCCCGTTGAATCGCCAGCGATCGGTCCTGCGTCCTCAGGTCGCCGTGGAGGTTTTAGTGGGTCGATCCCCACACTACCCGCGTCCCGCTCCCCCGGGCGGGGCGGGGGTGTCTGGCGAGCAGATTTCCTCCAC